>NC_092740.1:63300073-63603103 GCF_047496795.1 Chiloscyllium punctatum
GGGCTAAATTTTTCACTTACGCTTTCAGCCAAGTCTCCACAACTAGGGAATCATGTGCACTCAGTGCAGAATCTCCATCCAGTCATTATGATGGATTGAAAATGCAGGAATGTGTGTGGGAGATTTTCTGTCATACTTTCAGTAAGCAAGGATAAGGCCAGAGGCACGCATCAAATTTACCCTTTAATGTTTACTTACAGAAAATGTACTTCATCGAAGCACAAAAAGATGAAAACAAAAACACATGGGGGAAGATTAACAAAATAGACTGAAAATGACCCAGTGAGAGGTTAACTTGGGAGAAAATGATCAAAAGCTAACATTTGCACAATATTATCCCTGGGGCCATGCCCTTTTATATATGTCACCATGAATGATGCATTCCCTATCCTGAGTCTAAAAGATTGGACAACTGAGCTGCATGGCTTGAAAGGATAATGCATTGCCTGTTCTTGAGATTTAATTGAGTGAGAAGTTTGTAATCAGTGTGTGATTTCCATTAGCAGACTATCAAAATATCAGTAAATCATACTCACACACTAATGTTCGGGGATGATTTGAAAATATAGAATTTTTTAGCTATAAATTGGATGGGTGGCTCTTACATAAAATACCACATAATGACACAAGACAACAATCCATTGTTATCCTCTCAATTTTCAATAGTATGGAATTGGAACGGGCACTAAAATCAGAAGTCCACGTGCTATTTTGACACAATGCAACTCGCAGGCTATTGAGATTATTAAAGATACAATTGACTATTTCCTTACATTGCTATTTCACATTTTCTGTAATTGCACAGCAAACAAAATAGAAATTATTTCTGCCAGGTAGGAGGAGATTTCACAAGGGTGGATGAAAAGGCCTGCAAATGTTTCCACGGCTGCATTTAACATCAGAGTCTATTGCTGAAGGTGGCAGTATTTGGCTGAGTAGATTCTTCAGTTTTGTTATAGACTGACAATACTAATAAGGAGAGTGAGACAGCAGGGGCCCTGGAGACGGGGCTTATCCTGAACGGTGAGGACTCCACTAGAGGAAAATGAGATCACTGTCCCATTGGGATTCTGCAGATTGGAGATACCTCCAGTGAGGAGGAAATATGGAAAAGGAATCAGAGGAGGGCCATTGTCCAGAAACGGGTGCAAAAAGCAGCCTAGGCAGGTGAGACAAATCAACAAAATCCATCAATTTGTGGTAGGAAAAGACACTAATTTTCACAGATACTCTACAGGCAAAGGATGAATTATCTGCAGCTCTCAGAGCATCGATGCCGTTGCAGTCTTCTTCTTTCCAGAGAAATAGTGACTGCCCTTTGTGAATTGGTTCAAATTGATGGCCATCCTATACTTGTTGCCCATAAGGTGACTATGGTCTTGAACATTAATGTTTTGAGGTCATGTGAAGAGCCAACTGGAGACCTTTGTGGCATATCTTTAGTTTCAACTCATCATTGTACACAATTAGTCAAGATGTGTTGTTTATGCAAGAAAATCACTTTATCTCCTTTACGACCAATATCATTAGCCAGGCTGAGAGGGCGAGAGGCTCCACATGCTTTATTGGATTCCTCAAATTTTAAAGCATTGGCAGGTTGCATACATCTGGCCACCAAAGTTCTATTGAGTCAGCCAGGGATTTTTGTCAATTGTGCAGATGTGGTCTCCTGATATAGGCAGTACTCATAATTCTTACATCCATGTTTCACGGATTTTATGTCCACTGTCTTTTTCTAACAGGGTGTGGAGAATGTCTGGAATTCTCTACCCTAAAGGGTTATAGTGGTTAGATCGCTCAAAGCATTTAAATAGGACGTAGACAGATTTTTGAAATATTGAGGAGGTGAGAACTCTGAGGAATTGCACAAAAGGGAGGCTAAAGGCAAATCTTATAGAATGGTGGGACAGGTTTGAAGGGCACAATAACCTATTTCTGATCCTACTTCTTATTTTCTTGTGCCGAATAGAACCATTCAAGTGTTTGCTTCTTAGAGATAACAGATGGCTTATAACCCTTGTGAGAAATATGTACACACGGACTGATACGCATTATAATAAGAGGGATACATTTACCAAGACCATCATTATGTGAACCATTGAGCTAGATGAAATCAGATTTCGATGCTTGCCCCATTCAAGCAGCTCTCTGCAATAAAAAAAACATTTTTGGAATATGGGCTTCACTGGCTAGACTAGCACTTATTGCCCAAACTTAATTGCCCTTGAGAATTTGGTGGTGAGCCACCTTCTTGAACTGCTGCAAAATTCCCCAAGATTTACATTCACCAGCAATGCTGTTAGAGAGAGAGCTGCAGGGTTTTGGCCCAGCAACAGTGAAGGAGCCACAATCTATTTGCAGGTAAGGATAGTGAGTGGCTTGGAGGGGAATTTGAAGGTAGTGGTGCTCCCATGTATCCGCTGCCCTTATCCTTCTAAATGGTAGTTGTTGTGGAACCAAAAGAGAAATGCTGGAAAATCTCAGCAGGTCTGGCAGCATCTGTAAGGAGAGAAAAGAGCTGACATTTCGAGTCTAACTAACCCTTTGTCAAAGCTGCTTTTATCTGGTAGTCGTTGTGGGTTTGGGAAATGCGGCCTTGGCATTAAGAGCTGTCACTCTTACCTCTATCTGGAATTCAGCTCTTCTGACTATGTTTGAAGCAACGCTGTAATGAGGTCAGCAGCTGACAGAACCCAACTGCATGTAAGTGAACAGTGAGTTGTTGAGCAAGTCCTGTTTGATAGCACTGTTAATGACACTTTCCATCACTTTATGGATGATTGAGAGTATTGTGATAATTTACATACCTGGGCAATTTTCCATTTTGTTGCTAGATAGTTGCCAATGTTATGGCTGGACCGGAACAGCTTGACAAGGGATGCAGAAAGTTTTAGAGCACTTGTCTTCAGCACTATTGCTGTAATGTTGTCAGGGTCCAAAGCCTTTACTGTATTTTGTTTGCCTTTGATAATTTTTTGATATTAAATGGAGTGAATCGAATTGGCTGAAGACTGGCATATGAGATGTTGGACGCCTCTGGACATCCTGTGAACATTTTTTAAAATGTTCTCTTTTGTGTTCAGTACTGTACATAAGATCTAATTTCCTTTCAATGATACTCATTAAAAAACTTGGTTATTAAGTATAACAGGTCTTTTTCCCAAAAATAAATTCACATAATTAAAGCTGTGTACTGATTGGAACAAAGTTGGCCAAGTGGATCTTGTTGAGTATGAGATCCTTGATGGGGGCTGTTAACCTGGGCCAATCAGGGAGCCCTGGCTGACAGATATAAATAGGAGATTTACACCTTGTGTCTCTCACTGTGTCTCACACCTGCACACACACACCATGGGTGCTGGGGAAAAAATAAGCACTACCGCAGTTAGGCGGTAGTGTGGGGGGAAGAAAAAACAGGAGGGTCAGAGGTTCTGCTCACTCTGAGAGCTGGCTCTGAGAGAGCTGGTTTTGAATGACCAGAAACATCAAATCTGAGGAAAAAAAACAGGAGATTCAGAGAATCACCTCACTCTTGGGACTGGCTCTGAGCAAGGTCAGAGTATATATACTGGACACGTGTAAATTAAGGGTGATTTGTTTATGAGATACTGGCCTCTGAGTGGTTATTTCAAGCAGTTTTCTGCAAAACACAAAAAGAAAATTTCTGAATAACTCAGGAACTTAGTGCAAAAATAACACTTTCCAAATTCTTTAAACATTTATTCTTGGATTTGGACATTTCTGGCAAAACTGATACTTATTGCTCATTCTAAGTTTACTTGAGAATGCAACCTTTACATGCAAAAACATATTTTGAGTGTGTTCATTTTGCAGCAAATTAGTACAACTTAGTCACCCTCTAGACCACTGAGAAAGCATAGGGAGGCAAATAAATTTACGTAGGATTCAAATCAAATACAGCCGAGACCAAATAAAGATGGTAGATTTCTTTGTTTATAGAACTCAATGAACTAGTTGGGATGTTAGAGAAACTGATACCTTCTTGATCACTATTCCTGATTTTTTTTTCATTTTTATAATTAAACAGAGTTGACGTTCTAAAACTGCCATGGTAGGATCTGAGATCACTTTCTCTGGAATATTAGTTTTATCATTGGCATTTTTCTTCTAATAACATATCCACTGCACAACTCTATCCAGTGATATAATGCTGTCTTCTTGGTGGAAAATATGTGGCAAACCTCTTCGACCAATTAAAATATTTGGATTGGTTTCTTCATCTATTAGGTGGAGAATGGTCTGAGTTCTCACACAAAGAAAAAGCTTAATATCACCACTCTTCAGTTGAATTTTCTCGAAGTGTACAGTCATACACTCGAATTGCCGTATTTATATTCTACCTGAATCGAATAGTTGACAATTAATTTGATGGAATGCTTACAGGAGCTTTTCATGTTCCATGCATCAGAACCAACTCCAGGACACAAAATTTGAAATGTTCACAAAATTACAAGGAACATTCTCTTTGTTTGAATCAGTCAATTATTGAGGTGCACAGCCTATGTTCCTGGCAACATCTATTGTCAGATAAAATTCTACTCTTGTATCTCAGAATAAGGAGGCTACCCAGGAGGAATCTATTCTCTGAGAGAGTAGTGAATTATGGAGTCCTTTACCACAGAGAGCTGGTGAGATTGGTCCTTAAGTATAGGCGGATTTTTAATCAAAATGTAAATCAACAGTAATGGGGGAAAAGTCATGAAAATGAAGTTGCGATTACCAGACGAGCTATGATCTCATTGAAAATCAGAACAAATTCAATGGGCTGACTGACCTACTTCTGTTCCTACATTGTGTAATTTTTTGATCTTCTGAACAACGTTAAGTATAATGATAATTTTGCTAACAACCAACCGAAGATAACCTGTTGCAATATGCCCCATTTATGCATATCATAAGTGATATAAATTTATACATGAGGACACATTATCTCAAGAAAAAGAAATATGTTCAAGTCTAATGCATTTCTTAGATATCTTGCAGAGCCTATCGTTCCCCATTTCCTTCACCATCATATGCTGTAGCCAATCAGAGTCAATTTACCAATGAATCAGTTTCCTTTCCTCTTGTAATATAAATTGTCACTGCTGGAAAATTGTCATTGTTGGGTTTATTCTGAAATATGAAAAACTTCAGTGATATGTCTCTCTTTTCAGCAATTTCCTGCTCTATCAAGTGATTGTTAGCATTTGTGCAAATTGCCAAAGTATACACATCTCCATGAGCTAAGATGAAATTCCTCCTTAAATGCAAAACTGAATTACATCAGCGCAACTTAAGAAGTGTTAGAAAATTGTTCAAAAATTGCAGCTGTTGAATTTAGATCTGTAACCCCTTGTTTTGACAAAAGAGCTTTGGTATTGGTTAATTAACGGGATTAAGTCAGGTTGTCTGCAGATTTAAAATTTACAGCAAAATCACATTTCACAAAACAAACATAATTATGTAATCTTTGTGCAAGATGGTATTAAATTTCAATTTGTATAGGTTATTGCATTCTCCTGCAAACATCTGTGAGTTAAAAAAAATCAATATGAATGTTTCTGTGCGGTCCTGGCGTTACAACCAGCTATAGCATTTCAGGAAGTGCCTTATTCATTGCATTGTGTGTTTTACTGACAGAAAATTATAGGCTTTTCTAAATGCTATTCAAATATTGTAAAATTACTGCTTTCTCCAATCTTTTGTGCCAGTTTACAGTTAATCTTCACTTCATAGCCTCATAAGCTCACTTCCAGTACAACATTACTTTCAAGGGTCTCATTATTTTTTGATGACTGTGATGGATTGGAAATGAGAATATTACCTGCCCAGGGAACTAACAGATATGCATGTCATATTTGTCAGCTACAAACCAGCTCAGCGGAGAGAAGGTTATCAGGGCGTGTGGAAGGAGAACCATTAAAGTGCTGTTCCATTACTTACACGCTGTCTGATTGGGGAAATATAGGCTAGCAGGCATGAAGAATTCCCCATGGGAACTATCCTCTGAATTATCGCCCATGTATGAAAAGGCAAAATGACAGCTAAAACTAGAAGGAGCTTTCAGGAACAGCTCACTATGTCATTGTTTTCTTCATTTCCCTCTATTTCTGTACCTGAGATCCGTTCATTTGTTGACCTTTGAAGTCTGGTGAGGCTTTCCTTAAGTAAGTATCCTCAGTGCAAATCTGAGGGTTGACTAGATATCAAGGAAATCTGATGCAGATAATGAGTTTATCTTTTAAATTACTCTCCATAAGGAAGAATCACTAAAGGAGAGAAGTAATAACAGAGAGGAATGCCAAACTAATTTTTCATTATTTTGATCTAAACGGAATGTAACAAACCATTAAACGATACCGTTAAATACATCCAAAAATTGTTTAAATATTTACTGTTTCAAGGAGGAAAGACAGAATGCCAATGTGAATGTAAAAATTGCTATTAGATTGTTACAATAATTAATTTTAAAACCAAGCTAACCAGAATATCTGCACTGCTCTCAGCTGACCGCAAGTCACCATGCAATGCCAATGAGGGAGCATTTACCTCATGAAATCACTAGCACCACTTTTAAACACTGAGTCACCGTCGGTATAAGACCATAAAAAATTCCACTTACCCGCACTCTCCCCTAGCCCTTAATTCCTTGTGAGATCAAGATGTAAAATAAAGAAAGAGATTTCATTACATTTGGAAAGTCCCAACCGTCTCTACCCTCCAAACTCATGGCTAACATTTTGTTCTTCATTCTTTATCATCTTACTCATACTGTGTAATTTTTATGGAGTCTGTAATTTTTTTAACAAATGTATGAAAAGGATTTTAAAATGTTTGTATCCATTGTATTTTTCTTGGATAACAAGAAATACTGGACATTGTGATTTGGCAGTCTGGCTGTACTGACAAGAAGGAAATTACAAGCTGGCAGCTTTAAAAGACAGCTGCAGACACAAGCAGAGGAGGTAGTGATGGAAATCCACATACAAATGCAGACACAAAGAGAAAATAGAAAGTGACAGAAAGAGGAATAAAGAGAATTCTTGTTAGGAGAAGGTGCAAATCAACTCACAGGAAAATGACAGATTTTTGTTTGGGAGAAATAGACATCACAGCTAAGTACTGTGTGAGTTGACTAAAATGGTTGAAATCCTGGAACACTGTGAAAATAGCTTGAAGACTTGAGTGAAGAATTCTCCCATTTTTGGACTAAGTCCAAAAGTAGGAAATGTTATGCGGAGAGAAAACCAAGGACTACTTTGTTCAGAAAGCCACTGAATCAAATGACAATTAGGAATGTGATTGGCTGCTAGGAAGCTCTCTGTCAAAATACTGAGCTGGAGCAGAGCTGCTAGCCAACTAGAATTTGTCAGAACCACAGCTGCTGGGACATTATGCAGGGAACACCTGATGGAAGGTCAGAAAACAGAGAGATAGGTGCTATTTGAGGCATCTTTCCCTGTATGGATATGATAAAGGGAGGGGGTGGGGAGATTAGAAGCCTGCCCCTTCACTAGAATGAGTCCCTCAGTCTTGTACAAATGAGTGTCAATCTCTGGAAACCCACACCAAACTAACAGCCTGTGCTCACAAATTTATCAGTTGTGTCAGTTGGTTCTTTCTCATCTCAACTAGAACTATATTGCCGATGAGGCCTTTAAGTGGTCATTAATTGACTACCATTAATATCAATATCAATTTACTGCGTTGGTAAGGTTGACCATGGGTCCTCCTGCCTAGAAGTTAGCTTCTGAGGTGGTGATCTCATATCAATATCTGTCCTTCCCACCATCTTCCCTGCCACTTCTTGGAAGGGGAATATTGGGAAGTAAGCTGAGGTGTTATTGGTTAAAAAAGAGTTCTGGAAAGCTACACCATCGGGCTGTTGTGACTGAAGAGACAATGGGTTTTTAACATGCACCTTTCTGATGATAATCATACCCAAGAAACACAAAGGTGAAAGCCGCTACTGGATGAGACTTGCTGTGTGAACAAAGAACATCACATTATGGAAAGAAAACAGGAGTTGCTTGCAAAACTCAGCATGACTGTCAGCATCTATGGGAAGAAAGCAGAGCTAACATTTCAAGTCCGGTGACCTTTCTTCAGAACTTCTGAGTCATTAGACTCAAAACAATGTAGTCTCCTCTACATCGGAGAGACCAAGTGCAAACTCGCAGACCAGTTCAGGGAACACCTCTGGTCTGTACGCACCAACCAACTCCACCGGGCTGGAGCCATCCATTTCAACTTTCCCTCTCACTCCCCTGATGACATGTCCATTCTGGACCACTCTCCACCACCTACACAAGCCCATCCACAAACTGGAGGAGGAACACATCAACTTCCATAGTGGGAGCCTCCAACCACACGGCCTTGACATTGAATTCACCATTTTGCAAACCTCCCCACCCCCCACCCCATCCTGGATCCAACCCTCTGACTCAGTTCCGCCCTCTTGACCTGATCTACCTGTCCATCTTCTTTCCAACCTATCAGCTCCACACTTCCCACCAACCTATTACCATTACCTGCTACCTTCGCCAACCTATCGCCATCCCAACTACCTTTCCCCACCTCACACCCTCTCCTGTTTTTATGTCTCAGCCCCTCTCCAGTCCTGAAGAAGAGTTATGTCTGAAACGTTGACTCTCTTGCTTCTCAGATGTTGCCTGACCTGCTTTCTCCAGCGCCACACTTTATTGATTGTTTCTTCCCACAGATACTGCCATATCTGCTGACTTTTGCCAGCAATTTCTGTTTTTATTTTAGATTTCCAACACCTGTAGTTCTTTGTTTTAGTTTAGCATATTTTGGAACTGTGTGATTGTGAAGTGCCACTTTTATGTGAGGAATGATGCAAATGTGTGTGGTTGCAAAAGACTATTGCATTGACTATTTAAAGTGAAATTTATGTTTTCATTTGAAATATCATTTGCCTGCAAGTTCACTTATAATTTGCAATTATTCTAAGTCATAGTAAAGTTAAAAAATACAAAGAAAGGAATTTGTTGATAATTTCTCCATTGGGGGACATTCAGTAATATTGGTTATTTTGTTTTACGTTTCCACCATTAGAACTGTAACAACGCACTGATGCATTTTACCCTCTTAGAAATGCACCGGTGCAATGCTCAGAAATGTCTTGCCTCTTTTTGAAAGATTTTACTGCCATTTCAAGATGTGTTCTCCAATCAGTTTTCCAATTCTGCTTCAGAATTCCAAAGAGAGGTGATGGAGAAGGATCCAGATAGACGACATTTGTCCAAAACAGAGTTATGTTTTGACTACAATCTAAAAACATGTTTTTTCTTTTATTGATAGCAGTTTTTAGTTGCCAGATTTATTTTTAAATCATTGCATCTTCCCAACTGCCTAGAATGGAGTTTTAATCCAAATTCTCTGGATGGTTACTGGATTACAAGTACAATAACGTAATAATTACATTATCATACACATTTTACAGTAATGCGGTGGTAATGTTACTGGATGAGTAAGGAAAAACATTGTATTTCATTATACAGGTAGTTGTTTTTCAGGTATTAAACAAGCATCAAGAATAGATTAGAGTGGTGCTGGAAAAGCACAGCAGGTCAGGCAGCATCCGAGGAGCAGGAAATTCGACGTTTCGGGCAAAAGCTCTTCATCAGGAAGGGCTTTTGCCCGAAATGTCGACTTTCCTGCTCCTCGGAGGCTGCCTGAACTGCTGTGCTTTTCCAGCACCACTCTAATCTTGACTCTAATCTACAGCATCTGCAGTACCCACTTCTGCTAAGCATAAAGAATACCCATTTGTGTAACTGTTATTTCTACTGCTAAGTTCCTGAATTGACATCTAAATTAAGTGCAATGTACCTTAATTATATAGAAATAGGGAAACAATGTCTCAATGATAAATTAATTAGTGACGAGTAAATGAAGATTTGTGCCCACTGTACTTCAGATTAGTCAGTGACCTCTGCAGTTACCACTGTCGAGCAAATGGAAAATGTTCATTTTTGTGAAAAAAAGCAGGAGGAGCAGGGGTCCCTGATTCCATGGGAATTGCAATCTCTGCACTTTTAGCTGCTGGTAAAATGTGAAATTTGTTTTGCAAATCTTTCCTTTCTTCTGGGCATGGCTTGGAATAATCATTTTATAGATCCTTATTGTCTACGGCATATTTATATTTCCTCCATCACCTTTTAAAAACCTGTATGAACAAATTACTGTAGGTGCTGGAATCTGTACCAAAACAAAAAATGCTGGAAATCACAGCCGTTCAGGCAGCATCTGTGGAAAGACAGTAAGCTAAAGTTTCAAGTTTAGATGACTCTTCATTAGAGCCTGAAAAGAAATCTTGTTTCATTAGCAAATTGATTGAAGGGTGTATTTCTCTTACTTGCAAGCACTGTAAATACATCTGTCCATTTGAGCAACAATGTTGAAATCTTTTGGCTTAAGCTTAATTTACTGATGGCTTTTAGGGAAGAACATCTGCTGTTCTTACCTAGTCAGGCCTACATGTGACTCCAGATCTACAGCAATGTGGTTGACCTTTAACTGCCCTCTGGGCAATTAGGAATCACAAAAGTGCTAGCCTAGTCAGCAATGCCAACATTTCATGAATGAATTTTTCGAAACATTTCATTTTGTGGTGCTATTGAAGGTATTTTTGTCCTAATCTATATTACTGAAACAATTCTGTGACCTGCATCTTTGTATTTCCCCAGTCATTCGTTGCGGCATATATCTCTGGCATACTGTCATGAGTGAGGCAAGTCTAGGATTAGTATAACACCTGAATTGTCAACGGTAATAAACCATTTGGGAGCACATAAACTGCCTACATTACTTTATAGTTCCTATTTGCGAGTATTGTGGTGTCGTTACTTATTTTTAAATAACTAATTTTTTGATAAAGGGCATTTTTGAAGCAACATGACGCAACTTTTTTCTAAAAAAAATTGAAATCAGGTGCTGTTTATTAATTCAGCTGCATAAAATAGGTCATTGTTTTGCTGAACATTCTTGAAACACAGCCCATGGCATCACACACTGAAACACATGGAAAGGAATACAATTCACCCTAAGCAGCCTTTGTAATTGAATGCAATGATGTAAAAAATATGTGCTTTTTAAAATATTAAGTCTCGTTTAACTTTACTCTCTAATTCTAAAGCGTGAAAAAGCAACTCATATGAACAAAACACAGTATCCATTCCCTCTTCCTCCACCCTAGAGATTCTGGTAATTAATAGTGTTTCAGATTGAACCTATGATGTATTCTGAAGTAAGGATGCAACATCGTCTGACTATTTTTATTGTTTTGCTGTTCATTATAAAACACTGACATGTACCAAGAACCAATTAAAAAACAACTCACCTAGTTTTAAATTGGATATGTTTCTTTTCCCAGTAGTCATCCCTCAATGGCACAGATGGCTGGAACACTTGCTTCATATGCACTTATTACTTCAGCTATTATACCCAGCAGGCTGCCAACACAGGCAAATAAGAGAAATCTGTTTGGTTTTCTATCCTGCACTCCAGCTGTTCTGGATTGCATAATACTTGAAATCCAAACATTTACTAGGTTGCACATTTTCTGATTTCCCATTCCATCTCCTCCGCAAATTCCAGAATTAAAATTTCTGATATTCCTGTCTTTCTTTCACTTGTTTTTATTCATTCATGAGATATAGGCACTGCTAGCTAGGCTAGCATTATACTATCAATCCCTAATTGCCCTGGAGAAGGTGGCAGCGAGCTGCTTTCTTGAACAGCCTGAGGTGAAGAGACACCCACTGCTGCTAAGATGGGAATGTCAGGACTTTGACCAAGTGATAATGAAGTAACAGTCTTATAGTTCCACATTAGAATGGTGCAAGGCTTGGAGAGGAATTTGGGGGCAGTATGTTCCTAGGCACAAACTGTCCTTGTTTTTTTAGATGGTAGAGGCCACTGATTTAGAAGATGCTGTTAGAGGAGGCTTGGTGTGTTATTGTAGTACATCTTGTAGATGAGACACACTACTGCCATTATGCATCATTGGTGAAGGAAGTGAATGTCAAAGGTGGTGGATATGGTGTCAGTCAAGTTTTGTCAAGATCCTTAAGTGCTGTTGGAGTTGCATTCATCTAGTCAACTGGAGAGTATTGCATCACATTCTTGACCTGTGCATTGTAGATTGTAAATAGACATTTGAGAGGCAGGAGGTGAGTTACTCACTGCAGAATTTCTAGCTCTAACCTGTTCTTGTAGCCACAGTACTTATATGGGTAATCCAGTTCAATTTCGAGCCAATCGTTACCCGCAGAATGTAGGTCATTCAGTGTTGGTTATGCCATTGAATGTCAAGTGGTAGTGATTAGATTCTCTCTTGTTTAAGATGGTCACTGCTTGGCACTTGTGTGCCATAAGTATTAATTATGAGATCCAATCTAGATGATGACTAGGTCTTGTTTGCTGCCTGAACTGCTGTGCTCTTCCAGCACCACTAATCCAGTAGTTGTTACTTTTGTATACAAGCCACTTCAGTGACTAAGGATGCTCAATATCTGAGCTTCTCTTGTATCTGGATATATTATGTTTTTGGATGTCACTCACATTATTAAATAAAATTAAAAACTCTGTATCATTCTTTTCATTTTGGAGAGTGAGTTTAACAAAAAGATTATGGGCCAACATTAAAAACTAAAGCCAACATTAGGGAACAACATAGATAAAAATGCAAAGTTCAATTCTGCACTTCAACACTCCCACTAGAAAAGAATGCATGAAGGGTCTTGCAACACTGAAGATCTAGGGCTATGCCCTGAAGATTCTCTGAAACCTGTCCCTTTAAATGCAGAAGAGGTGCACCAAGACAATGAGACAAATCAAGAGTTATTGATTTGATCATATCTGCTTTTACCTTTGAAGGTTTGTGGACAATAGGATGATGGTAAAACAAAGGAAAACAAAAATGTCATAATTATGGGGTCCTGGAATACAATAAGGAGAAATGCTGACAGGATGTTTTCCCTCATGGGAGAGTATAGGGAGTATAGGATCAGAAAGCATAGTCTCAGAATTAAGGGGGTGGGGGGGGGAGTGCAATTTAAGACTGTGATGAGGAGGAATTTCTTCTCTCAGAGGGTTGGGGGGGGGGGGGGGGGGTGAAGAGTCCTTGTGTTTATTTAAGGCTGAGATAAATAAATTTGTGTTCAGAGAGGGATAAAGGGTTATGGGGAAAGGGCAGGAAAGTGGATCTGAGAAATATTGGTTCAGCCATGATCCTACTGAATGGCAGAGCAGACTCAAGTGGTCGAATGGTCTACTCCTGTTCCTATTTCTTATGGTCTTAGTGTGCAGAAAACAAGTTTACTGATCTTATACTCCAGTATCTAACTAAAGCCATTCATGTCACTGCAAAATAAATATAATATATGTTAAAGGCAAATATATAGATGAATTTACAAAAAAACTGTAATATTCTTTTAAATGCAAATGGCCATTAAGAAACTTCTATTAATTTAATATTTTGGCCACACTTAGGAATTTTTAAAACATTATGGAGATTTATAAAAATTGCAATTACTAGCTAATAAAAGAATAGAAATTAATGAAAAATATTGAAATCATGCTTATTGTGCCCATTGTCAAGTTTACAAACAGATATGGCTGAACTGCATGCAAATATTTACAAATAGACTTGAAATGATCCAGGGAAAAGGAAATAAGAAAGCATATTTGGGATTATTCCTCACTACAAAAATCATTCATTCAGGGACAAAAAATAGCTAAGAAGTCTTCTTTGCTATTCCCTCACACCCCAGTTTTCAGGTGACATATTTTTGTGCTTGAAATTGCTCTGCATTTCTGCAAGTTGATTATGCACAAACATTTAAACTAATTTGAAACACATTTGCAGATAGAAATGATGGTGCTTGTTGTTACATAAGCTAATAGTTCTCAAAGGGTTAACCCTGGAAACCAATGCTCAAGATACACCCAAAGGAAGGGTGAATCCACCCTTAAAATGCCCAAATTGCCTAAAAAAAACATCGGATCAACCAAACAGAGAAAAGTTATCCTGGAATGCAAGGAAATAATGAGAAGCTGCTTTACCAACCATTGGCTGGTTCTCTCTTATAGACTCTTATAGCTTGCAAACTTATCAGTGGCAGCTGTCATTTTTCTGAAGCCAGGAGGATGAGTCAGAAACAATTTTTTGTTGAAGGTCCAGGATAACAGGGGGTTAGAAGAGGGAGGCTGCAAACAAACAGGTGGAGAGAGGAGCCATAAAGGGGCTGGATGGAGAAGAGGATGTTGCAGGTTTGCTGTGAGGGACCACGGAGATGTGGGGAAATGGGGTACTAGGTGAAATGGGGATCCACAAGTGGGGTTTGGGGAGATAGGGAGGCTGAAGGCCCCATCAGGATGTAGAGGAGTCCAAACTCTATCGTCCTTGATGCCATTTCCTCCGGATGAGGTAAGTAGAATGGCACCATGGACTGGGACACTGCCATAAAACTATGCCAAGTGCTGGAGTGAGGCGTACATCCTGAAGGAGTTGGTGGCCATTCTATCACCATGGCTGTCAAGGGAACATCATGTCTTTATGTCATTGTCTACTGGGATTTGTGGGGGATCTTAGATTTCAAATGAAGTGTCAGCCAAGCCACCTATATCGCCTGAGAACCTTTCTTTATCATTCGGTTCCCACTATGTGCACTGTGAATAGCAATTTCTGGCTGGTGCACAGCTGGACTTCTAAAATGGCTCAAGAGTATGGAGCACTGGGAACTCCTAGCAGTGGCAAGTACTTCCGCCATTGCTGAGTGTGAGCAGATGCAACAGAGACATGGTGCATAGCTCTTGAGGCGAACGACAGAGAATAGAGTGAGATAACTCACAGTGAGACACCCTCTATGAAACACCTGAAATTGATTCATCACTACTTTTTGGTAAAGTTCAGCCATTGTTTTACAACATTTTTAACATTATTATCAATTGTAGAAGCACAACATATTTTTAGGGTAAACTGAGAAAAAAAGTTCTTTTGATGTTTGATAGGTCACTAGGCAGCCAAAGATAAGTGAATTATTTTCAAGATGACAGCAGCACAGGAAGGGTAATGCTCAAGAAGCTCTTCCAATACAAACTTCCTCAGAGTTCTACAAGCCACCAATGTGCAAGCTATGAAGTTCCATGGTGTTTTAAGCCAATTTGAAGAATGGGTTATTTTTGGACATGCCATAAGAAATGTATTTCACAAAAGAGAAGTCTCTACTTGACATTATGTACATGTCTGGGCATTAGGTTCTTAGGCACTGGAAGAACCAAGGGATACAGAGATGTGGTAGGAAAATTGAGTTAATGTAGAAATACAACCATGATCTTGGTGAATGATGGAGCAGAGTTGAGAGGCCATACCGTCTCACCCTGTTCCTATTTGTTATATTTGTAATGGTGCAAGGTAGACGTAGCACACCAGGGACACCAGCAGGTATTGGACCTGCATTGACCACCGTGTCTTAATATCACCAACCTTATCTGTAGGTTTAAGTACATTTGTCTGCCAATGAGTAGGAACATTTGTAGGCTCCCGCTCAAAAGGGAATGAATTACATCACTTCATTATCTATTATAAGGATAATTACCTACCTGAAACAAGAGGATCAGCAAAGGCTTTTATATTTTGAATTCATTCTAAATGAGCGTGTCCAGCTCTTTCACCTATTTTCCCATTAAAAAGCAATAGAAGACTGACATTGTTTTCTAATTTCATAATATTCAGCATATTGGAATGTACTTTTGGCATCTGACCAAGTTCCTACCTCACCCTTGAGCTAACTTTCACAGTCACTTTGGAACATGCACAACCATGTTGGTGCTTTCAAACTGTAGTGAGAATGTTGCAGCACGCTGTCATGACCCATGTCTCTGGTAATACTGTCTGACTGTTTTCCTTGCTTACAGCAGAAAAGGGACTGATATTAAAATGCACTTTTCAAAAAGCATTGTCAAAATACATTGTAAAAGAGATTAGACAGTTAAAATCATTGTGATATTTGCTTGCCAGTGTACATGCCTGTGAGATAGACAGTGAGAAGGAGACAGTGCATTAGTACATATGCCTATCCAGAATATTGGCAAGCACTAATGAACACATCAAAAAAGTTGACACAGACTCAAAAAGCTGAAAATTCATGAATAAGCCATTGATATGAACATAAATAACTATACAAGTTTGTAATTTACTTGGTGGCATATCCAATATTCTGTCATTCTTACTAGAGTGAAATACAAATATTTAAATTCAGGAAGGCTCAGAGGGAATAAAAGCAATAATAAAGACTTACAATATATTTGTTTGGGGGCCTGAAACCATATTGGGGCTCTCTCAGAAATTTGAATTTTACACTTCATTTTGTGCATTTTCCACTCAGTTGTAATCACCAAAGAACAGAGGTATTACGTTTTTGTACATCCATAAAGGTATGAATGAGAAACTCAGTGAAAGCTATTTTCTAACTGCTATTTTGTAATGAATTATTGTTTGTTACACTTTAAATTCGATAAGATAGAAATAAAAGTTTTAATTAATTACTTATAAAAAGGATCTCCTCCTGGGTAGTGTGCATCATGTTGTCATGCAAATGCAGAAAAAAAAACTAATCTAAAGGTCACATACAGGAATTTTGCTGAGCAGTTGTCACTTCTGATGAAGGGCTTTTGCTCAAAACGTCGATTTTTCTGCTCTTTGGATGCTGCCTGACCTGCTGTGCTTTTTCAGCCCACTCTAATCTTAATCCTGGATATCAGTTAGCAATTATATATGATTCTGGTTGGTTACATTGCAATAAGTTGAAGTTTAATCCTTTGGGAGAATATAGATTGTGCAAATCCTTTCGTAATTAATTTTCAGTTTAAACATATACCAGGTGTAAAGTTGTGTGAAGGCTTGGTAGTTGATTGGTAAACATGGAATACATTGGTGAGCAGCATTTGTGTCAACCAATGTTGGGCCATCTACCTCTTATAGTTTAGATTAGATTCCCTACAGTATGGAAACAGGCCTTTTGGCTCAACATCTCCACATCGACCCACCCAGACCCATTCCCCGCTCTATATTTACCTCTGACTAATACACTTAACATTATGGGCAATTTAGCATGGCCAATTCACCTGACCTGCGCATTTTTGGACTGTGGGAGGAAACCAGAGCACCCGGAGGAAACCCATGCAGACAAGGGGAGAATGTGCAAACTCCACACAGACAGTTGCACGAGGTGGGAATCGAACCCGATTCCAGGCACTGTGAGGCAGCAGTGTTAACCACTGAGCGGCCGTGCTGCCCAACTAGTTGTTTAATCTTGTTGTTTAATCTTTCCCAGCTAGATTCATTAAACTTCTATTGTTTTCCAGCATTTGATCTCTGATATTGCAGATAATACTGATAGTCATCACCAACTAGCAGGCCTAGTAGTCCTTTAGAAAGGATCTCTGAAAATCAAATCAAGCAGCTCTCCACAAAAACCCCTTTGGTGCAGCGGTGGAGTGAACAGACATCTTGGTTTTGCCAGGGCATACAGATTTTTATTAAATGATCTAGTGTCTTGACAAATTACAAAAGATAGTTCATACGTTTTCTTCTTCTTGCTTTTTGTCAAATACACACCAAGATTTGAGGGAGAAAATCTGTGTTCTGTTTCCTTTCTTTTATGGAACTATTCTATCACATTGCATTGCATATAGCAGATATAGCAGATACCTTGCTTCATTTCCTTCTTGTTGTCTCCAAAGTAGTTGTCACTACATTTTTAGCACAAACAACTCCATTGCTAGTGGCGCATTGCAAACAATGTACAGAACTGTGCCAATTCTGACTGGATACATTCTGGGAGATGACACCACATGGTCTCCCGACTACAATTGACTTGCTCTTATTGTTTACCCAACAGGTCAATCATCAAAAAGACTCATTTTCCCCATGGCTGTCAATAGGTTCTGACTTTGACTTTTGAAAATCTGGTCACTTCCATGTTAACAATCATTAAATACTCCTTCATTTGTCCACAGGCATGATTGGTGCTACTTCTTTCCCAATCCTCCATACAGACTGTAAAATACAGGAGCAGAAGTAGGTGATTTGCTCATCGAGTCAGCTCCACCATTGAATGAAATTATGGATGATCAGATAATCCTCAAACACCTTTTCCTGACAAATTGCCATGACCTTTAATTTCATTACTAACTAAAAATAGTCTATCTCAGCTTTGAATAGAATTAGTGACCCAATCTCTGCAGCAAAGAATTCCACAGAGTGACTACCATCCAAGAGAAAAATATTCTTCCTCATTCCGGTCTCACATAGGTAACCCCTCTGGTTATCTGTTCATAGTATTTCAAGTGTAGTCTGACTAGCACCTTATATAATTTTAGCAATCATCTCTAGCTTTATACTCCATTCCCTTTCAAATAAATACATTTCACTTGCTTTCCTTACTACACAGTGAACTTGGATGCTAGCTTTTCATAATTCATGCATGGGGATGCCTTAATCACACTGTGATTTTCTGCAGTCTATCTCTATGAAAATAATATTCGGCTCTTTTATTTTTTCTACCAAAGTGCATAGCCTTCTATTCTTTCTGCCAAGTGCTTTGACAGTCACTTAACCTGTGTCTAGGTTGGTGCCTGTACTGTATAACTGTACGATTTGGCTTTTTATGTCATTCTCACTAAGTGCCTTTCCACCTTTTTTGTGTCAGTTGATAATTTTGTGTAGTACATTCACTTCCATCATCCAAGTCATTAATGTACATTGTAAATAATTGTGACCCCAGCATTGATCGCTATGGCATTCCACTAGCAACAAGTTGCCATCCTGTAACTCTGCATATTATATAGGCTCTCTCTGCCTTGTTGTGTAAAAGATTCCAGTGCAAAATTTACAAGAAAATCAAGAGAGTTCTTCCTAATAACCTTTATTTCCCTGTTATGACTGGAAGAAAAGATAATGCGTTTATCATCATATTCCTATTTGTGGCAGCTTGTTGTGTCAAAGTGGCTGCTGCATTTCATATAACAGTTACCAGACTTCAGGAAAGTATTTCATTAGCTGTTAAGTTTTGTGTATAAGTTCTTTTTAAAGAACATTTCCCAATTTAGGCAGAGGTACATTCCCTGGTTCTCTGCACAGATCTTATTTCTATAATCTATCTTGGCAAGTTCCTGAAAGTCCCCAGCATCATGGATACCAGCTTTCAACCAATATGATTCACTCTACATGATATTAAGGAACTATGAAGGCACTGGACACGGGAAAGGTTATGGATAATCACAACATTCTGGCAATAGTACGGAAGATGTATACTCCAGGACTGGCACTCAGAGCCAAACATGGTTGTCATTCATTGACATTAGGCTTGGAAGGTTGCAGATTTCTTTAACAATAAAGTAGAAGTTAAAATAGAAGGAAATTACACCTAAAAAAGAATAAGACAAACCAAGCCATCTAAATATAGAAATTTAGAAAACAGAAGCAGGAATAGGCCAATTGGCCCTTCGAGCCTGCTCTTCAATTCCGCAAGGTTGACTATCCTACACAGTACCCTCTTCCCGCTTTCACCTGTCCAACATTATTCCTCTAAGTAATGCTCCTCAATTTATCATAGCTAGCTCACCCTTCATACAGTCATAGTTTTTTTTACATAGATTCAGGAACCTTGATTCAGAATCACCTATGTCACTCTCCAACTTGATGCACAATTCTACCATATTGTCGGGGAGGTGATGGTCTAGTGGTGTTATTGCTAGACATTAATCCAGAAACGTAACTCATGTTCTGGGGACCTGGGTTCAGATTTTGCCACGGCTGATGGTGGAATTTGAATTTGATAAAGAATCTTGAATTAAGGGTGTCATTGATAACCACAAAACCATTGTCGATTGTTCACTAATGTCCTTAACTTATTTGAAAGATCCTTACCTGGCCAGATCCACAGCAATGTTGTTGACTCTTAACTGTCCTCTGGGCAATTAGGGATGAACAATAAATGCACTCACATCTCACGAATGATTTTAAAGAAAGCCATTCATTCCCAAGGGACCTTGTCCAGCTAGATTGCCAAATATTCCTTTCTTGTTACACGTAACCAGATTCAGATGGTGTGTTCTCAGCTGTTTCCTCAACATATTGATCTAGAAAATATTCCGATCCAGCAATTTGTCCTGTATCGTATTGCAACTGACTTAATTTGCCCCATGTATATTCAGATTGAAACCGACCATAATTGTAGATGTAGCTTTATTGCTTGCTTCTCTAATTTCTTGTTTAATGCCTTTTCCAATATTATCGTTACATTTTGCGGGGTGAATAAACAACAACCACTATAATTTTCTGTCCTTTGGTGTTTCTAAGCTCAACCCATAAACATTTCACTTCACCGGTGCTAATATCCTTCTTCACTATTGCATTAATTTAACCCTGCAACCGGGAATGCTGCTCCATTTCTTTTTCCTTTAGTCTGTCCTTCCATAGAACACAGTTTGAAAGATCTTAAAACTCACAGCAAAATGAAGTCTCTTCTATTTCCTAACAACATCACTTTATAATTAGTTAAATCCAGAGAAATTACATTTCTATATCAAATCTTTAAGTTTGACTTAAGTGCTTCTCCCCAGCTCTCTCTTGTGAATTGTAAAGTCCTCTCACATGAATACTCAAAGCACTGATAGCTTAGATACTCTTACTCTTATAATAAGATGTTGATTTCTAAAGAGACATTTCTAGTTTTGAAGATTACAAGCAAACCTTTTATACCAAGGGAACAGAGCTCTTCCTGAACTGTTGTATTCTCCTTCTTAGGAAATAAACTATATTTGCTTCTGACCCCAGTCATGTCTCCTCCAAAAGTCCCTTAAAAGGTTAAAACTGGGTTTTCAAAGTTAAAATCAATCCTTGGTTATTTTAAATCAAAAGCAAGCTACTGCCTTTCGATGTTTACCACCCACTCACCGGTGTAAACCCACAATCTTTCACTAACACACCAGGGTTTTTTAGTCAGCTACCCTCTGACACATACTTATTCATGGTTCTGGAAAAACTCTTTGGCTTTGTAATTTTTAAACCTTCCACAAAAGTTACCATATGCCACAAGTTTGAAATCAAATCTCTAAAAATGATATTAATACAAATATGAATCACTTATCTGTCATTACAATAACAAATGCAATGTACTTGATTGGAATAATTATATGTAAGTTTCCATTTAATGTTCTGAACCAGAATTTTAAAAACATTTGACAAAAATTCACTGTAAAGGCTTTAAGTTCATTCTAAGCAGTGGAGATATGGGATAAATTTTGAGAATGCATAAACAATTGGCCTAAGGGTAGAACACAATGAGTATTTGTTGGAAGAGTTATTTTGGGTTGGGAAAAGCACTATAAGAATGTCTCAAGGCTCAATTTTCTGACTACAATTATTTTCAACTCCATCAATGAATTAGATTCTGAAATTCAATGAAACATTAGTCAAACTTGCAGCCGGTTGCAGCCCAGCTGATGGAATTCAAGGGTGATGGAAAGAAATGTCAAAGTTCAGCAAACTCTGTACATGGAAAGAACAATTTTGTCGTAGGGGAAATTAAGATCTCTGCAGAGAGGTGAATGAAGATGGGCCAAATAGCTCTTCTCATCAGTAATTATTTTGTGAAAGCTGTAAATAGATCAAAAAAACTCTGCAAGTTACTATGTTAGAAAACGGAGTATAATTTTAAGGTATTTGCCAAAAGAATGAAGACTTTATTTTAACACAAGAACTTTCAGACACGGAAAACTTCAGTATAAACTATGGTGCAATAAGCCCCACAATTACTTGTTAAATGTTTTTTCAATATTTGAGGACAAGAAGTACCAAAGGTTCTCAGGAAAGAGCAGAGAAATAAAGCTCAAACAGGCACTTGATGAAACATTGTCCTGTGACATAAAATGCAATCGAAAAATTTTAGTTTGTACACTGACATTTCAAGCAGTCCTATGCAGACTTGATATTTTACATTGGCCATGACGGTGGATGACACTATATATGTTCCAAAAATATCAGAGAAGCAAGATACTAATGAGAGGAGGGGTCTTGCAACAGTATTATGAGGAACAACGTATTTGACAAATTAATGGATCTGAAGACAGACAAATGGTCAAGAGCTGTTGGCCTGTATCCTAGGGTTTTAAAGTTGACTGCAGGGAGAGTGGATACATTGGTTGAAATATGCCAGAACTCACTGGATTTTGGCAGGGTTCCTGTGGATTGAGAAACCACTAACATGACCCCTCCTGCTTAAGAAGGGAAGGAGATAGAAAGCAAGAATCTATCAGCTAGTTAGCTTAATAAGATTTATTGGGAAAATGCTGCCGTCCATTATTAAGGAAGAAATAGTAAGACATTTACAAAAGCTTAATTCAATCTAATAGAGTCAGCATGGTTTTGTGAAAGGGAAATCAGATTTGACAAATTTGCTATTGTCCTTTTAGGATAAAACAAGTGGAGTCGATAAAGGGGAATTGGTAGATGTAGTGCACTTGGATTTCCAGAAGACATTCAATATGATGTCCTATAAAAGGTTGCGAAAGGAGAAAGATATGAGTTCACAGTTTTGGGAGTAATGTATGAACAGGGATTCAGGAATGGTTAACATATAGCAGAAAGCCAAGATTAATGAGTCGCATAAAAGTTGGAAAGGCGTAACTAGTGGACTGCCACGAGGATCTTCCCAAGGCTTCAATTATTTACTATTTATATTAATGACTTTGATAAAAGTAGAGTATAATGTATCCAAATTTGGTAATGGTAGGAATTCTGCAGCTAGTCACTTACCGTTGTCTCTTCAAGGTATAAGTCAGGAGTGTGATTGAATACCACTTGCCTGGATGACTGAAGATCCAACAACCTTTTAGTTTATTCACTCATGCGATATGGACATTTCTGGCTAGGCTAGCGTGTATTGCCTCATCCCTACTTAGCTTTGTGAAGGTGCTGGTAGGCTGCCTTCTTAAACTGCTCCTGTCTATTTACTGTAGGTAAACCCAAAATGATATTGGAAGTTTCAGGACCTTGATGCTGAAGAAAGGCAACATACTTCTAAGTGATGATTCTGAGTGGTTTGAAGGGAAAGTTGCAGATGGTGAGGTTCCAATATATCTACTGCCCTTGTCTTCCTTGATGATATTGGTTGTGGATGGGGAGGTGATGTCTAAGGAGCCTTGGTAAATTGCTGCAGTTCGTCTTATAGATAATAGACACTGCTGCTAGTGGCAGAGGAAGTGGGTATGGTATCCAAGTGGATATGGCATCTTGACTGGTGTTAAGCTTCACGAGTGCATTGGAGCTGCAGTTCTTCAGGCAAATGGAGAGTATTGCATTAGACTTCTGCCTTAAGAGCATAAGACATAGGAGTAGAAGTAGGCCATTCATAGGAGATTCTGGCTGATCTGATAATCCTAACTTCCACTTCCCTGCCTTTCCCTCGTAACTCTTGATTTCCTTACTGATTAAAATTCTGTCTATCTCAGCCATGAATATACTTAATAGCCCAACTGAAAAAAACCTTTGTGGTAAAGAATTTCACAGATTCATAGAGCAAAGAAATTCATTTATGTCCTAAATGTGTAACCCCTTATTCTGAGATAATGATGTCTGATCTGAGATTCTCCTGCAAAGGGAAACACCGTTTCTGCATTTACTCTGTCAAGTTCCTTAAGAATCTGATATGTTTCATTAAGGTTATCTCTCATTCTTCCAATTTCTAATGAATACAGGCCCAACCTACTCAACCTCTCTTCACAAGACATTCCCTCCAAGCCTGATATCAACATAATGAATCTTCTCTGTATTGCCTCCAAAGCCAGTATGCTTTTCTTTTGATAAGGGGAAAAAATATTGTTCATAGTTCATAGCTGTGGTCTAACAAGTGTCTTGTGTAATTTCAGCAAAACCTCCATACTTTTATACTCCATTCCCTTTGAAATAAAGGTCAACATCCTCT
This sequence comes from Chiloscyllium punctatum, assembly GCF_047496795.1. Classification (NCBI taxonomy): domain Eukaryota; kingdom Metazoa; phylum Chordata; class Chondrichthyes; order Orectolobiformes; family Hemiscylliidae; genus Chiloscyllium; species Chiloscyllium punctatum. The sequence goes on from NC_092740.1 coordinate 63,324,094, forward strand.
CTTCGCCTTCCCTATTACCTGCTGAACTTGGATGCTAGCTCTTTCAGATTCATGTATGTAGTTTTCTGCCATCTTTCTCTGTTTAAATAATATTCAGCTCCTCTTTTCTTCCTGCTGAAGTGCATAATCTCACATTTCGTCACCTGCCAAGTTTTTTATTCTAGCTGCCAAGTTTTTTGCCCATTCACTTAACCTGTATATAATCCCTCTGCAGTCTCTTTGTGACATCCCATCATTTGCCTTTCCACATATTTTCGTGTCATGAACGAACTTGGTTATAGTAAATTCACTTTCCTCATCCAAGTCATTGAAATATTGTGCAAGAATCGTGGTCCCCATACTGATCCCTCTGGCACACAATTAGGTACAGTATGCCATCTTGAAAATGCCTCCCTCTTTCGCAACTCTGTGTCTTCTGTTAGTTAGCCAATCCTTAACTATGCTAAATTCCAAAACCTCCAATACCATGGACTCCTATCTTTTTAAATAGCCTAAAGTGTGGTACTTTATCAATCATCTTCTGCAAATCCAAATATATTATCTCAACTGCATCCCCTTCTATACTGCCTGTTACCTCATCAAATAATTCTAGCAAATTTGTCAGGCATGATCTCCCTTTGGTGAAGCCATGCTGACTCTGCTTTTTCACATTACGTACTTCTAAATACTCCGCTATTATCCTTTAAAACAGACTTTAACATTTTCCCAATAACACTTGTTAAACTAACTGGCCTATAGCTGCTTGTTTTTTGTTTTGACTTGTGTTTTGTAGATGTTATCAGGAAGTCAGATACTTGCTTTATGATTCATCACCTCTGATCTTCCAAGCATAGTATTTATATATCTAGTCCAGTTCAATTCCTGGTCAGAAACTGCATGATGAAACAGCTTGTTCATGACACCCCATCTAATATTAGATTACTTACAGTGTGGAAACAGGCCCTTTGGGCCAACAAGTCCACACCGACCCGCCAAAGCGCACCCACCCAGACCCATTCCCCTACATCTAACATTTCGGGCAGTTTGGCATGGCCAATTCACCTAACCTGCACGTTTTTGGACTGTGGGAGGAAACCTGAGCACCCGGAGGATACCCACGCAGACACAGGGAGAATTGCAAACTCCACACAGTCAGTCACCTGAGGCGGGAATTGAACACGGGTCTCTGGCGCTGTGAGGCAGCAGTGCTAACCACTGTGCCACCGTATCTCTGACATGTATTGGCTGCTATGTGTATTGTCTATAGGGTTATTGCAGCAACTCACTAATGCTCCTTTGACAGCCTTCCAAATAAGTGAGCTCAACAACCAAAAGGACAAGGACAACAGATGCATGGGAATACCACTACATATTCATTTCTGTTCAAATCTGACAGCATCCTCAATTATCTCACTGTTCCTTTACTGTTGTTGGATCAAAATCTTGAAACTGCCTTTCTGACAGCAATGAGTGGTCCTACATCATATGAACTGCAGCAGTTCAAAACGAGAGCTTCCTACCACATTCACCAGAGGAATCAGCTGGCCTAGTCAGTGACACAAACACACACACACACACATCCCGTCTAGAATAAAAAGTAGGCCTGACTTTTGCCTTCGTCTCCAATTGGGAGAATGTGCCAGTTCTGATGGAAAGTAACTTCAGCTGAATGATGATTCTGTCTCCAGATTCTGCTTGGCCTGTTGAATGGCTTTGAGGAAAGGTCACGCGCCCTGAAGTGTTGACTCTTATTTCTCTCCAAAGATGCTGGTAGACCTGCTGAGTTTTTCCAGCAACTTCTGTTTTTTATTGGAGATATATTTAGTTTCCTCATGCAACTCATTAATCTTTTAACATTTCAGATTTTGCAGTATCTGCATAATGATTACCGAAAACACATTAGCGTTTATAATGTGGTGTTGTACTCCTACAGTGCAAGGAGATGATTCTCTGCTCTAACTACAATCCGCTCGTGCACACATGTGGATTGTAGCATATTGTCAGCGTGCAGAAACGTTGTCTGCTGCAGTTTGGGAGTTGTAGTCCACTTGGCAGCCGCTGGAGGCGACACCTCCTTCCGTGAATTATAGAACTACAAATCCCAGAGGTCAACGCCGCTGCGCAGGCTCATTGAGAGATCACAACATGGCTGCGCCCGTCGTGTTATCGAGATGGAGCTGAGCCTTTGATGTGAGAAGCGGTTTGTTTATTTTTAACTTTAAAAATCTGCTGGACTCCCGAAGTGTAAAAGTGACAAGAAGCACGCCATCACCACTGCAAAGATTGCTGCCGAACTTAATCTATTTTCATGGGGATCCTGGATCTGATTTGTGAACGTTATTGACCACCAAGTGAGTACCATTTCGACCTTTCAGTAGGTTTATGGCGTGATCCCAAATTGATTCAAATCGGACAAAACTCTCTTTGGACTGTGGTCTTGTCTGAGATTATTCGCTGCTGTCCGAGGCTGAACAAGGGAATCTCTTTTCCATCTGATGCTGGAATCCTGGGCTTTACTCGTAACGACAGAGGCCCCCGAGCTGCGGGGAATTGTTTTGGTAAATGACCTAAGTTCCGAGTAGCCGGTCCCAGTGAAGGTAGCTCCGCTCTCATAGAAAATAGGAGCAATAGTAGGACATTCAGCCCTCCGAGACTGCGGCGCTATTTAATATAGGCACGGCAGACCATCCAACTCAATACCGGGACATGTTTTTGCCCCCTTCAAAGTTTTGCGTCCACATTATACTTTGTTTGCTATTCATTTGTCCATTTACTCAATTTATCCAAATCGCACGGTAGCATATCTGCACCATCCTCACAGTTTACCCTCTCTCTAAGCTTTATGCTGTCTGCAAACTTGAAGAAATTGACTTTGAGGAAAGGTCACTCGACCTGAAATGTTGACTCTTATTTCTCTCCAAAGATGCTGGTAGACCTGCTGAGTTTTTCCAGCAACTTCTGTTTTTTGTTGGAGATATATTTAGTTTCCTCATGCAACTCATTAATGGATATTGGTAATAACTGGTGTTCAATTTGGGTAGTACCCCAGAAGTCACTAGCTGCCACTTGGAAAATGACTTGTTTATTCTTACTCTTTGCATCCTGTCTACCAACCAGTTCTTTATCCATATCAGGACACTACCCCCAATCCCATGCATTTTAATGTTACATTCCAGTCTCTTATGTGGGGCCACCTTGAAAGCCTACTGAAAGTTCAACAAACCACATCCACTGGCTTCCCTTATCAAGTCTACTCATTGTATCCTTGAAAAACTCAGTAGCTTTGTCAAGTATGATTTCCCTGTTGTAAATCTATGCTAACTCTGACTAATCTTGTCACTATTTTCCAAGTGCTTTGCTACTAAATATTTTATTGTGGACTCTAGCATTAACTCTTACTGCCAAGATCAGACTAACCAGTCTGCAATTTCCTTTTTCCTCTCTGCCTTCTTTTTTAAATATTGGGGTTACTTCAGCTACCCTTCAATCTATAGGAACTTTTCCCAACTCTATAGAATCTTGAAAGATGACCACCAGTGCATCCATGATTTCTAGGGTGACTTCCTTATGTAGTCTGGGATGTTGATCTTCAGGTGCTGGGGGTGTTATCAGCCTAACAACTTGCCCAACACCATTTCTCTCCTGATACTGATTTCCTGCAGTTCCTCCCTTTCAAGACCTTTCTGGGATGTTATTTGTGGCCTTTTTTATGAAGACAGTATTTAATTGGTCTGCCATCTTCTTGTTCTCCATTGCACTTGCCCTATTTTGATTGTAAGGGACCTACACTTGTCTTCACTAATCTTTATTCTCTTCCTATATCCTTGGAAGGTTTTGCCATCAATTTGTATGTTCTCTGCATATGTACTCTCGAACTCTATTTTTCCCTTCTTGATCAATCCCTTTGTCCTCCTTTAAAATATCAGTTTCTCCCAATCTTCAGGTCTGCTTTTTTTTGGGATAATTTGTATGTCCCTTCTTTGCAGCTAATGCTATGTCTAATCTCCCTTGTTTTGTTTTTACACTTAATACTATCCCTAATTTCCCTTCTTAGCTAATTTTTAGGTCACTTTCTCATTTTATTTCAGTACTAGCCAGGAAGCAACTATTGTTGCAGTTCCTCTATGGACGATTTAAATGATTGCCATTACTTATCTACCATCAATTCTTTAATTAACTTTTATAGTAATGTTAATGGTACAATTTCTCATCACCAGCTCACGTCTCATGTCATTGTAGTTTCCTTTTAGATTCAGGATCTTAGTTTTAGAATTAACTATGTCACTCTCCATCTTAATGAAGAATTCTATTGTATTGTATTTGCTTTTCCTAAAGGCACTTCGCAGAGCTAGATTGTCGATTACTCTTTTCTTGTTACATAATACCCAGTCTGGGATGGCCTGTTCTTTAATTGGTTCCTCAACGTATTGATCCAGAAATCCATTTTATACACAGTCTAGTAACTCCTCCTTTGTCAGATTATTACTGATTTGATTTGCCCAATCTATATGCAGATTAAAGTCGCTCATAACTACAGCTGTATCTTTATTGCTTGAGCATCTAATTTCACGTTTAATGTCTTCCCCAATATTAACACCACAGTTTGAAAGTATATACAATCCCCACTATCTGTTTGTGTTTTGTCTCTTCTGGGTTTATGTTGTGTCCCTGAAAGGAAGAGAGCAATGGCTAGGACTGAGCAGCTCAAGATTGGCTTTTCTGTTGGCATGAAGTCAGTGAGCGGGTAATATCACTGCTGATCTGGCAGCATAGCACTCGATTAAACCTCAAATGTGGTCTAAAGGTAAGGAGATAGTGTGCACAAAAAAATCAAAATCACAACCAGAATTAGAAAATTCAATTAGTTTGCATAACAAAAGCAATGACTGCATCTGCTGAAATCAGAAATAAAAAGAGAAAGTGCTGGAATTACTCAGAGGCTTGGAACACTTGTGGAGAGAGACAAATAGTTAATTTCAAATATTGTTCTTTAAGCATCTTGGTAAGCCTTCAAAAATAATGTTTAGTTTGATTGGAGGAATATTTGGCATGAATGAAATAGAATTTGTGTGGAGCTACTTCTTCAATCACAGATTCTGCCTCTCCAGTGTTTGCTGCTCCTGTTTCTTCAGTTACAATGTTTCTGACTGAAAGCAGCATTGGAACATCACTTTATCTTGCTTCATGTATTGTCTGCTCAGATAGGATTTTTCACAATCTCTATAATCAAATACTCTCTGTTTGGCTGACAAATAGTCCACGTTATCTGATTTGATGTCCTGGTCTGTTTTTAACTGGAATTCAGTCTTTCAGACAAACTGTGACAGTTTAGTCAATTACTGTTGAGTTACAGCACTTAATTATACATGCACTCTTTCAGACACTGAAATATTGATACCAGTGACTTTACAGATCAGTAGGGCATCATCTGACTGATTCCCTTTTCACTAGAGCAGATTTCATGTATCTTTTTGTTCATTTTAGAGTCATAGAGATGTACAGCATGGAAACAGACCCTTCGGTCCAACTAATCCATGCCAACCAGGTATCCTAACCTAATGTAGTCCCATTTGCCAGCACTTGGCCCATATCCCTCAAAACCCTTCCTCCTTATATGTCCATCCAAATGCCTTTTAAATGTTGTAATTGTACCGGCTTCCACCACTTCCTCTGGCAGCTCATTTCATACATTCAGCACCCTCTGAATGTAAAAGTGGCCCCTTAGATCCCTCTCCCACCCTAAACCTATGCCCTCTAGTTCTGGACCCCCCCACCCCAAGGTAAAAAAAACTTGTCTATTTACTATACGTACCCCTCATGATTTTATAAACCTCTATAAGGTCATCTGGCACTCCTGGGAAACCATCCCCAGCATATTAAGCCTCTCCCTATAGCTCTCATCCTCCAAACCTGGCAACATCCTTGTAAATCTTACTTGAACCCTTTCACGTTTCACAACATCCTTCTGATAGGAGGGAAACCAGAAATGTACACAGTATTCCAAAACTGGCCAAACCAATGTCCTGTACAACTGCAACATGACCTCCCAATAAAAGTTAGGTTATGGCCTACAGAGGAGAGCTTGTAGATGGTACTCACATGAATGGTGTCTTTCTTCTATTATCACAGGCTTGGGAGATGCTGTTGAAGGACCTTTGATGATTTACTGCAGTGCTTTGTGTGTATGGTATAGGCTGTTGCAGTGTGCTGCTGATGTCTAAGGGATACTGATCAAGTGGACTGCTGTGGCCTTCATGGAATCAAACTGTGTGAGTGTTGTTGGAGATGCACTCAGCAAGACATCTGAGATGTCATAGAGTCATACAATATAGAAGATGCCCTTTGGTCCATTGTGTCTGTGCTAACATATCAATGCTAATCCCACTTTCCAGCAATTGGCCTTGAATGTTTAACATTTCCAGTGCTCACCTATGTACTTTTAAAAAGTTGTGAGCTTTCCCAACTCTACTACCCTCCTGGGTAGTGCAATCCAGGTTCCCACTACCCACTGGTTAATAAAAACTTTCCTCAGATCCTCTCTAAACCTCCTGATCTTCACCTTAAAATTATGTCCCCTCTTGTTATTGATCTTTCAAATGAGGAGAACAGCTACTTTCTCTTCATCCTGTCCATGCCCCTTGCAATCTTATACAGTTCAATCAGGTCCCCCCTCAGACTCAATGTTTTGGGTCCAGTGACCCTTCATCAAAACACTGAGATGTTGATTCTGCTTTCTTTCCACAGATGCTGTCAGACTTGCTGAGCTCCTTCAGCAATTTCTGTTTTTTGTAAGATTTCTGGCACACTCAGTTCCTGGTTTTATTTTAGTGCACCCTGAGTCTTTCCTGCTCCAAAGAAAACAGCACAACCCACTCCACTCTCTCTTCGTAGCTAAAATGCTCCATCCCAGACAGCATTTGGTGAATCTCCTCTGTGACCGCTCCAGTGCATCCTTCCAACAGTATGGTGATCAAAACTGCACACATTATTCCATCAGTGGCCTCACCAATCTTTTGTACTGATCCAACAAAACTTCTTTGCTCTTAGAATCTCTGCCATAGTTGATTAAAACATATGTCCCATGTGCCTTGTTAACTACCCTATTAACCAGTCCTTCTGCCTTAGGTGATCCTGTTCCTCTGAGCTTCCTGCCATTCATTGGCTATTCCCTTGTTACTTCTTCCAAAGTGCATCACCTCACACTTCTCAGGGTTTTCATCTTCCATCTTTATCAAATTACATCTGCCTTTGAGCTGCCCATCTGACCAATCTGTCTATATCTTCATTCTTCCTCACTATCAATCACTTAACCAATCTTTGTGCCATCTAGAGTCATTGAGATGTACAGCATGGAAACAGACCCTTCGGTCCAAACCATCCATGCGGACCAAATCTAGTTCCACCTGCTAGCATCCGGCCCATATCCCTCCAAACCCTTCCTATTCATATACCCATCCAAATGCCTCTTAAATGTTGTAATTGTACCAGCCTCCACCACTTCCGCTGGCAGCTCATTCCATACAAGTACCACCCTCTGTGTGAAAAAGTTGCCCCTTAAGTCTCTTTTATATCTTTCCCCTCTCAACCTAAACCTATGCCCTCTAGTTCTGGACTCCCTGACTCCAGGGAAAAGACTTTGTCTATTTATCCTATCCATGCCCCTCATAATTTTGTAAACCTCTATAAGGTCACCCCTCAGCCTTCAACGCTCCAGGGAAAAGACTTTGTCTATTTATCCTATCCATGCCCCTCATAATTTTGTAAACCTCTATAAGGTCACCCCTCAGCCTTCAACGCTCCAGGGAAAACAGCCCCAGCCTGTTCAGCCTCTCCCTATAGCTTAAATCCTCCAACCCTTGCAACATCCTTGTAAATCTTTTCTGAACCATTTCAAGTTTCACAACATCTTTCTGATAGGAAGGAGACCAGAATTGCACGCAATATTCCAACAGTGGCCTAACCAATGTCCTGTACAGCCGCAACATGACCTCCCAACTCCTGTACTCAATACTCTGACCAATAAAAGAAAGCTTACATTCACTATCCTATCTACCTGTGACTCCACTTTCAAGGAGCTATGAACCTGCACTGCAAGGTCTCTTTGTTCAGCAACACTCCCTAGGACCTTACCATTACATGTATATGTCCTGCTAGGATTTGCTTTCCCAAAATGCAGCACCTCACTTTTATCTGAATTAAACTCCGTCTGCCACTTCTCAGCCCATTGGCCCATCTGGTCAAGATCCTGTTGTAATGTGAGGTAACCTTCTTTGCTGTCCACTGCACCTCCACATTTTGGTGTCATCTGCAAACTTACTAACTGTACCTCTTATGCTTGCATCCAAATCTTTTATGTAAATGACAAAAAGTAGAGGACCCAGCACTGATCCTTGTGGCACTCCACTGGTCACAGGCCTCCAGTCTGAAAAACAACCCTCCACCACCACCCTCTGTCTTCTACCTTTGAGCTAATTCTGTATCCAAATGGCTAGTTCTCCCTGTATTCCTTGAGATCTAACCTTGCTAACCATCTCCCATGGGGAACTTTGTCGAACGCCTTACTGAAGTCCATATAGTTCACATCTACCACTCTGCCCTCATCAATCCTCTTTGTTACTTCTTCAAAAAACTCAATCTCGTTTGTGAGACCTGATTTCCCATGCACAAAACCATGTTGACTAGTCCTAATCCGTCCTTGCCTTTCCAAATACGCGTACATCCTGTCCCTCAAGATTCTCTCCAACAACTTGCTCACCACCTATGTCAGGCTCACTGGTCTATAGTTCCCTGGCTTGTCCTTACCACCCTTCTTAAACAGTGGCACCATGTTAGCCAACCTCCAGTCTTCCAGCACCTCACCTGTGACCATCGATGATACAAATATCTCAGCAAGAGGCCCAGCAATCACTTCTCTAGCTTCCCACAGAATTCTAGGGTAGACCTGATCAGGTCCTGGGGAGTTATCCACTTTTATGCATTTCAAGACATCCAGAACTTACTCCTCTGTAATTTGGACATTTTGTAAGGTGTCACCATCTATTTCCCTACAGTCTATATCTTCCATATCCTTTTCCACGGTAAATACTGATGCAAAGTACTCATTTAGTATCTCCCCCATTTTCTGTGGCTCCACACAAAGGCTGCCTTGCTGATCTTTGAGGTGCCCTATTCTCTCCCTATTTACCCTTTTTTCCTTAATCTGCACACTTACTTATCATTCCCCACATTCTCACCTACATCAGTAACAAACCCAGCACTAATCCCCATGGTATGCCTCTGGACATTGTCATCCAGTCATACAAACAGCCTTCTACAATCACCTGATGTCTTTTCTCATTAAGCCAATCTTCCAAATCCTCCCTAACACTCCTGTATATCATAGAAAGTCTTTGGGAAGTCATGAGTTGGGTTACTTATTGTGGAATTTCTAGTTTATGACCTGTTCTTGTCACAGTGTTTATATGGCTGATTCAGTTAGGATTCTCGTTACTCATAAACCTCTGGGATGTTGATAGTAGAGATTTGGCAATGGTTTGCCATTGAATATCAAAGGCAATTGTTAAGTTCTGTCTTAGCGGTGGTTGTTGCCTTGGCACAAATGTTACTGTCACTTGTCAGCCAATAGGAAACTGTTCAGCAGGTCCTGATGCATGCAGGCACTGATTATTTCAGTATCAGAGGAGTTTTAAAGGGTTCTGAATGTTGAGCAATTCTCAAGCATTCCCATCTTTGACCATTTATGAAGGGAAGATCAATGGTGAAACAGGTGAAGATGGTTGGGGCATGACATATTGCTGAGGAACATGCAGAAATTTCACAACATCAGCTTGACAGAATATAAAGAGGCTGGATGTTTGGTTTAATTAGAAAATGGCTCTATGACTCTAACTATTCAGGTTGATGTACAATAACCCTGAACCATGTCATACATCAATGTGGCATGCAAACCTAATGGTTGACTTTTAGAACAAAATCTGGTTTGGAGCTGAACTGAATAACACCAGAAACATCCACCTATGCTTCAGCCAAGATCTCCAGCTAGCCATCTATCTGAGATTTCGAGATCAGATTTAGGAATTGCTCCAGCTGTGTGTTCAAATATTAAAGGGAAGTGGAGTTGTAATGGTAATGTAAATTTTCTAAAACAAAAAAATTTTCTGTGGTAGTGACCATACCAGCTACCATAAATTGTCATGAAAATTCATCAAGTTCACTAATGTCCTTCTGTGAACGCCCTTCCTCGCTTGGTCTGGCCTACATGTGAATCCATACGCTCAACAAATTGCTTAAATATCCTCTGAAGGGACTTAACAAGCCACTCAGTTCTAGGTGGTTGATGATGGGTCACATTGGCGGCACTCCTATCACATGAAAATGTAAAGAAAGTAAGTTGATATGCATATGTCATGGACCCTACTGGTGTCCATGATGACCATGTGCAGGAATTGCTCCCAGCTGCAGAAACTTGAGCTCAAGCAGCAGCTGGAGACACTGGTGCATCCACAATGCTAAGAGTTATATGGATAATGTGCTGAGAGAGATGGTTACATTGCAGCTCAAGGGACTGGACGAAGGAAGGGGATGAGACTACCAGGCAGTCAGAGAATCAGGAATCCCCTGAGGTCCTGCTCACAAATTGGTTTTCTATTTTGGAAGCTGATGAGGATTCCTCAAGAAAGTGCAGCCAGAACCAAGCTTTTGGTACTGCAAGCGGCCTGTATATACAGGAGGGAAGAAAGGAGGAGTAACAATGATATGGGTTTTGTGAGGTGAACAAGCAGACATTTCTCTGCCATCAGCATTAGTTCAGGATGGAATGTTGACTCTTTGATGCCAGGTTAAAGGCAGTCACAGAGTTGTTCTTGGATATCTTTTGAGGAGAGGGTGGGCTGCCAGAGGTTGTGGTCCATGTTAGTATCAATGACTTGGAAAGGAAGGACGATGTGGTCCTGCAGTCAGAATTTAGGGAGCTGGGTAGAAAGTTAGCAAGCAGGACCACAAATGTAGTAACCACCAGATTGCTCCAAGTCCCATGTACAAGTGAGAACAGAATGGGAGGAAAAGGCAGATTTCTGCATGATTGGAGGGGAGGGCTTTGTATTCCTGGGACACTCACAATGGGTGTGGGGCAACCTGTATAATCCAGAGGAGCTTCACCTGAACAAAACTGGCGCTGAGTTCATTGTGGATTGTTTTGGCAAGTTTAAACTAATTCAGCAGGGCTGGCACTAACATAGATAATAATAAGTTAATAGGTGAAGTCAGAGTAGGGGAGAAAGAAAGGTAGATCAAAACAGTTAACATTCATGCATGTGTGTACATACATGGAGTAAAGTAAATAGGGTTGGGGAGATACAGATGCAGATTCCAATGTGGAATTATGATGTTGTGACAGAGTTCTGGCTCAAGGAAGGGCAAGCGTGGGTGTTAAGTATTTCTGGGCATAAGATGTTCTAGAAATATCGAAAAGGAAGGAAAAGATGACGGATATCATTATTTGTTAAGGAGAACATTGCAGTGCTGGAGAAGACAGATGTCTCAGAGTTCAAGACAGAGTCAGTTTGGCTAGGAGCTAGAGAATAAAAAGTGTGCAATTACATTACTCTGTAGTTTACACACCATCAACTAGTGGAAAGGATGTAAAGAAATAAATCTTCAGGGAAATTAGAAAAAGGTCAACATTCTAGAGTAGTTAAAATGGGAGACTTAATTATCCACACTGGCAAGTGTAAGGGACAGTGAGGGGCAAGTGTTCATGGATTGTTTGCAAGAATTTCCCCTCAACAAATCCAACTCAGCTAATTATTGCTGCAGTAGTCTGCTCTCATCAGCAAAGTGATGAATGGTGTACTTACTAAATAATAAGTTTGGGTTCCACCAGGATCACTCAGCTCATTATAGTTTTAGTTGACACGTCTTCCCTATGCCCTTTTGAGTGGTACAAAGGTGTTTACTGTATGGGCTGCTCCTGCACACTCTCCACTTCCCCACCTTTGCCTGTTGTTCAGATACACCTTGGCATGATATTTTGCCCTCTGGTGACGGAGATCCCTACTGGAGAGCCCCCTGTTCAGTCAGGGTTCTTGGGTGGAGAGTGCTGCACGTGGCAGTCCCGTGCAATGGTAGATAAAGTTCACTGGAGACTGCAGGGACAACTGACTCTATGATCCCCGCCAGGACCACTGACTCCATGTTCAATTTTTTGGTGGCCTGGGACAAACTATTTTTCATATGTGCGTTGTTTCTGTTTGCAGCGCATTTTTAGTATTTTGAAGGTATTGCTCCTTATTTTGGTTGCACTCCAGCCCCATGCTCCTGATCTACGGGCACCTGGTGTGTGGATGAGAAGGAGGCCCTTTGCGTGGATCTGTTCCTGGGCCTGGCCACGGTAACCACGGTAATCATGATGGAGGTTGTCATTTCTGACTGTCTGTCCTCCTTCCGCGGTTTTCATTCATGCTCAGAGGAAGCACGTGGCACTTAGTGGCCTGAGGCTTTTTGAGACAGGTGGGCACCGCAGGGGCAGGGTGCATCATCAGCTCCAGCAATGTGATTTTAATTTAGTAAGTTTCTGTTTCGTTACATAAGGTTCAGTTCAACTATTAAATTGTGTTTTATTGTGGTACAGTGCCCCAGCAGGGGCTGTTTCATTATTATTTTTTGATTTTCTGTTTCAAAAGAAGTGGATGAAGCTTTGCTCTGTAACTCTGTCCTGGGAGTGTTTGATGGCAGCAGTCTCAAGGGAGTTTACTATTAGTTTGTTTCCAGTTTAAAAAAGAATAGGGTAGTTTACTCTGTTTCTGACCCTGTGTTGTCCCTGTCCTGGGAGTGTTTGATGGTTGACAGTATATAAAGAGGACTTGTTTCAGTTTAAAAGTGTAGAGGTATCTTTAGTTTTGGTTCAAAAGAGTAGAGTGAGCTTTACTGTTGGGTTAAAATAGTAGAGAATCTTTACTGTCTATGTAACCCCATGTTCTCTGACCGTTTGATGGGAACAGTGTGGAGGAAGCTTTGCTTTCTGTTTAAACGAGTAGAGGTAATCTAATCCATATTCATCATTGTGCAGGTTAAGAATGCAAGTTTACTTACCGTTCACAATAAGGGACAAGAGTGGGAGCAAAGTAAAGTTGAATCTGCTGACAGCCAGTCTGTATGCCCAGTGGTTTCGTGATGGATTCTGGGAGAAATTGGAATTTACATTCAAGAAAGTTCTTGAGGCAGCTTTACTCTATCTAACCCTATGCTGTACCTGATCTGGGATTGTTTGATGAGAACAGTTTCAGTTTACTTTCAGTATACTTTGAAATTAAAAGGGTAGACAGACGAGCTGAACTGAAAAAGGAAGTGAAACTGACTGCTCACGTCATCAAGGCAGCATTTGAATGGTATTAGCTGGGAATAAAGCAGTCAGTAACTCCCCTCTTGTGTCCCCAGTAGATGGTGGGGAAGCACAAGGCACAAGACAGGACTGTGATTCACTTGCTTGGGTGAGCACAGCTGCAACAATACTCAAGAAGCTCAAGATCATCCAGAATGAAGCAGGCCATTTGATTTTCACCACATCCGTCATCTTTAACAATGATTCCTTTCACCACCGGTACATTGCTGCAGCTGTGTGCGCCATCCATCAGATGCACTGCAATAACCCACAAAATTCCTTTGATAAAACTTCTAAACCCACAACCTCTACCTTCAAGAACGACAAGGACAGCAGATAAATGTTATACCACCACCTACAAGTTCCCCTCCTTGTCTCGTACCATCCTGACTTGGAAATGTATTGGTGTTGCTTCACTGTTTCTGGGTCAAAATCCTGGAAGTGCATTGATAGTAGAATGGACCTGGTTGACATAGACTGCATTGGTTCAAGAATGCAACTCTCTACCGCCTTCTTGAGGGCATTAGAATGTCGGCTTAGTCAGCAATGACCACATCCTATGAAAGATTTATTTTAAATTCTGACGGAAGAATTTCTGGCTGGAAGCTGTGGCCGATATACTGGAACAGATTTCAGTCATAAGAACAGTTGACCTTATTTGCCCTTGGTGGCTGATGTGAGAGTAGAAAATGCTGGAATTATGCAACAAGTTTTCCTTCCACATCTTAAAGGTTTGGTCTAAACCAACAGTGATATAGTGAGCTGGTGTAGAAAATAAAAATATTCAGTGATTTAGGATGTTTGCTCTTTAGATGTTGATGTTAAGATCTGTTATGGAACAGATGATGCTTTACTTGTTTGTACATACCATGTCAGATATAGTGCAATGCTATCATTGTTCTCTAAGGTAAAAATATTGTACTGCTTAGCGCCTGGTCTTCCCTTCTTTTCATGAACACAAATAAACATTTTTGAAGGTCGACATAAAAGTTGAAGACTGCTGCATGTGGAGATCAGCTGAATTGATGAAGTCCCCCACTGATTTTTAGATTTACAATACTAAACTGGCTCGATGTGGGTGAGAAATTAGAAATTCTAAGTCACTATTGTGAAAATGTGATGTATTTTCATGAATATTGATTGACTTGACCTCACTAGCAATTTGAAACTCATTAAATGTGCAGGTTGGAAGGCAGCTGTAATGCATTCAGCAGCAAGTGCACAAAGCTGCTTCATTTCCTCACTGGAGAGTATTTTCTTTACATTATATGCAGTACATATTAAAACTGAACTGACCTCCTCCAGATTTGTGCACATGGGAGGTACTGATGGATTGAAAACCATACAAGAACCACAACTTTATGTCTCTATTTTGCTGCTAGATTAAGAAAATTAAAACATTGATTAATCTTCAACAGGGAGTACCAGTCTTTGTCTTGTTGCCTTGAGGGATACTGAGCTTATTTTTAAAGGGATTTTTAAAGCTGTTAATTATCATGATGCTCCTGTCATTTTTTTTGTGTGAAGATATCGTTGTTAAACCACCAAAAAGGTACTTGGAATGTTATTTTCACCACAAGACTTCAGTCATGAAAAAGGTATTAATTTGAGGAAGCATTTCCGTTCTTTTGCGAACTTACCATAGATACTGCAATGCAAGAGGAAAGCTGGAAATCATTTGAGACTGAGGATTTTTCCTGTCTGAAACTTATGGGTGAGTTTTAATGTAGACGATGGGGGTCTTGCCCGCTGGGTTGAGAGCCAGCAATGCCACTATTTCATCATTTCAGGAGACCTTGCCATATAAAGGGTCAACAGATCATTCAGAGTCATAGAGATGTACAGCATGGAAACAGACCCTTCGGTCTAACCCGTCCATGCCGACCAGATATCCCAAACCAATCTAGTCCGGCCGATATCTCTACAAACCCTTCCTATTCATATACCCATCCAAAGGCCTCTTAAATGTTGCAATTGTACCAGCCTCCACCACATCCTCTAGCAGCTCATTCTATACACGTACCACCCACTGCGTGAAAACATTGTCCCTTAGGTCTCTTTTATATCTTTCCCTTCTCACCCTAAACCTATGCCCTTTAGTTCTGGACTCCCCGACCCCAGGGAAAAGACTTTGTCTGTTTACCCTATCCATGTCCCTCATAATTTTATAAACCTTTATAAGGTTACCCTTCAGCCTCCGGCACTCCAGAGAAAACAGCCCCAGCCTGTTCAGCCTCTCCCAGTAGCTCAGATCCTCCAACCCTGGCAACATCCTTGTGAATCTTTTCTGAACCCTTTCAAGTTTCACAACATCTTTCCGATAGGAAGGAGACCAGAATTGCATGCAGTATTCCAGCAGTGGCCTAACTAATGTCCTGTACAGCTGCAACATGACCTCCCAATTCCTGTACTCAATACTCTGACCAATAAAGGAAAGCATATCAAACGCCGCCTTCACTACCCTATCTACCTGCGACTCCACTTTCAAGGAGCTATGAACCTGCACTGCAAAGTCTCTTTGTTCAGCAACACTCCTAGGACCTTACCATTAAGTGTATAAGTCCTGCTAAGATTTGCTTTCCCAAAATGCAGCAACTCGCATTTACTGAATTAAACTCCATCTGCCACTTCTCAGCCCATTGGCCCATCTGGTCCCGATCCTGTTGTAATCTGAGGTAACCTTCTTCGCTGTCCACTGCACCTCCAATTTTGGTGTCATCTGCAAACTTACTAACTGTACCTCTTATGCTTGCATCCAAATCTTTTATGTAAATGACAAAAAGTAGAGGGCCTAGCACCGATGTGGTCACAGGCCTCCAACTGAGAAACAACTCTCCGCCACCACTCTCTGTCTTCTACCTTTGAGTCAGTTCTGTATCCAAATGGCTAGTTCTCTTTGTATTCCGTGAGATCTAACCTTACTAATCAGTCTCCCATGGGGAACCTTGTCGAACGTCTTACTGAAGTCCATATAGATCACATCTACTGCTCTGTCCTCATCAATCTTCTTTGTTACTTCTTCAAAAAACTCAATCAAGTTCGTGAGACATGATTTTCCACGCACAAAACCATGTTGACTATCCCGAATCAGTCCTTGCCTTTCCAAATACATGTGCATCCTGTCCCTCAGGATTCCCTCCACCTTGCCCACCACCGAAGTCAGGCTCACTGGTCTATAGTTCACTGGCTTGTCTTTACTGCCATTCTTAAATAGTGGCACCACGTTTGCCAACCTCCAGTCTTCCGGCACCTCACCTGTGACTATCGATGGTACAAATATCTCAGCAAGAGGCCCAGCAATCACTTCTCTAGCTTCCCACAGAGTTCTCCGATACACCTGATCATGTCCTGGGGATTTATCCACTTTTAACCATTTCAAGATATCCAGCACTTCCTTCTCTGTAATCTGGACATTTTGCAAGATGTCACCATCTATTTCCCTACAGTCTATATCTTCCATATCCTTTTCCACAGTAAATACTGATGCAAAATATTCATTTAGTATCTCCCCCATTTTCTGTGGCTCCACGCAAAGGCTGCCTTGCTGATCTTTGAGGGGCCCTATTCTCTCCCTAGTTACCCTTTTGTCCTTAATATATTAGTAAAAACCCTTTGGATTCTCCTTAATTCTGTTTGCCAAAGCTATCTCATGTCCCCGTTTTGCCCTCCTGATTTCCCTCTTAAGTATACTCCTACTTTCTTTCTTTATACTCTTCTAAGGGTTCACTCGATCTATCCTGTCTATACCTGACATATGCTTCCTTCTTTTTCTTAACCAAACCCTCAATTTTTTTAGTCATCCAGCATCCCTATACCTACCAGCCTTTCCTTTCACCCTGACAGGAATATACTTTCCCTGGATTCTTGTTATCTCATTTCTGAAGGCTTACCATTTTCCAGCCATCCCTTTACCTGCGAACATCTGCCTCCAATCAGCTTTCGAAAGTTCTTGCCTAATACTATCAAAATTGGCGCCTCTCCAGTTTAGAGCTTCAACTTTTAGATCCGGTCTATCCTTTTCAATCACTATTTTAAAACGAATAGAATTATGATTGCTGGCCCCAAAGTGCTCCCCCACTGACACCTCAGTCACCTGCCCTGCCTTATTTCCCAAGAATAGGTCCTTCTCTAGTAGGTACATCCACATACTGAATCAGAAAATTGTCTTGTACACACTTCTCCATCTAAACCTTTAACATTATGGCAGCCCCAGTCGATGTTTGGAAAGTTAAAATCCCCTACCATAACTACCCTATTATTCTTACAGATAGCGGAGATCTCCTTACAAGTTTGTTTCTCAATTTCCCTCTGACTATTGGGGGGGTCTATAATACAATCCCAATAATGTGATCATCCGTTTCTTAGTTCTCAGTTCCACCCAAATAACTTCCCTGGATGTATTTCCGGGAATATCCTTCCTCAGCACAGCTGTAATGCTATGCCTTATCAAAAATACCACTCCCCCTCCTCTCTTGCCTCCCTTTCTATCCTTCCTGTAGCATTTGTATCCTGGAACATTCAGCTGCCAGTCCTGCCTATCCCTGAGCCATGTTTCTGTAATTGCTATGATATCCCAGTCCCGTATTCCTAACCATGCCCTGAGTTCATCTGCCTTCCCTGTTAGGTCCGTTGCATTGAAATAAATGCAGTTTAATTTATTAGTCCTACCTTGTCCCTGCCTGTCCTGACTGTTTGACTCACTTCTGTTCTCAGCTGTACCTGTCTCAGATCGATCTCTTTCCTCACTATTTCCCCGGGATCTTTCTTCTCCACCCACCCCCCCCCCCCACCCCCCCCCCCCCCCCCCCCCCAAATCACTAGTTTAAATCCTCCCAAGCAGTTGCAGTTCTAGCAAATTTCCCTGCTAGTATATTAGTCCCCTTCCAATTTAGGTACAATCTGTCCTTCTTGTACAGGTCACTCCTACCCAAAAGAAATTCCAGTGATCCAAAAATGTGAATCCTTCTCCCATACACCAGCTCCTCAGCCATGCATTCATCTGCTCTATCCTCCTATTCCTGCCCTCACTAGCACGAAAGGTATTTCTACAGGATCAAGGACAAGGGGTGGAGGTACCGCTATCATAAATGGACTTGTGTGGTACTTCATTGCGTGGCAGTGTGGTGTTCGGCAATGCACCCAACGCAAGTCCTGTGATTGTTATGGGACTGGGCCACAGGTGAGTAATAGTGGGAGGGGGTTTGTGAGGTATCAGATATAGGGGAAGGTGATTAGTCAACCCTGTCTGTGCAGCTACCAGAAGGATTTCCTCTTCAGTGCCATTTTCTGCAACAGGACATTGTGTGCCTTTCGGTGGGGGACCCTTAGTCTCCGCAGACCATTCCGATAGGGTTGCTTTTTGGTTGTTTCACTTGGAGAGTATACACCCGACTCCCTCAGCTGCTGGGTGAAAGCCAGAATAAGTGGATGAGATCTTTAAGTGAATGTTATTCCATTTAAGTGCCCCAATTGGAATGAGGTGGGGAAGCTTATGGAGGTCCTTTCTGCCATTTACATAATGTAGACCTGGGCAGTAAGATTGAAGGATCCCAAGCTGTGGCTGTTCTGCCCAATTAAATGCCCCCTTACCCCTTGCCACCCAGTGCATTGTGCGCAGAGCATTAATTTGAATGTGTTTCAGCAAACTGCAAATTTAAAAATGCTACCAACTACGTACACCTTTTCTTTGGGTTTAAAGTAGGTGCAGAGCTGACCAGTTGTGCAGTGTGATTTATGACCCTCTGAGAAAAGAAAAGTTGCCTCATTTCTGTTTCAAATGGATTACCGCTGACTTTTAAACAGTAATCTTTTGTTATAAATTCTTCTATAAGAGGGAGCATCTTTTCCATGTTCTTCCTGTCAAGACCCTTCAGGATCTTGTGTTTCAGTCAAGTTGTCTCTTTTTTAAACTCCAACAGTCTGGCCTAATTTATCCAACCTTTCCTTGTAACACAACTGCCCATTTCAAATATTAGTCTGGTAACTCTTCTCAGAATTCTGTCCAATGCATTTTCATAAAAAGATTAATACTATTTCAGCACAGTATTTTAGTTGTGGTCTCTACATTGCCCTATATATCTGAAGCATAATTTGCAACTTCTGATTCAATTTCCTTCACAGTAAACAATAACCTTAATTTAGCATTGTTTAGGAAAAGAGATGTTTTGTTGAGATTTTTGTTTTGCACTCATCTAAACTATTCTGAAGAAATACAAAATGCAATGCAAAAAAAAATTGTAAAGGGCAAAAGAATTTTTCATACGAGAGCGCAGATTGGTTGACAAGTGGATTTTGCATAATGTAAAATGTTGTTTTTATTATATTGGTATCCCTTCTGTAGCCTCCTTATATCCTATTCACCGCTTGCTTTCTTACATATATTTTGTACAGCAAATTGTCAACCATACTGTCAATCCCTTCAATTATGAAAGCGTTGAAACCCTAGCTCAGATCCATGTGGCACATCAATAGTAACTTCTTACAAAACAGAAAATGACGCACTCATGTCTACACTTTGTGTCCTATAAGCTAGCCAAACTTCTGTCCATTCCAAAATATTTCCTCTTAAATTGTGAACTTATATTTTCTGCGGTGACCTTTGTGGCACCTTATCAATTGCTGGAAGACATTTCATGTTCAGTATAGCCATTGGTTCCCCTTTATCCACAGCATATGCTACTTCCTCAACGAGCTCAAATGAACTGGTTGAGCTAATTTCTCTTCACAAAACCATGTTAATTCTTCCTGATTGCCTTGAACTTTTTGAAGTGCCTTGATATAACATCTTTCATATAGATTTTAATCATTTTCCTGTGATGGTGTTCAGCTAGTCAGCTAGCCAGTGGTTCCCTGTATTCTGGTCAAAAGGATATTGAAAAATAATATAAATGAGACTGCAATTCTGAAGGATGTGCTGGACCAGAGATTTCTGGGTATTGTGACGATATGCATTTCAAAATTTTAATATCTGTTCATGATAGGAAAAATCAATAAAGATAAACTGTTACACATGGCTGAAAGAATCAGCAATAACTACTTTTGTAATAAACTGTTTCTTGAGATGAAAGGAACAATGAGAAACTGTTCTAAAAGGAGTTACAGCAACATGTGGAATAACCATCCCTGGGAAGGAGTTACAGAAACAACACTAAACAAGCTGTTTCCTGTGAGAGAAGAGACAACACTGCTTGATAATCTGCTGGCTCATGGCAAGTAGGCAATTAAGACCTGCCTGCAGAAGTAATATTTTGTAATACAGTAGCCCCCCCCAACCACCGTACCCGTGGGGAATATGTTCCCCAACCTACCGTGGAAACTGCAGATAGGAGCGAACCCATTCATTTCAATGGGAAATTTACCTTCCTGGCAGCCTCCTGGTCCCTGGTTCCAGAAGGTTCCCTGCAGTATGTTTGGCCCGTAAGTTACTGAAACCTTGAAAGATGATTCCGCAGATACGGGGGGAGGGGTGGGGGTGGGGGTGGGGGGGGGGGAGGGGAGTCACCCTGTTAAAAAGGTTAATTACAGAAAAAACGGGTTTTAAACAGACAGCTAACTCCGAATGTGACAAGGAATAAAGAAGTTGCTTTTGATGAAAAGATAAACTGCAGACTTAACATCTCCTAAAGTATAATCAGTATTGGAGATGAAGGAATCTAAAAGTTATCAATAATGTCACACCACAAACTTGAAAGAGATGAAACTATAAGAATCCAAAACCAGGACAATTCACTTGCAGAACTTCAAAGAACAACACATGCACAAGGACCAAACCCTGGAAAATGTAAGAGACTGATCATTGCTGGTTGGAGTCCTGATGAGATTTCACCATACATCGGATAGTAGCTAAGTTGAGTCACAGGCTTATAATTGCTTACTTGAGAGGTCTGAGTAAAGTTTAGATTATTGTTTCAGTATTTGATGTCTGTGAGTTTCCTAAATAACTAAATTATAGGTAACTTGTGGTGATTTGTCCACAACAGTATATATGTTCACAGATCAATGAAGGTAGGCAAAAGTGAAGACTACAGATGCTGGAAATCAGAGTGTAGATCAGAGTGGTGCTGGAAAAGCACAGCAGGTCAGGCAGCATCCGAGGAGCAGGAAAATCAACGTTTTGGGCAAAAGCCCTTCATCAGGAATGAAGGGCTCCTGTCACAATGCTGTGATTCTGTGACTCCATTTTGAATACAAGAGTTACATTCACATTTTCTAATCTAAAGGAATCTTTCTCAAATCAAGGGAATTTTAGAAAATTAAAAATTTCAAACTGATATTCAGTTATTAGCTGAAGGTGCTTTCACAATGCTGTCAGGTAGAAAGTTTCGAGGTAGTGACCCAGCTGAAACCTTGTTGGAGGAGCTCTTTGCAAAACCTGTTGCTCTTGTTGGCTGGTGGAGAGAGGAAAGCTAGGGGGGATGCAGTGGGAGCAGACTTTTTAATGAAGGCAGGACTGCTCCTTGACTGTGCATGTAGTGCAATTAGTGCCGCCCCGCTCCTGGCCCTGGCTCTCCTTTTTAGCCTGTCCAACCCTCCTTTTGGGAATTATGTGGGCTGTTACTATTGAAACAAGTGGGTTTTCTTTAATGACCTGCAGTAGGCAAGTTGCTTGTGTGGATATGATGGGAGTCAGCAGCTGGCAAACAAAACTTTCATGCACAATATGATACCACTTGTTTCAAATGCAGTGAAACCTCTATGGTTCCGACTGTTGGTCCAAATAAAATTCTGTGTTTTGAGCTGCAAAATGTTGCTGCATGGAGAAAGGAAAAAGGGGGCAAGCTTCAACTGCTGGAAAGCACCATGTTTCGTCAAATAATGCAGTTGCTTTGTTGCTAATTAAAGGATTGAATTGTTTTTATTGCTCGAAGTTTGCCCCTTTCTGTGCTTGGCAGGTAAACCATAAATTATCTTGATGATTCTTGAAATTTGTGTTGTGCATAAATAGTGCAAGGCATCCTTTTATTACTTTGAATGGCCTCTTACATCTTTAAAATTGATTTGGGAGGGATGGAAACAAATGTTGCAAAGAATCTCAGTTTTTCCATTTAATCTATCATGAATTTGTTTTTCGAGCAGTAGGACATGGGTCCTTTTGTCTAGCCCTGATAACAAATGATCAAGCTGACTCTAATTTAGAAACCTTTAAAGTTTAAATTCAAATGTAAACATTTGAAATGGATTTTTTTTCCTCTTTGCTCTCTAACCTGCTGAGATCCTTAACAGTAATGCCCTCCACTTTGAGATGTGAAACTATTGGGAAATCTTTCCCTTGTCCTGAAAGTATTCATTTTAAAATACAGGGTGCCTGAGTTTGACTGGTTCAGAAAGTAGATGGGACTTGAATCCAGTCATAGAGCAGGGAAACAGGCTTTTCAGTCTAACCAGCCCATGCCGACCATGTTCCCAAACCTGCATCTATCACTTTCTCTGGCAGTTTATTCCACACATGAACCGTTCTGTGTTTTGAAACAAAATTGCGTCTCATGTCCTTTTTTAAATCTTACTCCTCTCACCTTAAATCTATGCCCTCTAGTTTTGAACTCTCTCTCTCTTCCCCCCCCCCCCCCCCCCCCCCCACCCCGGGAAAAGATGCTCCTCTTTTGGGAGGGGAACATGGTTCCCGGACACTTTGTTTTGGCTTTGCATAAAGCAAAAACATTCTGTTTGCAAAAGAACAGTCTGATAAAATATCAGTCATGGGCTGATGTCAGGTTTGGTGGTTTACAGAGAAATTGTTAAAATTCAAAAAGCAATATGATGAGATATTCTTCACTGTCCACCACCACTAATGCCCAGTGACAGAGGCCTGTACACGATACTACAGTAACTCACCAAGGTTCTTGGGAATGGCATCTTCTGAACTTGTTACTTCTTGCATCTAGCAGAATGAGGGCAGCAAGTGCATGATAACACCATTCCATGCACACTGCACTTCAAGACACGTACCATCCTGACTTGGAAACACTATTGTTCATTTGTCACTGAGTAAAATCTTGAATCTCCCTCCCTTAAAATACTGTGGGTATCCTTACGCTTCAAGGATTACTGTGGCTCACTACCAACTTCTCAAGGCCAGTTAGGTTTGGGAAATAAATAGTCAGCGATGCCACCTGTAAATGAATTTATAAAACATTAGTGATAGGCAACAAATGATGCATCTTTCCAGTGATGCTTACATCCCAATGAAAAAAAGATTTAAAAATACAATATCTCTGTGACTCCATCAAGCAGCAGTATCCTTTAACAATCCCAATGGAGCAATTTAATTTCTCATACTATACTTCTGAGTCCAGGATGTGGTTAAGGCCAATGACTTGTCACAATATGAGAGCTTCTAACAAATACCATATGACTGACCTTACATGGTGTGAATTTTAATAATTTCTCTCTGAGTTGCCAATGCTGACATCAGCCCATGACTGACATTTTAACAGGCTGGTTCTTTTGCATATATTGTTTTGATTTCACATAAAGTTTAAAAAAAAAATCAGTGTCCTGGACCACGTTCCTCTCCCAAACTCAACCATCTGGGAGAAAAAAAGCTGCACTGGTCATTTATCTCTTTGCTATTTATTTTACACTGCTGGTGCTGAGCAATTTCATCATTGCTGACTTAGTGGTTATGCTACTGCAAAAATTGTACATGGTCATAGACCTGTAGTAATCCTTTTTTAAAATTCTTTCTTCAGATGTGAAAACACTGACATGATCAGCATTTGTTGCCCACCCATAATTGCTTGTTAATTGACTTGTTAGAATATTTTGGAAGGCAGTTAAGTGTCAGCCATGTTTCTGTGGATCTGGAGTCTCACTCCAGTCTAGACTGGGTAAGGTTGGCAGATTTCCTCCCCTAAAGGATATTTGTGAACACAAGAGATTTTGTGCAGTGTTACTTCTAAGCTGCACAGTCTCTAATAGGTTCCATGCACATCGAATGGTGTGCTAATGTGTTGATTTCTGCCTGTGGAAGTACAAATCGTGCACAGACACCTGAGGTCTGCGCAGTAGGGGGAAACAAATGCTGAGGTGGAATTGTTGACCATCAGTGATACTTCCATGATTACTTACTTGAGCTTTCATTTACAGATTTTTATTTACTTACATTTAAGTTTGGCTTTGGGATTTGAACACAAGTCCTTAAATTTGTTAGCTTGGGCTACTAGATTAATCATCTAGAGACATTACTGATATGTCGTCATTTCCTTAAACTTTGTCCCATGATGTTTGCACTGATGTTTTACATCATGTGATCCAGTTTGGCAGTTGGACGTAATAATTTATTAATAATTGCACCTTTATAAGTCATATATCACAGCTTTATGGGATTTGATCTGCAACACAAGATTTATTTATTAGAAAGAGAGATGCACCACAAAGGTACAAATAGCTAATCAACTTCGTTAAGAGCGAGTGGCAGTGCCGGTGAAGCTATCAGAACTTGCTATGAACTCATTTGTTTGCTTCTTGTAGTTTCTAATAATCTTTTCATTGGTTGTGATACACAGAGGATAAAAACAGAGTGATGTTCATTTTGTAGAGCTGGTGCTGGTACATTGGACTGAATGGTCTCCTGTGCCAAAACACTTCTCTTCTGACTTTTTGAGATTCTGTGAAAATGTATTTGTTTAACTTGAATTGTATTTACTTTTGTGAGCACTGAAAGGTTTACCTTTTTAAAATTGACACAAGTTCAAAAATTATCACTAACTTATGTCACTCAAGGTCTGTTTGTTAGACTTAGTTAAGTTTACTCATCTGCTTGGCTTAAATTGAGAATTTAGTTGCTCAGCCAATTCATAAATTTCTTCACATATAATGTTACTAACAGGAATACTGCTGAGAATTGGCACTTGCCTCTCCTTTTGGCTTTGGTGATAATATACCATTGTATTCTTTATGCATGATTTATGGAAATTTGAGTTAGAGTAATACTGCGTTTTTAACTATGATTTCCTCTCAACTTTCCTATATTATTTCTGGGCAAGTTTCCTGTGATAAATCACTTCATCTTCAGTGATGGTTTATCATAACTTCTGCTCTCTGATTGTCGGTAGTCAATCAATGAGAGACCTCCCTACCATCATTTCCTGCCACCTGCTTCACTTCCTCTCTCTAAACCTCTGTCCCTACTGTGATAGTCAAGTCCCATCTGGCAACAAATTTCAGGCTGAAAATTTAAGAAAGGTTACAAATAGTTGGAAAATAGCTTTGAAAGGAATGGAGTAAATTGACTATTCAGTGCAAGCTGGTATGAAAGCAATAAATATAGAACTTTCAGGCTGACCTTTGCAGTTTCTGAATGAGGTCACTTGTGGGTTGAGAGGTCAATTTGCTTCTTGAATATTTATGGACTATAATGAGTTTCCACTGTGCCACTGCAATTGTTAGCACATTTTTATTACTGCTAGTGGATCTGACACAGGCTGCTTTTGAAACCTTTGCAGTTGAGTACATTGTTAATGTAAGATGTTTGTTTGAGCCCTGCAGAACTTGCTACTGCATTATACTGTGGGCAGAGAAAGACTCTGAGGTGGAACACCTTATTCTAGGAAAGAGCTAACCAAATGTAATTGCTGTCTTTATCATAACTGCATAGCCAGTATCATTCTTGTACAGAACAAAAAAGCATGATGTCCTATTTCCAGTGCTGAACCAGTACCTTGACTCAACATTTAGCCATTGACCTATAAGAATTATTTTTTGAAAAACTAGATGATCAATATGTACTTTTGTGATACTGCTACAGTTTAAGTATTAAAATGACTACCAGCTGTTACTGAATATACAATCTTGTGTCCAAATCCTTCATGAGCAAACTAACCATATGTAATATGGTAACACCAGACGTGCAAATTTCCATTATCTGGGCAGCATCTGTAAGGCATTTCATATCTGTGGTTAATGGTTCAACTTCCAAACTATATTTTGAAAAAAAAATGATTAAGTTGCTTTATCTTGACCTGAGCTCAGCACACATGCACAACCAGATTGAGACTAAGGCAATTCTCCCATATTGATCAGCAGCACTCATTCTTCTTAATAAAAATAAAGTGCTAGAGAAACTCAATAGGAACACACTGTCTCATAACATCAGTGGAGAGAGAAACCAAGTTAATGTATTGAATCCCGTGTGATTCCTCTTTGCAACACTGCTGCCGGAGTTGTTTTCTGTTTTATTTCATATTTCCAGCATCTACACTATTTTGTTTTTATTTGAGCCCCATTTTTCTGCCTGTTCAACTGTGACAGCATTTTAGATGAAGAACATTTATTGCATTTATGTCTCAAGGTGCTCCATATTAATTAATTTTCTTGAGGTAATTTATTATGTACTTGACATTGACATCCATTTTGCACATAACAAGGCTCCAGAAATCATTCAGACAAGATTTCTGTCACCTGCATAACTGTCCATGCAAGATCAACGTGGTCATTTTAAATTGAATAATAAATAATACAACAAACAACTTAAAGAGCCTAAAAATGATGATCCATTTTTAAAAATACAATCAACATCATTTGTAAAGCTGGTTAACACTAAGATAATGGCTCATTTCTAAACATTTAACTTGCTCCTATAATTCTCAACAGTATTTTCTATAATATCCATGATATAAACATATGAAATAAATCTACATTAGTGGCAGACAATTAAATACCCAAATAGACAACTTTTCCATCCTTGCTGAAGTCTGATGTTTTGCCTCCAAAAGTGGCCCCATCTTTTGCAGGCACAAGAATAGGGATGTTCCAAATTACATATGTTGTTCATAGTTAAAAGTAAAACAGAAGCTGCCTCCAGTTCTGTCTGTTTTTCATTACCCAGGAGTGAGAACACAGTGTGTGCTTATATTGGAGCAGTTCTAAGCTTAACGGACGGCTTTAGAGGTAAGGCCACCCTTTTAGAGAGGTGTGGTAATCGGATATGGTTCCAGGACATCAGTGGGGGAGGTTGTGTGCCTTTTGCAAGAGATAAGATGTCCTTGGGGATTGTTTAAAAATAGAAATTAATGTGTGCAAAAAGTGTATTAGCTCATTAGAATCGTCAAGAGGGCTGTCAAAAATGATTATTAAGGCAATTTAAAATGTTGCTCTTTCATCATTTGGGGTAAAAGACCTTTGTTTTTTATTAATCATTTCTAGTTCTTTACTGTGTCTGCGACATAGGCCTGAGGGTTATCCTTACTGGATTAGTGCTGCATGACTAATTCTCACAACCTTCCATTATGGTAGTGGGATGCCTTCCACTTCAGTTTGATTGACAGCTCTAAGTGATTATAGACCCTTAAAATTAGGGCCATTAATCCATGCTCCTTTCTAGAAAGGAGAAGACGTTACCTAGTATGGTGATGAAATGTCTGAAAAAGAACCTTCTAGCTCAGCAGGCAAACCGACATCCAAGAGAAGCACTCTAATCTTTTGTGTATTTTACAAAGGTTAAGTAGTTGAAAGGAAGTAAATATTGTGAGAGGAGTTTTTGGAAATCAATTTTGCAGTAGACAACTTGCAACTTCATTTTATTTATTTTTCTGCTTGGATCCTGAGGTTGATCCTTGGTAGATTCTTGGTGCAGTGGCATGGGGGAGATACATTGTTGGATGTACATTGAAATAAAGGCTGTGAAAAGTAGTAGGGTGGATAGAGGATAACATTGCACCTTTGTCCACCCCATGTCTTTATAGCTACAAAGGTTTGCATGGAGGGTTTGAGAGTAGTGGTATTGGGTGGCTTAGCGTGAGTTAGCATGGTGAATCTGAGTATCAATGATTTGGATTAGTGAGCAGGGTAGTGGATAGACACGGATGGGTTTATAATGAATGTCTGTGTTGGGTTGAGGGGAAGTGATGCCTGAGGGCCACTTTATGATTTTTTAAAAATAGCTGTAATACAGTTCTGATGAACAGAGATAGACATTGTGCCCACTCCACCTTGGCAACCAGCATCCTCCTCACTCAATCCTGTGTCACCTGATAGGTCTCCCATTCTGAGGATGTCTGCATTGCTGGCGAGGTCAGCTTTTATTGTCCAGCCCTGGTAGTTTAGAGGACAGTAACTGTCAACCACATTGCTGTTAGTCTAGAGTCACATGGTAGCCAGACCAGGTGACGTAAACCAATTTCCTCCACTAATGGACATTAATGAACCAGTTGGAGTTTTACAACAATTGACAGTGGTTACATGGTCACGTTTGGGCCAATCCTCTAATTCCAGGTTTTACTGAATTTGCATTTCACCACTTGCCACAGTGAGATTCAAACTCGTGCCACCAGAACAGAATGCTAGTCCAGTGACATTACCACTATGCCACTGGCTTCCAAAGTTCACAAGTCATCATCCTGCTATAGAATTAGTTTTCATTTAATAAGCCCAAGATGGAAAGGGCTTCTATTCTGTGTCACCCTGTTACTCTGCAGGTTTGTCATCTTGAACAATCAAAAATTATTGGTATTTCAAGACTTGGTTGAAACTGTCAACTGTCCATTTGCCTTCCTTCTCTGTTGACAGGATGGACATCAGCTGTATCAAAGGGAAAAGCAAAGCTTGAAATATCCATAATAAAAAGCAGACAATCACTTGGGTAGCACAGCATTTAGACAAATGAAGTCTTTCATATAGGTACTGGAAAATATCTAAATGTATACAGTATTTGCATTCGTTCTGAATTTAGGGTTTTGATATTTACACTTGCCTGAGAATACCAACTGAGGCATCAAATGAGCCATCGCACAAGTTGAATGAAAAACAATGTATTTGAATCAGGTGTTTGGAAAACCTCCCTCAGATTAGTTTAGAGCTTGACATAACAAGTTAAACCTTAAGGTGTGAGACAGGTAGAACCTCGTGGCCGTTCACTTAGACTTGTTTTCTTTTTTAAACAAAAAGGTACAGGACATGAAAAAGGCGGTCTGTCTGTTGCAATGGATTCAAATAGCAGCTACTGGGCTCAGAGATTGGTAACCATTCTGTTTGTGCTCCACCCCACTGACTCCATCTGACATTTCTCACATTTCCAACATTAAGGCTTGCACTAATAATATGATGTGGAGGTGCCGGTGCTGGACTGTGATGGACAAAGTTAAAAATCCCACATCATCAAGTTATAGGCCAACAGGTTTATTTGGAAGTACTACCTTTTTAGAGCACTGCTCCTTCATCAGGTAACTAGTGGAGCAGGATCATAAGACACAGAATTTATAGCAAAAGATAAGTGTCATGCAATTAAAATGATACATTGAACAAACTTAGATTGCTGTTAAGTCTTTCATCTTTCAGAATGGGTTGCAGTTTTGATTCATCAATATGTAAATCCCAGAACTTCTTTTAAGTCACCATTCTTGAGGTAACTTAAGGTTTTATTTTTTTAAAAAAGTGACTTCTCAGCTCAGACAATGTTTTAAAGGTGTGAGGTTAGAGTGTGTCTTTATCCCAATCTAAAGTCAGACTGGTTCTCTATCCAAAGTAGGAATTTTAAAAATGTTATATGGATTGACTGTCTACACGTTCTGTGCTTTTTGAGCAAAAGTAGAATGTATTTGCAAATACAGTTCTGCAAATGCAAATTCACCCCACAGACACGTGTGTGTGTGTGTGTGTGTGTGTGTGTATACGCACACGCGCATGTGAGAGGAGTGAGTGTGTTTTTGCATGCATGAGTGCGTGCGTGACAGAGTATAAGCCGGTGAGAGGGTGTGTGTGTGTTTATGAGAGAGAGTCTGCGTGAGTGTGTGTGTGTGTAGTGGGGTCACCTGAAATGTGACATGAACCCAAGGTCCCGGTTCAGGTCATCATCATGGGTACCGAACTTACCTATCAGCCTCTGATCGGCCACTCTGCATTATTGGGCATCCCAAAGTCCGCCTTGGAGGACGGTCATCCG
This sequence comes from Chiloscyllium punctatum, assembly GCF_047496795.1. Lineage (NCBI taxonomy): Eukaryota > Metazoa > Chordata > Chondrichthyes > Orectolobiformes > Hemiscylliidae > Chiloscyllium > Chiloscyllium punctatum. Next base: position 63,354,327 of record NC_092740.1, read on the forward strand.
AAGATCCGAGGCCGAATGTCCCTGACCGCTGAAGTGTTCTCCGATTGGAAAGGAATATCCCTGTCTGGTGATTGTTGCTCGGTGTCCAATCATCCATTGTCGTAGCATCTGCTTGGTCTTGCCAATATACCATTCCTCGGGGCATCCTTGTCTGCAGCCTATGAGATAGACAACATTAGCTGAGTTACATGAGTACCTGTTGTGCATGGGTGGTGTCTCCACATGTGATTAGATTAGGTTCATTTTAGATTAGATTCCCTAATGTGGAAACAGGCCATTTGTCCCAAGTCCACACTGACCCTCTGAAGAGTAACCCACCCAGGCACATTTCCTTCTGACTGATGCATCTAACACTATGGGCAATTTAGCATGGCCAATTCACCTGATCTGCACATCTTTGGACTGTGGGTGGAAGCGCACGCGGAATCTGGGAGAATGTGCAAACTCCACACAGACAGTTGCCTGAGGTTGGAATCATACCCGGATCCCTGGCACTGTGAGGCATCAGTGCTAACCACTGAGCCACCGTGCCACCCCGATGGTAGTATCCATATCGATTCTCTGACATGTCTTGCAGTGGTTGCCATGTCAGGGTTGTACGTTGTTGTGGTCAATGTTGTCCTGAAGGCTGGGCAGTTTGATTAGATTAGATTCCCTACAGTGTGGAAACAGGCCCTTCGGCCCAACAAGTCCACACCGACCCGCCGAAGCGTAACCCACCCAGACCCATTCTCCTACATTTACCCCTTCACCTAACACTACGGGCAATTTAGTGTGGCCAGTTCACCTGACCTGCACATTTTTGGATTGTGGGAGGAAACTGGAGCACCCAGAGGAAATCCACGCAGACACTGGGAGAATGTGCAAACTCCACACAGAAAGTCGCCTGAGGCGAGAATTGAACCCGGGTCTCTGGCGTTGCGAGGCAGCATTGCTAACCACTGTGCCACCGTGCCGCAAACAGTGGTCTGTTTAAGGTTTGGTTGTTTAAAGGCGAGAAGTGGAGGCATAGGGAAGGTCTTGGTGAGGTGCTCATCCTCATCGATAATGTGTTACAGGCTGTGAAGAATGTGGCGTAGTTTCTCTGCTGGGAAGTACTGGACAACAAACTGTACCCTATCGGTTGCATCCCGTGTCTGTCTCCCGAGGAGGTCATTACGGTTTCTTGCTGTGGCATGTCGGAACTGGCAATCAATGAGTTGAGCATCATACTCTGTTCTTATAAGTCATGATTTGGAGATGCCGGTGTTGGACTGGGGTGTACAAAGTTAAAAATCACACAACACCAGTTAATTTTTTTTTCTTTTTTTTTGCAGTGAGGCAGGCCCTAAGCAGCAACAGGGAGAGTTCTTGCATATGTTCACACACAGAGTCACAGTCTCACACTGATCCAATTTCTCCAGATAGGCAAAACACCCAAGTGGCCAGTGACAAGCACTGCCCTTCTCATCAAAGGGCAATAACAACACCAATTAAAGCTGTGTGCTTCCAACTAAACCTGTTGGACTATAACCTGGTGTTGTGTGATTTTTAACTTTGTTCTTATAAGGGCATCCTTCAGCACCTTAAGGTGTTTGTCACATTCCTCTGCATATGTAATCATATAACCAAGGCATTTTATTCCTGGCTACACTGTGCATGTCATTCCTGGCTACACTGTGCATGTCATTCCTGGCTACACTGTGCATGTCCAGTGCAGGAGGAAGAGAAGGAGAATATATTTGACCTGAAAAAACCTGGTGTTGCTTTGAATTTTTCTTCACTCCTTTTTGATACTAATTAAGCAGATCAGGTAGTGGTTAAATCTGGTGGAATTAATGAGTTTAGTTGGTCTTTGTTGTTCAGTTACAAAATGAATACAATGAAGGTAAATGACATTTGATTTTAATGCTTTCCTCTTGAGCCCACTTTGCTGCAGGCTTTTTGAATCAGCTGTTGTTTGCTGATTTTCATGCATAATACATTAAATGCCTATGGCCATTTGTGATGGAAGGGCTCCAGGACAAGGATGATCCTGTGTTGCTTGTTATGTGAGGGTGAGGTAAGGTATTTTTAAAAGAAGACAACAGATAATCTGGGCTGTTTCAGAATGCAGAAAAAGCTATAGTGAACATGGCGCTTCAGTAAAGTTTTGACTGAAAGCTGCTTTTTGCTTTTCTTCTTTGTTCATTTCCCTATATAAGTTCCTTTTCCATCACTGCCTGTCTTTTCAGCTGCCTCTTCCAGTTAAAACCTTGTGGAAATGTTTTGCATTACAACCGGCTGTTTGAAATGTTTAACAAAAGCAAGAATAATGTGCAATGTCAATGGTGAGCCTCAGCATGCTGCCTTGGCCTGCTGTGGCTTTTGTTTGTGCTTACTTTTGGGATAATCTTTTAATTTTCTTTATTAAAGTAAATGAACCTTGTAAACTGGAGTAGTATAATTTGTGTCCACTTCACTGCACTTGTATCTCAGCAGGAGAAAAAATTAATCTCACATTGAATGTTACAGTGTCATATATAATAGAATTTTACTCAAGTGTGTGCCCACTCTCTGCTGAAAATCCAAATAGGATTTCAGCAACATGTTCTGAAAGATCTAAGCTTTTGGCTTCCAACAGAAGACTTATGATGTATGGCTTTCTTTCTAGAAATCTCTCTGATCTATGCGTAGGTGAATTGTTTGTCTTTCTTTAGCCATTAGAGATGTTTACTTTGAAATTAAAAATCACTTCTATTTAGCATGTTCATTTGGTAGGCCAAGTAATTAAATCCTAGCTAGATGACTTTAATTGACAGAGCTGATGGCAGTAGAAAAAAACGACTACAGCAAGGATGCTATGATATTAATTTAGCTTGGAAGAAAATGGCTGTTCATTGGCCTACTTTAGAAGATTTTCTTTTTGGGAAATTTTCTTATTAGATTAGATTACTTACAGCATGGAAACAGGCCCTTCAGCCCAACAAGTCCACACCAACCTGCCGAAGCGCACCCACCCAGACCCATTCCCCTACGTTTACCCCTGCACCTAACACTACGGGCAATTTAGCATGGCCAATTCACCTAACCTGCACATTTTTGGACTGTGGGAGGAAACCGGAGCACCCGGAGGAAACCCACGCAGACACTGGGAGAATGTGCAAACTCTGCACTGTGATATGAAATAGAGCTGAGTACACTGTTTGGTTTTGAAGATGGTTTTTGATTGAAGAAGAGCACTTCAAATGATTTTTTTTGCCAGCTGGTCACAGAGGAAGATTTAATAACAAGGATATACCCTATCTGTAACTAAGCATTGAAATCAAAATAAAACTCTGGCTCTTAATTTTTGATTTTGTTTCAATTTGATATTTTGAAGTTGATTCACAAGTTTGTTAGAAAACAACAGTTAGTGAACATGCAATGTAAAACTAAGATGGCAAATTAAAGTTGTCGATAAATTGAAAAGAAGATGAAATGATTAGAAATAGAAGATATTATCCAGCTTTCATTATGAAGCTGAAGCATTTATTATTCACTCATTTAGGTAATAAGTGCAGGTGCAGTGACAAGATAAAATCCTTTCTAAATGGCACTTTGTTAAAAATTAAAATGTCATTATTATTATGCAATTAACATATCTTCTACTAGGATTGTTTATATGGAAGTCATTTGTGAGCATTTTCTGGAATTTCAGATCCTGACGCAAATTTTCCATCTGTGCAGCACTTGAAACAGACCGATGAGCCCATTCCATGACTTTAATGAGGGAGGCAGCTGTGAAAGCAAACCTTTTGCATTGGAGGTCACTTGAATAAGTTGATGTTTTAAATGTCTGAAGCTACAGACATAATCTTTTTTCGTTTTCACTTTGGTTTTTCCTTTTTTACAGGAAAAGAGAAGAAAGCAGCAAGCTTATTACCCAACAAAAAAATTTTCCACACCCAGCTGACCCAGCCAGTGTAAAACAATATAATTTGTTTTAATTGTAAAAATATTAATTTGGTGCAGTCAAGTGCAAAGTTATATAGCTGATTTTTCCAGTTTTACTTGGACACTTACCAGAAATGTAGATGCAAGTGAATCAAAAATGAATTATGAAAATGCAATTTTATACTTGAAATAACCTGATAGTTAAACACATTATGGAGCTTTGATAGTTTAAGAGGTGCCTTGTTCTGCATTAAAAACAATTGTTAATGTTTTCATGTTTGCAGTTACCAGAAATCAGAATGTACTGCAAAATAATTTGATGAAACTTTATTGTATAAATGCAAGTATTAACATGTCAGTGCAGTAAAGTATATGAAGTAATGCTTTTCAGTCCTCTTAAATGGTTGAGTTTAATTAGTCATTTCATCAGTTCACTATATCATGCTCCCAGATCTGACATAGTGGTGGGAAATATGTTTATTTTAAATACTGTATTGTTTCCATATAAAATGCTGCAACAAATGGAAAGTATTAAATGTCTGAGTAAATGCTGCAAACACATCTGCAATAATCATTCTATCAGATCAGTTTGTACAACTCTGACCATTATCTGAAAGAAAAAGTGGATTCAAGGACTTAAGCATATGGATGTATTTTAAAAACAACCATTTTGAGCAAATGGGGCAAAGAGATGTTAAATTACTCTTTACACTGCAGATTTTAGCAGTTTTGAAACTTCTAGTTAAGTTTGTGAAAATTAATATTTATTTTAAATATTTTGAGCACCTGATGAGAAATAATCTTGAGGAACAGGCCGTTTCATCCCTGGATCTTATCCAGCTATTCTTAGATCATGGCTGATCTGTAGCTGAATTCTACTTAGCCATCCACAATCCAATTACCTATACCCTCTGCTGCTAAACACTATATCCGGGATGATTTCTCTTAGTGCTATTCAGACTGATGAATCTTCAGGAGCAGAACAGCACCTTCAATGATCTCTATTAGCCACTTGAAGTTTCTTCCCACCACTGATTCCTGTCTGGAAAAGCTGAATTGTCCTGACATTCACATCCTTTTGGGAAGAGAGTCCCAGCTTCCTTACGACCCTATGTAAAGGCAAAAAAAAAGCCCCCTTACAATCCTTTTTGAGAACTAATTTTATATGTGTCCATTGTTGATTTTTCTGCAAGAAGAAAAACTGCTCTGGATCTATCCTGTGCTGTAACCTCTTCCAAAGCTAGTACAGGTATATGCTTTCTGTATTGCATTGCCCAAACTAAATGCATTAATACAGATGGAATCTGATCGAGGCTCTGCATAACTGAGGCAAACAGTTATACCACATAGAAACAGGCCCTTTAGCTCACTGTGTGTGTGCTGAGCAACCAGCATCAAAGTACACAAATTCAATTTGCATGATTTGGAGATGCCGGTGTTGGACTAGGGTGTACAAAGTTAAAAATCACACAACACCAGGTTATAGTCCAGGTTTAATTGGACGTACTAGCTTTCAGAGCGCTGCTCACAACCACCTGATGGAGGAGCAGCGCTCCGAAAGCTAGTGCTTCCAATTAAACCTGTTGGATTATAACCTGGTGTTATGTGATTTTTTTAACTTTTCAATTTGCATGCATTTCTTCCATGCTACCTATGCTGTGGCATTTTAAGTGCTCATCCAGATGCTGCTTAAATGTTATGAGAATACCTATCTCCACTACCCTCTCAGGCAGCACCAGACTCGCCACATAATTGAGACTTCTCATTTTGGGCAACATCCTGTTGAATCTCCTCTGTGCACTCACCAGTGTAATCACATACTTCCAATTGTGCAGTTGTACTTGCTTCATTCCGCATTCCATCTGTGGGCAAATCTCAATGTTTTTAGAAAGTTTTAACAGAACTTCCATGTTCCTATATTCTATACCATGGCTAATGAAGGCAATCATCCTGTATGCCTTCTTCACCATTGTGTCTACCTGTGCTGACACCTTCCAGGATCTCTCAACTTGCACACCAAGGTCCCTTCATTGCTCAGCGCTCCCTAGGGACCTACTGTGTATTGTGTATATCCTTCCCTTATTGCACCTCCCAAAATGCATCACTTCACCCTCATCAGGATTAAATTTAATCAGCCAAGCATGACCGCTACCTATTTTTGTATTTTGACCCCCCCCCCCCTTCCTACAAAGGACAATATTTGATTAACATTTTTGATTATAGAGTCATAGAGTCATAGATATGTACAGCATGGAAACAGACCCTTCCATCCAACTTATCCATGCCGACCAGATATCCCAACCCAATCTAGTCCCACCTGCCAGCTCCCGGCCCTTATCCCTCCAAACCCTCCCTATTCATATACCCATCCAAATGCCTCTTCAAAGTTGCAATTGTACCAGCCTCCACCACATCCTCTGACAGCTCATTCTATACACGAACCATCCTCTGCAAGAAAAAGTTGCCCCTTAGGTCTCTTTTATATCTTTCCCCTCTCACCCTAAACCTATGCCCTCTAGTTCTGGACTCCCCTTCCCCAAGGAAAAGGCTTTGTCTCTTTATCCCATCCGTGCCCCTCATAATTTTGTAAACCTCTGTAAGGTCACTCCTCAGCCTCCGACGCTCCAGGGGAAACAGCCCCAGCCAGTTCAGCCTCTCCCTATAGCTCAAATCCTCCAACCCTGGCAACATCCTTGTATCTTTTCTGAACCCTTTCAAGTTTCACAACATCTTTCTGATAGGAAGGAGACCAGAATTGCACGCAATATTCCAACAGTGGCCTAACCAATGTCCTGTACAGCCGCAATATGACCTCCCAACTCTTGTACTCAATACTCTGACCAGTAAAGGAAAACATACCAAACGCCTTCTTCACTATCCTATCTGTCTGTGACTCCACTTTCAAGGAGCTATGAACCTGCACTGCAAGGTGTCTATGTTCAGCAACACTCCCTAGGACCTTACCATTAAGTGTATAAGTCCTGCTAAGATTTGCTTTCCCAAAATGCGACACCTCGTATTTATCTGAATTAAACTCCATCTGCCACTTCTCAGCCCATTGGTCCATCTGGTCCAGATCCTGTTGTAATCTGAGGTAACCCTCTTTGCTGTCCACTACATGGCCAATTTTGGTGTCATCTGCAAACTTACTAACTGTATCTCTTATGCTTGCATCCAAATCATTTATGTAAATGACAAAAAGTAGAGGACCCAGCACCGATCCTTGTGCCACTGCAGTGGTCATAGGCCTGCAGTCTGAAAAACCCTCCACCACCACCACCCTCTGTCTTCTATCTTTGAGACAGTTCTGTATCCAAATGGCTAGTTCTCCCTGTATTCCATGAGATCTAACCTTACTAATCAGTCTCCCAAGGGGAACCTTGTCGAATGCCTTACTGAAGTCCATATAGAGCACATCTACTGCTCTGCCTTCATCAATCTTCTTTGTTATCTCTTCAAAAAACTCAATTAAGTTTGTGAGACATGCTTTCCCACACACAAAGCCATGTTGACTATCCCTAATCAGTCCTTGCCTTTCCAAATACATGTACATCCTGTCCTTCCCTCAGCATTCCCTCCAACAACTTGCCCACCACCGAGGTCAGGCTCACTGGTCTATAGTTCCCTGGCTTGTCTTTATCGCCCTTCTTAAACAGTGGCACCAGATTTGCCGACCTCCAGTCTTCTGGCACCTCACCTGTGACTATCGATGATACAAATATCTCAGCAAGAGGCCCAGCAATAACTTCTCTAGCTTCCCACAGAGTTCTCTTGTACACCTAATCGGGTCCTGGGGATGTATCCATCTTTAACCGTTTCAAGATATCCAGCATTTCCCCCTCTGTAATCTGGACATTTTGCAAGATGTCACCATCTATTTCCCTAAAGTCTATATCTTCCATATCCTTTTCCACAGTAAATACTGATGCAAAATATTCATTTAGTATCTCCCCCATTTTCTGTGGCTCCACACAAAGGCCACCTTGCTGATTTTTGAAGGGCCCCATTCTCTCCCTAGTTACCCTTTTGTCCTTAATATATTTGTAAAAACCCTTTGGATTCTCCTTAATTCTATTTGCCAAAGTTATCTCATGTCCCCTTTTTGCCCTCCTGATTTCCCTCTTAAGTATACTCCTACTTTCTTTATACTCTTCTAAGGATTCACTCCATCTATCCTGTCTATACCTGACATATGCTTCCTTCTTTATCTTAACCAAACCCTCAATGTCATTATGTTTGCACTTGGGCACAAAAGCTTTTACAGTAATAGAACGTTACAGCACAATATAGGCTCTTCAGCCCTCGATGTTGTGCCAACCTGCAAAATTAATCTGGTGCCCATCTAACCTACACCATTCCATTATTATCCTTATGTGTGTCCAATGCCCATTTCATGTTTTGTGTACTTGGACACCCAAATTCTCTTCTTTCTCTACACTTTGTAATCTCTCAGCCATTTATAAAATATTCCAATTTGACTTCCTCAGAATTAAAGTAGATGACCTCACACTTCCACGCATTGAACTTCATCTGCCAGAGTCTTGTCCAATCATTAATCAATTGACAAGGATCTCTGCAGTGATAGGCAAAGCAACTTGGAACACCGAATAAGTAACCGTGAAGAGGACAAAAGAGAAAGATGACATGAAGGGATTAATAGTAAGACAGATTGCAAACATTTAGGCAATAATTATTTGAAATTAATTGGAATTTTTAAAGGAAGATTTGCAATTGCTGTTCACGCATTAAGTTGTTAGCTTGTCACTGTTAGGGCAAAGTAGGACAAAGACGTAAGGGCAGCTATCTTGTGATGTCACAAATGCATTAACATTTGGGATATATTTCCCATTTGATCCAGTTAACAATGAAACAAAATGGGCTATTCCGTGTCTTAGAAATGAGCATCTGTGCAACTGACCTTGTTTTGTTCTAATGATGTATTTTCATTTTAGCACAGTTATTGAATACTACTGCCAACTATAACCTCTACCTTCAATTTAGTATCTTGGTACTGCATGTGCATTAGGAAGCCAAAATTTGTTTTTGGTTTCAAAGTGAATCCAGTTTACCTCATTAATTTTGCTACTTTCAGCTGTCAAACCTAAGTTCTCTATCTGACAGCAGAATAAAAGCAAAAGCCCAGTCTCTAAGTTTGTGACACAGGAAGTGAGACTTTTCAATCTGCCCGACTCCAGGGAGAGCACTGAGGTCATCTCTCATGTTTAGCAAAGAAGGTTCATCAGGTAGGCTGGGGGCTGGCAATCATTGCTACCCCTGTGTTCACTCAGGTGATAATACTCATGTTTGTGTTCTATAGGAGCAACAATATGTTCAGTGCTGAACATGGTAAAGTGACATGTGAGAGGGAACCTGTTACTGTACCATATTGCTATGTAGAAATAGATCCTGGCTCCAACTGCTGTGATCCCAGCTGGTGTTATTAATGGCAAGTCATATTCCCTACTGAGTTCTATCTTGATAGATTAGATTTTGTTTTTTTTCTTTTGGTTTTAATGAGGTGGTCTTCCACCAAAATACCAACACACAATACTGCAGATTTGGGTTTGACAATACACAGAAGTTTATTACACAAAAGAAATGAAATTAAAATAGAATAAGTCAAGCTATTTACATTTATAATAACTATTTACATATAATATCTATTAAGTAAATGTACTTAAAAAAAATCTGAAACATGGTAAAATGTTAATCCCAAAAACCTCCCTTTACAATACTCACACTGGAGCGAATTCCCTTCTCTTTTACATTTTTAGGGGATAATTTAACCATGGCTTCAATTTTCCATCTTGAGAGTATGATCGGCTTTTTCTGGAGCCTTCGCATAATTGAGTTTAGACTTGCTCAGCTTCAAACAGTTCCTTCAGGTTGTAACCAAACATTTCTGGTCTAGACTTTTTAAACAAAAATTCTTATACTGAAGTAACCTATTTCTTAACAGTCCTAAACTACCTCACTTTTTGAGGAGCAACTGTTTTACACATGTGGCTTCAATCTAAACTCCTGCAAACTACACAAATTAAAACTGAATTAAACATTTTTCCTTAGTTGATGTTTCCCTAATCAAGACTAAAGATGAATGCTTGATCTTCTAAACTAAAAAGCATAATGCTCAATTGTTTACTGTTTCACTCCCAAAAAAATTCCCAGTGTAAATAACTTCCCAGCAGCCTCTGGACTACCTCTCTTTCTCAGACATCTTGTTTAGCCAAAAAACAACCTGCAAGTTAATTGTTAAAACTCTTCAGGCGTACAGAAGACCCATATGCCACTAATTAAAAGTTTGCAAAATCTAAACTAAATGATATGTAAAATATATATAAATTTCTCATGTTTCAGTACACCAATCCCAACACTTCAAGCAGATTCTCAAGCAAGGCAAAGCCCTACTCTGTATTCACAGGCCTTCCAACAAGTAACTGGCCTCCTGACTCTTTATTGTTCAGTAGAATCATTGCCTTCAGGTTATTCCCCGAGGCTTTGTCTTCAGTTGGGGAAAGTATTCCGGAAGGCTGCTTTTGGGCCCATGCTTGTGTCTGACTCCAGGACCTGATGTTTGCTCAGTTCCCTAGGTCAAAGAAGCATTGTCTGTTAAGAATAGAAAATATATGGCATCTTCCTTTTGTGCTATATTGTTCTGGCTGAACTCAATGCAGTATAATGAATGGGGAGGAAAATATTGGGCAGTGTTCTATCTAGGCCAGGAAAGTAAATGATTTCAAGTAATTACCTTCTGGGAGAAGGAATTCCTCCTTATCATTGTCTTAAATGGATGGATGACCTTTTATTTCCAGATTAAGCTCTCAGGTTTTGTACTCTCCCACAAGGAGGAGAAAGGTCTCTTAATATCTACCCTGTCAAGCCCCCTAAGAATCTTGTGCATTTCAATAAAGTCTCCTCTCATTCTTCTAAACTCCAATAACTATAGGTTCAACCTAGTTGTCCAAGTTTTTGTCCACTCCCTTAACCTGTGTCTAGCCATCTGGCGACACTTTGTCATTCCTACTGCTTACCTTCCCATGTATTATTCTGTTATTGGTAAACTTGAATTATGGGAGTGGATGGACTATTGCCAAATCATTAATAGAGATTGTGGCCTCCGCACTGATCTTTGTGACACTCCACTATATTCGACCCCGAAAATGCCTCCCTTTTGCAAACTTTCTATCTAAGAACTTTGTCTACAGTTTCATTAATAAACTAATCTTTTATCCATGTTGATGTGCTACTGTCAACACTGTGTGTTCTTACCTTACTACATACAGTACCTTATTTGAATACTTTTTGGATATCCAGATTATATTACATCTACTGGTTCCTCTCAAAGAAGTCTAATACATTTGTCAGGCATAGATTCCCTTTCATGAAGCCATGCTGCTTCTATTATGAATTCTAAAAGCTCAGCCATTACATCCTTTTTAATTCAAGAAATCTCTACCTATTTTATTTTTATATAGAGGAACCTTGATTATCCGAAGGACATGGGCGGGGAGTATTTCATTTGGTTAATCAAATTCCAGACCTTCAAATGCTGGATGACATAGTTTAACCAAATATCGTGATCTTGCCAGATAATCTGATATTCAGATAATTGAATACCAGATAATTGAGGTTCCTCTGTGCATTGATCTTGAACTTGGTTTTGTTTTACTCCATTAACAACATAAGCTGATGTTGAGATGTAAAAGAGGAACCCCTCTGTATATAATTTGTAGGTAATTATTACGTATATTGCCGCCTTACGGAATGTACGTTGCAGTACAATCAAATTCATGGTTACTGAAACTTGCGGATGATGGGAGGACCTACTAGAAATGTAGATGAATTATTACTGCAAAAGTAAATATGAAGCAATTTTTTGGTTAGATTAGATTACTTACAGTGCAGAAACAGGCCCTTCGGCCCAACAAGTCCACACCGACCCGCCAAAGTGCAACCTACCCCCCTACATTTACCCTTTCACCTAACACTACGGGCAATTTAGCATGGCCAATTCACCTAACCTGCACATTTTTGGATTGTGGGAGGAAACCAAAGCACCTGGAGGAAGCCTACGCAGACACTGGGAGAATGTACAAACTCCACACACAGTCGGCTGAGGTGGGAATTGAACCCAGGTCTCTGGCGCTGTGAGGCTGCACTGCTAACCACTGAGCCACCGTGCCGCCCTTTTGCAGCTGCAATCATTAATTATTATTATATCTTAGACATGCAATATAGGTCCTTATGTAGAGAATCGAGGCATGTCAATCCAATAGAATTTTCTTTAAAATGACCCAACAATTATTCTTGCTACATCAGAGATCAACCTTATACAACCATGACAAGTGTAAAATTTCACCGAGACAACAGCATTTTTCCAAAATTAGCCAGCAGACAGTTTGGTCTTGTCAAAATTCATGAAGTTGAGAAATATTTCTGCATTGCTCCTTGTCTGCTGTCATCTGTTTTGTGTGACAGACCTGTATGAAAAGCTAAGTATTATTTCCTTTTTTTTTGCACATTTGAGCGCTCTGTGTGCGTGAAGATCAACTTTCACCAAGGCTGAGCTCATCTAATAAACTAGGAAAACTTTGAGGCATCATAATAGATGCGGTGAAAGGCCTATTCTCCACCTCTTTAATTTGTGTATTGGATTGTCTATGAAAATGTAATAGCAAGAGATTCAGCATTTTCAACAGAGAGTCTTGTATTGGAAGATACTTGCAGAGATAATACTTAGATTAGATTAGATTACCTACAATGTGGAAACGGGCCCTTTGGCCCAACAAGTTCACACTTACCCTCCGAAGAGAAACCCACCTCCCTAAATTTACTGAAACTTGCTGATGAAGGGAGGACCTACTAGAAATGTAGATGAATTATTACTGCAAAAGTAAATATGAAGCAATTTTTTGATTAGATTAGATTGACTAATCCACCTAACACTACGGGTAATTTAGCATGGCCAATTCACCTAACCTGCACATCTTTGGACTGTGGGAGGAAACCAGAGCACCTGGAGGAAACCCACGCAGACACTGGGAGAATGTGCAAACTCCACACAGACAGTTGCCTGAGGCGGGAATTGAACCCGGGTGCCTGGCGCTGAGAGGCGGCAGTGCTAACTACTGAGCCACTGTATCTTAGGTGGTTATTTTTTTGACAGGCACCTGTCATTGGGCCAAAGGGCCTTTTTCTCTGTTGTAGCTCTCCAAGACTCTCCTTAACTCTGGCTCTGGGCAATTTAAGTTTTTCCAGTATTCACTATAAGATTGTCTCATATTTGTAGCAGTAGTGTTCAATGCAGATTACTGCTGGAAAGAAATTCTATGGGTTGGAGCTAGGGTTGCGTGTTGGCTTAGAAATTCTTCCTCTTATTATCCAAAAAGTTTTGTTTGCACCGTGTCCAGACATTTCAGTTGAAACTTCCCTATCCCAGTTCTTTTCTACCTTCCCTATCCTGATATTCCTATGTGGCCTCCCTATCCCATATCCCTGTGAATTTCCTCCTTTTCACAGCATTCCTATTTGAATCACTTTATGTAATGATGGTCACAGACTTCTTATGGCAATCAAGCTGTTATGGTTTGTTCCTTCCAGCATGTTGGAAGGATTCGCGAAATTTTTTTATATTGGGACTTTTTTCCTTGGAGCATAGGAGGTTGAGGGGTTATAGAGGTTTACAAAATCGTAATATGCATGGATAGGGTGAATGGTCAAAGTCTTTTTTCAAGGGTGGGAGAATCCAAAACTGGAGGGCATAGGTTTAAGGTGAGAAGGGAAAGATTTAAAAGCGACCCAAGATGCAGCTTTTTCACTGAGGGTGGTGTGCATTTGGAACGAGTTGCCAGAGGAAGCGTGGAGGTGGGTACAATTAAAACATTTTAAAGGCATTTGGACAGTTACATGAGTAGGAAAGGTTTAGAGGGATATGGGCAAAATGCAGGCCAATGGGACTAGTTCAGTTTAGGTATTGGTCAGCATGGACGAGTTGGACTGAAGGGTCTTTTCCATGCTGTATGACTCTTCCAATAAAGTGGAATAAATTAATTCAAATTTATTGGAACATCTTTATTTAAAAAGGAAGAAGACAAAAACAAAACACAACTATGGGCAAGTTTTTGGGAAAATGTTAGTCATTTGTGACAGATAAAACAGCAGAACATTTAGAAATAAATTATATGATTAAGCAGAGACCGCATGACTTTACGAAAAGGAAATCATGCCTGACTATTTTTGTGGAATCCTTTCACTAGTTAACAAGTAGGCTAGATAATGGTGGAGCTGTGTATGTAATACATTTAGATTTTCAGAAGGTGGTAAGGTACCACCCATTAGGCTACTTAATAGGATGGCATTGGAAGTAGTGTGTTAGCATAGGTAGATGATTGACTAACTAATAGACAGAATTGGGGTACAGGGTCGCTTTCATGATGGCAACCTGTAACCAATGGACTGTCACAGATCAATCCTGGTCTGACAATTGTTTATGATATATATTCATGACTTGGATGAGGAAAGTGAATGTGCTATCGCCAAGTTTACAAATGACACGAACATAGGTAGGAAGGCAAGTGGTGTGGATGACAGAATGCAGAGAGATATAGACAGATTAAGTGAGTAGGTAAAGAGTAGGCAGATGAAGTTTAATGAGGGAATTTAAAGTGACTTAAAATGACTAATTTTTACTTAAGGACTCATTAAATTCCATGGCCAGTATTGGAAATGAAATGTATAATGGGTACAATGTGAACTTAGGGTATTTTGCCAATGATTTAACCAGTAGATGTGAAGTTGGGATGTCATGTACTTGTCTGTATTTTAAAAATAGTATTTTGTAGTTTGTCAAGAAGATGTAATTTTGTTCCAATGATTTCTTTTTCAAAGCAAGAGATCAACTGATGTGTTACATCATCATTAGAGAAAATTAAAGTTTTTATGTTTTTTTTGTTGCAGTATTTCAGAGACTTCATTGTCTAATTTTCCACAATTGTGCATGTATTGAGAGAAATTCCAAATATGAGTCACAAGCGCAGTAGTTGGGTCAAAAATTTGTGAAACTGATTGCATTAAACTTTCTGCTCTATCATATAGAGCTCTTGTTCTCCTAACTATAAATGGTTTATTTTATAAAATTACTGAGTAGAAACTGTTATAATCTGGAAAAGCTGTTCAGTATAATGCACAATTTATTAAATTCCCTCTGGCATTTCACTTTAAATTACGTGACTGTTTGCAGAATTGATGAAGCTTTCATCTTGTTTGTCCTCATTGTGCATCTTCTGCTTATGTATTTTTATAAGCAGCAATATCACATGGGCACAATGCTGATATTGAATTTCTATTTTGCAATTTGAACTGCTAATTTTGATTTTCAGTTGATTTATTACTTTGATCACTAGACCAACACATGATCAATTATGTCACTGTTTCTATTACAAGTTTCTAATCACTTGGAAATCAGCTAAAACAATTGAAAGTTTTAATGCTTTTTACTATGTTATTCAATAGGAATAAAGAATCAAAAAAATTAAGATGACATTGCAAGTGCTTCTTTTTAAGTTCAGAAGGTAGAAATCTTGAAGTGAGAGTTATTTTCTTAAAATTTTTGGCTGTTATGAAATCTACTGCATAGATTGACTAGATTGTCCACAAGATAAGCACTTTGAAAAGAAACAATAGGACTGGGAGTAAACCTTTTGTCATTCTGTAAAGTCATGGATGGTCTAATATCCCAGTTGTATCTTTCTGCAGTATCCCCTTAGAATTGTACAGCACGGGAACAGACCCTTTAATCCAACTTGTCCATGCCAGCCCGATAATAGAGTCCCATTTATCTCACAGTGCCAGAGACCCGGGTTCAATTCCCGCCACAGACGACTCTCTGTATGGAGTTTGCACATTCTCCCCGTATCTGCTTGGGTTTCCTCTGGGTGGTCCGGTTTCCTCCCACAATCCTAGAATGTGCAGGTTAGGTGAATTGGCCATGCTAAATTGGCCATAGTATTAGGCGAAGGGGTAAATGTAGGAGAATGGGTCTGGGTGGGTTGCAGGTCGCTGTGGACTTGTTGGGCCGAAGGGCCTGTTTCCACACTGTAAGTAATCTAATTAATCATTTGCCAGCATTTGGCCCATATCCCTCCAACCTTTCCTATTCATGTATCCATCTAGATTCCTTTTAAATATTGCATTTGTCCCAGTCTCCACTGCTTCCTCTGTAGACAGGCAGGAGGCTAGAAGAACACAGCAAGCCAGGAGGTGGAACTTGGAAATATTTGAACTTTTCAACTTTTCCTTTCAAAGTGGTTAATTGCACCCATCATCATGTTATATTCAATCTGCTATGTTTGGGGGAAATGAGATTTGGAAACATAGAAAATGGGAAAAGGAGTAGCAGTTTGGTGGCAGTGATCACAACTGCCTCACATTTAGCATAGCCTTGGAGAGTGAAAGGTGCAGTTACCGAGGGAAGCTATGTAGTTGGGGAAAAGGAAATTAACGCAATCAGACAGGAGTTGGGAAGTATAGACTGGGAGCAATTGTTCCGCAGAAAGGGCACAGCAAACACGTGGAGACTATTTAAGGAGCAGTTGTTGCGAGTGATGCACAAATTTGTTCCTCTGAGACAGGTAAGCAGGGGTAAGATTAAGGAATCTTGGATGAAGAGAACAGAGGAACTTCTCGTCAAAAGGAGGAAGACAGCTTACGTAAGATGGAGGAAGCAAGAATCTAGCACAGTGTTAGAGGATTACAGGCTTGCTAGAAAGGAGCTCAGAAATGGACTGAGGAGAGCCAGGAAGGGGCACAAAAAAAGGCTTGGCAAGAAGGATTAGGGAGAACCCAAAGGCGTTTTACTCATACGTGAGGAATAAGAGAATGATCAGGGAGAAGGTAGAGCCAATCAGGGCTAGCAGAGGGAACTTGTTTGTGGAGTCTGAGCAGATAGGGGAAGCCCTAAATGAGTTTTTTGCTTTGGTTTTCACCAAAGAAAGGGAACTTGTTGTAAATGAAAACTTTGAGGAGCTGGGATACGGTCTTGACCAGATCAAGATTGATGAAAATGATGTGCTAGAAATTTTGGAAAACATTAAGATTAGTATGTCCCCAGGGCCAGACCAGATTTATCCTAGGTTGCTCCGGAAAGTGAGAAAGGAGGTTGCTAAGCTGCTGGTGAGGATATTTGCCTCCACAGTCTCCATGGGAGTGTTGTACCAGAGGATTGGAAGGAAGCGAATGTTGTTCCATTTTTCAAGAAGGGTAATAGGGAAATCCCTGGCAATTACAGACCAGTCAGTCTCATGTCTGTGGTCAGCAAAGTTGTGGAAAGAATTCTGAGGGATAGTATTTATGACTATTTGGCAAAGCATAGTGTGATTAAAGGTAGTCAGCATGGCTTTGTGAGAGGCAGGTCATGCCTCACAAATCTTATTGAGTTCTCTGAGGAGGTGTCAAGACAGGTCGATGACAGTCGAGCAGTGGATGTGGTATATATGGATTTCAGCAAGACGTTTGATAGGGTTCCCTATGGTAGACTCATTCATAAAGTCAGGAAGTATGGGATACAGGAGATTTGGCTATCTGGCAGAGAGTGGTTATAGATGGAATGTATTCTGCTTGGAAGACAATGTTGAGTGGGGTCCTACAGGGTTCTGTTCTTGGTGTCTGCTCTGTAGTTTTTATAAATGCATTGGATGAGGAGGTTGAGGGATGGGTTAGTAAATTTGCAGATGACACAAAGGTTGGAGGTGTTGTCGATAGTATAGAGGGCTACTGCAGGCTGCAGCGCAACGTAGACAGGATGTAGAGCGGGGCTGAGAAATGGCAGATGGAATTCAACCTGGATAAATGTGAAGTGATGCATTTTGGAAGATTGAACTTGAATGCTGAATATAGAATTAAAGACAGCACTCTTGGCAGTGTGGAGGAACAGAGGGATCTTGGTGTTCAAGTGCATTGATCCCTCAAAGTTGCCACCCAAGTGAATAGGGTTGTTAAGAAAGCATATGGTGTTTTGGCTTTCATTAACAGGGGGATTGAGTTTAAGAGCTGGCGAGGTTTTGCTGCAGCTCTACAAGTCCCTAGTGAGGCCACACTTGGAATATTGTGTCCAGTTCTGGTCGCCCCACTATAGGAAAGATACAGAGGCTTTCGAGAGGTGCAAAGAAGGTTTACCAGGATGCTGCCTGGACTGGAGGGCTTGCCTTATGAAGAAAAGTTGAATAAGCTCGGACTTTCCTCTCTGGGGAGGAGGAATAGAGGAGATCTGATTGAGGTGTACAAACTAATGAGAGGAATTGATCGAGTCGATAGCCAGAGACGTTTCCCCAGGGCAGGATTGACTGGTACGAGAAGTCATAGTTTGAAGATATTAGGAGGAAGGTATAAAGGAGACATCAGAGGTAGGTTCTTTACGCAGAGAGTTGTGAATGCATGGAATGTGTTGCCAGCTGAGGTAGTTGAAGCGAAGTCATTGGGGACATTTAAGTGACTGCTGGACATGCACATGGATAGCAGTGAGTTGAGGGGTGTGTAGGTTAAGTTACTATATTTTACATTAGGATTAAGTCTCAGCACAACATCATGGGCCTAAGGGCCTTTCTATGTTGTACTTTTCTATGTTCTATATTTTCATTAAACAAAAAAAAACTGTGGATGCTGGAAATCATAATCAAAAATAGAAATTGCTGGGAAAACTCAGCAAATCTTGGAGCATCTGTGCAGAGAAAGTAGATTTAATGTTTCGGGTTCTGAAGAAGGGTTACTGAACCTGAAATTATAACTCTGCTTCCTCTCTGCAGTTGGTGGCAGACCTGCTAAGTTTTCCCAGCAAATCTTTTTTTTTCATTTTCCTTTCTGCATTTTAATTGCCTTTCTACATGAGGTATTCAAATTTTAAGAATTCTGAGACAATTCTTCACTACAAAATTGACTTGGGAAGCCATGTTTATTTCAAAGGGAACTTCTGCATGGATAAGAGAAATGTTTTTCTGACCAGTTTTGGGGAACTTCTAATTCAGGGTTTAAAGGGACATTGTGCTTATTTGCCACCCATACCACAAACAATTTTTCATCTATAAGGTATATTTTGCCATTTATTCACTGCCTCTTATTCTCACAATATCTGTCAGTGGGAGCTTCACAAAAGGACACAAAGATTTTTTGTGTGTGGAAGAACACCTGATATCTATCTAGCCTGTAGATACTAACTCGATGTATGTAGGATCACAACCACGAAATTTGCACAAGTGTAGTAAACATTGCCATTCGTTTTATTTTCAAGAAGTTGTTTACTTCTTACACCAATATACGCCATTATCAGAAAAAGAAAATCAAAAGGATTCTTAAATGGTTTTGAAGGATTTTCCAAGTGCTGTAGAAGACAATTTATAGTCTTTAGATTTTTCCCTTGTGTCTCTCTCTCTGTTTGGTATTTTCACAGAGAGCGTAGGATGAAACATAGTATTTAGTGTCATGGGGGATGCATTGATTATCATGGAATATTATTTGTTATGTTTGAGTTATTTTCTTTTGAAAGGCTATTTTAAATTGTATCATCGATAGTGAACTGTAAAGGAATGTAATGCCAATGTGAATTATTCAGATTATGTTTTGATACTTTATGAGAAACATTGATTTAAATATACTGAGAAATCTTGATGTGGTGCAGAGGCCTGTATATTCAGAGTCCTGAGCGGTGATGTTGGGAATTCCTTTCTCCTGGTGGAGTTCTCCTTGACAATGAATTTGGGCAGGAGGTGACAAATCATCATCCAAAAAGTCCTCAATGGCAGAACAAGTAAAAGCATATTTGTTTCACCCACTACAAAGGGGAAGAAAGCTGCAGTGACAAGGTAGTCCTAGTCGTTGGTGGTTTGCTATGTCACCAAAGTCTGTCCACCAAACTGTTCAGATCATGTGGATAATAATAGTTCCCATGGTGCCCACAATAAATGATATTATCATTGCAGGCTTCCGTCTGACAATGGTAATGGGAGCAGGGTTGTGAAGCTCAAAGTCCCTAGTCAAGAATTTGCAAATTGATGACAAATGCTTGGAGGTCAGGACAGAATGCTGACTGAATAAGTTTAAAAAAAAAACCAAGGTGAATGACTATTGAATTATACACACCACTGATTAAATGTTCTAATAACAGCTTGCATTTATATGAAGCATTTTTTCCCAAGGTGCTTTACAGAGACATATGGAAAAATTGGGTGTTTGTACCACGGAAAGAGGGATTTGAAGGGGTGTCCAAAGGCTTGGTTAAAGAGATGGATATAGAAGAGTCAGAAATTAGGTGAATGAAGAGTTTTAGGAGCTTCTGATATTCAAGGAGCTTATGGAATGATGTGGTGAGGGAATTAAACACAAAATTGAGATAAATTTAATAAATTACATTTGTTTATAGGGAGACTGGGAGCTAATATAGGTCAAAGATCATTGGCTCAAGAGTAAGTCTGTTTCTCTCCCCACCAAAAACTCAAATGTCTTTGCTTTATGATTATTATTTTCAGTGCTAGATTACTATTGTTCTTGAATTTTTGAAAGCTGTATTAATTTGAACGTTTGGAGTCTTGTGTGATTGACTACAAAAATTACAAAATTAGCTTTGCATGAATGCAAACCCAAAAAATGTTTCTCTCTTTAATTGCGTGCATTGTTATTGCTTGACCCGAATACTGATGGCAATGTGAAATTTCTTTTGTTGACTGAAATATCAGCCTGGGAAATTAGAGGTGTGAAAAATCAGTGTGATTGACCACTGACATTTCATTGTTGGAGAGTTAAAGTTGCATTTAGCCTGTGGAGTGAAGAAATGTACAGATATTTCTCAGTAGTTTTAATGTATCATGATAAAATTGTCCAGTATGTTTTAAAAATTATTTTAAATGCTTGATGCTGTTTAACATTTAAAAAAAGGAATGGAAATTAATGGTATCCAATAATTAGCATGAACATTTTGAGCACAACATTTTGTGATACTTCAGGGCATTGTACTGTGTAACTCCTGTACCCTTTGAAAACCTCATTTTGGGAAACAGAATAGCATATATGTAGATCATAGCATGATCAAACAATGCAATGTGATTTTCTTAAATGGGAATAGTTTGATCAATATGTTGAGCATTAAAAGGATTTAAGTGGTTGGGTAGATGAAGGGGAACAGTAGATATTGTATACTTAGATTCACAAACAGCACTCTAAGCTGCTACACTGTTAATATACATGAATTCAGTAATATAGTAATGTGGATAGAGGACCTGCTAATGACAAGAAACAGAGCTAGGGCCAAATGGGGCAGTTTTCAAGTTGATATTTGACATCAAGTAAAATGCCTCCAGGATTGGGGCATTACTATTTACAGTCAATGTTAATGACTTGGACAAAGAGAATGGGAGGAATGTCTTCAGGTTCACTGGCATTACAAAGCTATGTGGGACGATAAACTGTAAGGAGTTTACAAGGAACGTTTTACGTGCTATCGACAGTCTAACTGAATGGGTAACTAGTTGGCTGATGCAGTATAATGTAGGAATGTTGTTCACTTCTGTGACTATTTTCTTAAAAGGTATGAAGTGTGTGACTGTTGATGTTTAGCCATATTTTGTTGAACCTTTACAAGTAACACAAAGATGGTAGGCAGATGCAGCAAGCGACAGACGTAAATCTTTTGCTACTGGGTCAAAATCCTGCAATTCCCATCAGCTTTCTGGGAGTATCTACTCAACAGAGACTGCTGATGGGAATGCTCTACATCGCTAAGGAGCATCTGGACAAAAAGGAATGGCCTTGCTTGTGATACACACATTCTACGAGGGATAGCGGGAGTGAAAGTTACAGTCACATCTTTAGATAAATGGAAGTACATATGCTATCTGGAGTATTGCCTTCAGGTGTAGGCATTACAGCTCAGAAAGGATACATTGACCATTTGAGTGGGGGTACAGTGCAGATTCGTTAAAGTCTAAAGGGACATGGGTATCTTTGTTCCTGACTTACTAAAAGCTGGGATGTAGGTATAACAATCAGTAATGGTTATGTTGGCCTTCATTGCAAGGGGGTTTTAGTATAGAAGATGCCCTGCTTCAGTTATATAGTGACCTGGTGAGACCTCACTTGGATTATTATACAGTTTGGCTTCCTTATCTAAGGAAGGATATACTTGCCATGGAGAGAGTGCAATGGAAGCTTACCAGACTAATCCCTGAGCTGTCAGAATTGTCGTCTTAGGAGATATTCAAAAAACTATGATTACATTCCCTGTAGTTTCGAGGAATGAGAACTGATCTCACTGAAACTTCAGTTCTTTCAGGGCA
Source organism: Chiloscyllium punctatum (assembly GCF_047496795.1). NCBI lineage: Eukaryota > Metazoa > Chordata > Chondrichthyes > Orectolobiformes > Hemiscylliidae > Chiloscyllium > Chiloscyllium punctatum. The sequence goes on from NC_092740.1 coordinate 63,376,538, forward strand.
TGACAGGTTGGATGTGGAAAAGAGTGTTCTCCCTGAGAATTCAAACAGTATTGCCATTTGGAGACCATCGGGGATCAAACCTTAACTTAATACCACAAGTTGGGAAAGAGAGGATCTCCTTCTATTCCTTGGGGATATTTAACGCTGATATTGAGTGCTATGAATAATGTCCTATTTCCAGCTCTCCCCTCGTCTGACCCCAAAGAAAAACTCGAGGCTAAACCAAGAAAAATTACCGAAGAACCTGAAATTATGCTTTTCAATACTAGTTTATAAAAAATTGAAATAACAATCTTTCATCCTCACTTTTAACAAAAACACTCAGCTGTTTATTTGAAAAAGTATTATTATCTTTGGTAAGATAAACAGCAGAATTTCCTTTAAATATGTTAATCTATTCATTTTGACGTTCTATCTCATGGTTTTAGTCTTCATAATGCTGCTAGTTATTATAACAATTACACAAGCAAGGTAATTTGTTTTGTCCAGAAAACTCCATTAAAAAAACCCATGTTACCGGTGGATCTATTATTTGGTTATTCTTTTAATTTAGCACTGTTTTAAGCATGACTAGTATGACAGTACAGTCTTTATCAATTTTAATGGCTCAATGAACTATTTCCTTTCTTTCTCTTGCATCATTTATTTTTAATGGACATGATTATCCAAGAGTAAAACGGTTTGCGTAGGGCGTCATACTTGAAAATGTATCTATATAGTTTGGAATAGCTCCTGTCAAGTTAAAGTATTCTCTGGTTCAGTTATTTAAAGTTCCCCAGGAACCTACCACAAAACCAACTATCCAGTCTCTGAATTTTTCACAAATTAGTTTTTTCTATCAGAAACCAGTGGTAGCTCTTGTAGTCCTCCATACTCAAGGTTGAGCTTTTCTGGAAAAGTGATCAGTTTGTCTCTGCATTTCTTCTTCTAACAATGGTTAAATTTACATGGGAATGACTTTAAATGGAAAATAGTTTGCACTGATACCTTTCTGTCTTTTAGATTTTGTGATCCAAAGTTTAGCCAAAGGTAGCCTGTTGATACCCTGTCTACACGACTCTTAGCCTGGGTAAAGCTGTGATGCTGTGCTTTATAAAATGTTGATACTCATCTTTCATGCAGGCCTGAGAGTTTCATAGCAGATTTCTCATGCCTTTTTGCAGTTTCAACTGTAAAGTGAAAACATATTTCTGTTCTTATTTAATACTCTATTCCTACTAGAGGTGCAGAACTCTTCCTTTGCAGTGACTATTGATGGCACAGTTCTAATCTTCCTCACACTCTGCGCTTATTGATACTGGGTTCGGGCCAACTCGAGTGCCTACATCTCAGCAAAGTTCAGCAAATGAATGTTTGGTATTCCTCCAGTCTTTGCCCTTTCTTGGTTGTTGTGGACCCTTTTTTATCTTGCAAGTTTGAGAAATGTCTGATTTAGCATCTAGTACTGCCAGACTGCACTCTGGTCCCATGATGGGTTATTGTATCTACATGTCATTCTACAGTTTACTGTACTCTCATGGCAGGTAGATTAGTCAGTGAGAGATCAACATATGTCTTCTACTATGAAAGCAGCTGGTGAAGGGCACTCTACCTGCCCATTCGATCCCCTGCTGTCTGCATCCACTTTTCATCTACAGGTTGTACATCATCTACTCAGTCCCACCTTTGTAGTCAGTGTAACTATAGAGATTAGTGCATGCAGTCTTGGTAGTCTAACTCAGAGGTTTGAAAAACTGCCAATGTAACACCTTCATTTAAAAAGGGAAAGAACCAATAAAAAACAGAACTTTAGGCCAGTTAGTTTGACGTCTATTACAAAGGATGTACAGAAGTACCTTGATTATCTGAACGACATGGGCGGGGAGTATTTTATTTGGATAATCGACTGTTGGATAACATAGTTTAGCCAAGCATCGGGACCTTGCGATCTTGTTTGGATAATCTGAAATTCAGATAATCGAATGTGAAATAATTGAGGTTCCTCTGTAATAGCAGAGCATTTAGAAATATGTATATAATCAAACTGAATTGTATGGCTTCACAAAGGAGAAATCTTTGCCTAATTTACTAGAATTCTTTGAGGAGGTAACAAGCAGGATAAATAATGGGGAAGCCATGGATATAATATATTTGGATTTTAGAAAAGTTTGATAAGGTGCCACACATTAGGCTACTTAATAGGATTGGAGCCCATGGTGGCTGAAAGTAGTTACTAGCATTGGTAGAGGATCAATTAACGAATAGAAGATGGGGCATAATGGGGCATTTTCAGGATGGCACACTAACTAGTGAGGTGCCACTGGGATCAGTTTTGGGGCCACAATTAATCGATTTACTTTCTTAATCCAAGCCATATACTATAAGTATCATCTTATTTGTAGGTGATTTAAAAACAGATGGGAAAGGAAGTGGTGAAGATGATACGGAGTCTGCGGAGGGATACAAACAGGTTAAGTAAGTGGACAAAAAAAACTTGGCACATGGAATATAATGTGAGAAAATGGTAGGAAGAATAGAGGAACCATTATTTAAATAGAGAAAGACTGCAGAAAACTGCAGCACAGGGATTTGGGAATCCTTCCGCATGAATCATAAAAAATTGGGACAACACTTTTCACTGTACCTTGTACACATGACAGTAATTAATCAAATCAAAAGCTTTATAGGATTCAGCTTCTTGGGGGCAGGATGGATATTTCAACTCCAGCGGGCCCTATTCCTCGATAACATATCACGATAATTGGAAGCTGGAGTCTCCTGGTTTGAGCTGCATCTGATTGAGGAAGATACACCAAGAGTATTTGAGGTCGGTGGACAGGCTTGGTTGACATTGAAAAAAGGTGCCAACTCCTATACTGACATCACTTGGTGCTACAGTTTCTACACTGAATCATGTTCCAATTATGTTACTGGATGGACTCTACGTGATCACTTTTGTTTAAAAACCAATCCAGCTGATTCCAGTTCTTGTCCATCCCCATGACCCTGTATGTCCCTGCTAATTAGAAATCTGTTAAACATATTAAACAACTGAGCCTCCATAGTTCGCAATTGCCTGAGTTTTTAAAAAAAATTACCTCACTTTGGATTTAAGTGGGAACCTTTATTTTAAACTGTCTCTTGGTTTTCGAGGTCCCAGGAGAAACATCTTGCCTGCATCTATCCTGTCTATCCCTTTTTAAGTCTTTTGTAAATTTCGATTAGATTACCAGTCATTCTTCAAGATTCTCGAGAATGCAGGCCCAGTTTATCTGATCTCTCTTTATAAAATGGTCTGCCATCCTGGGAACAAGTCTGGTGAGCCTTTGCTGTAGTCCCTCTATAACAATAATATCCTTCCTAATTTCTCATGTGCAGTGTAACGAAGCTGCTATACAATTAAAGCAAAACTTCACTATTTCTGTACTTAAATCCTCTTTTAATAAAGGGTAACATTCCATTAAGCTAACAGGTCATTCCCCTGAGTTTTCTCTTGCTCCCTTTTTAAATAGCAGGGTGACATTTGCTGCCTTGCAATCCATAGAACTTTGGAAGATAATCACTAATGCATCAACTATCTCTATAGCAACCTCCTTCAACATCCTTGGATGAAGAGGTTTTTTTTGTGTTAATCAAGAAACATTGTTTAACTTATTAATTCATTCCTATTCCTCTAATGCATCTTGAAATATTCCTCAGTTTATTTGTCTTAGAAATTGGAAATTATAAATAGTACATTTTTTAAATTCTTCCCATGTGGAGCAAATGATATCAGATTTAAACATTGTGATGCAAATAACTGCCAGGTTGTTGTTCCTTCAGGATTCTTATAGAATATTAATATTGACAGATACTAGCAGTCAAATATGATTTAAGTCTAGTAAGAAATTATTTTGAGTTAAGCAGTAGAAGGCATTTTTCTGTAAGTGTACCTCTTTTCAGGAACACTCTCGGTCAAAAACATGGGAACATATTGTCTGTGTATGTGCGCGTGCACAGATTTCAAAAGCACTCTGTATAACTTGTTGAGACTGGCCTGTGATCTTCTTGCACGTCTTTAGGCTTGTTTCCTGTTTCGGGAACCCTTTCACACCAGATAATAGTAACTGAGTTTGCATTTTTTTTGCTGGAGAACTCTTTACAGGGACAATAGCACAGTTGTTGAGAATTGTCACCAAGCTGCATATATCAATTGCATGATTGAATATCCCTGAAGCACAAAAGATCTGCCAAGACATCACCAATGGGCCTTTTCATTGTGCCTAAGCAGATGGCGAAAGAAGTGTCCAAGAATCTTCATTTTCCTTTTAGAAATGGAGCAATGCTTAATTTGCTGCAATATCCATGGATGCTGATGGCTTTCTTTTAATTAAACAGAGAATTTAAATTGGATACTATTTGTATTTTATCCACTTCTTTCTTGAACAATGCTGTTGAAGGGCAACATTTTTATGGCTTAAAATGGCCTTGTGTGTAATTTCTATCTAGCAGGAGTAAATGGAAAACAGGGTCAAAAATTGTGTTGGAAAAGCTCTTCATCACATTCCTGATGAAGAATTTATGCTTGAAATGTCGATGCTCCTGCTCCTCTGATGCAGCCTGACTGGCAGTGCTTTTCCAGCAACACAATTTTTGACTCTGATCTCCAGCATCTGCAGTCCTCACTTTTCCTAGTAAATGGAGGACACCCATGTACAATCAATTATAGCTTTATAGGTTTGAGCTGTCATGAGCTCCATGCTAGTCAATTTACACATTACAGAACATTAGCTTGATCTCTATGTTAAAAACACAGGCTGTCATCACTGGTTATTTGCATTGACCTTTTTTGTATGAATTTTTACTTTGTCAGCATCTAAACTAAGGATAGGAATAAATTACTGCAAATTCTGGAATCTGTACTGAAGACAACAAATCACAGTGGGTCATACGGCATTGGTGGAGAAATGATTTGGAAGTGCTGGTGTTGGACTAAGGTGTATAAAGTTTAAAAATCACACAACACCACCTGATGAAGGAGCAGCACTCTGAAAGCTAGCGCTTCCAAATAAACATGTATAACTATAACCAGGTGTTGTGTGATTTTTAACCTTCAAGCACTTAACAGTGCCGCTCCTTCATCAGGTGGTTGTGGAGAATAACATCATGCTCACAGAATTTATAGCCAAAGGAGTCCAGTGTCATGGAGATGTGATACATTAAACAATCTTAGATTAAAACTTTCATCTTGGTGTTAATATTGTTAAATTCTTGTAGGTTGGATTGAGGGCCAAGCCCTGTGTCACAGAAGGTGCAGAGTTTGCTTCTGAGAACTAGAGGAGTATTCAGGGATCTGAGTACAGGGTATATCTGCAGCATTCCTATTGTATCTTTTCAATATCATTCCTATAATATGGACGTCAAAACTACACACTGACACATAGTATTTCAATTATGGTGTTACAAAGGTTTTATGTACGGTCATTATTATGTCTCAACTTTAATATTATAGAATGTTTAACATAAAACACAGCTTGTTGTGTGACTTTATTTACAGAGTCATACAGCACGGAGACAGAGCCTTTGGTCCAACTCATCCACACTGACCAGGTATCCCAGTCTGATCTAGATTCATTTACCTGCATTTGGCCCGGAAGGGCGCCACCTTGCGGATAGTTTCAGAGAACATCTCTGGGACACCTGCACCAGCCAACCCCACCACCCCTTGGCTGAACACTTCAACTCTCCCTCCCTCTCCACCAAGGACATGCAGGTCCTGGGCAGCCTCCATCGCCAAATCCTAACCAGCCGATGCCTGGAGGAAGAACATCTCATCTTCCACCTTAGGATCCTGCAACCACTTCGGATCAATGTGGATTTCACCAGTTTCCTTATTTCTCCCCCCCACCTTATCCCAGTCCCAAGCCTCCAACTCGGCACTGTCCATTGTCTTTCCCACCTATCCGTTCCTCCTGTCTGACCTATCATCTTTTCCTCACCTTCATCTACCTATCACATTCTCAGCTACCTTATCCCCCTCCAACCTCAGCCACGCACCCCCTCCCATTTATCTCTCAACCCCCCGGCCCACAAGCCTTCTTCCTGATCATGGGCTTAAGCCCAAAATGCTGATTCTCCTGCTCCTCGGATGCTGCCTGACCTGCTGAGCTTTTCCAGCATCACACTCTTGACCCACCTCCTTTGGCCTTTATCCCTCTAAACCATTTCTATTCATATACCCATTCAAATGCCTTTTAAATGTTATAATTGTACCAGCCTCCACCACTTCATCTGACAGCTTGTTCCATACACGCAGCACCCTCTGGGTAGAAAAGTTACACCTCATATCCCTTTAAGATCTTTCTCCTGTCACCCTCAACCTATTGTCCTCTGGTTTATGCTCTGGGCATCCTCACTATCTGTTTCCCTTGCTCTTAACTCCCCCTCTGTCTACAACATCATAACAAGCATTTTCCAGCCCCTTTCAGTTCTGAACAGACTCTAGACATTAACTGTTTCTCTCTGCACACTATTTTCCAGATCTGCTCACTTCCTCCAACACCCGCTGCGTGCACTACATTACACAATTGCAGTGCTGTTTTTATTGTTTCATGACCTAAAGCTTTAAAGCTCTCTCTGCCTGTTACATTGGCTAGGCTTTGTAAAAAAAAACGCTGATTTTTTTAAAAAACCAAATTGTACCACTCTCTGTTTACTAACAGTAAGTTCCATCTGTTATTTTCTTTTTTTTTGATCATTCTATCATTTATTATTATGCCCGCGCAATTTCCTGTGGCTCTTAAAAGGGTATATGTGGCCTCCTATTTGATTATTTTCTTCAAATTTGGAAAACACTTCATCTGACTTTATGTCCAATCTCTTCATCAAAGTGTGTTCGTCTTTTAGCATAGCTGTCGCGCACACTGTGGTACCATTCCACTTGGTATTAAGCTTCACATAGTAAGATTAGATTAGATTCCCTACAGTTTGGAAACAGGCTCTTCGGCCCAACAAGTCCAGACCAACCCTCCGAAGAGTAACCCACCCAAACCCATTTCCTTCTGACTAATGCACCTAACACTGTGGGCAATTTAACATGGCCAATTCACCTGACCTGCACATCTTTGGTCTGTGGGAGGGGGAGGAAACCAGAGCACCTGGAGGAAACCCACGTAGACACTGGGAGAATGTGCAAACTCCACACAGATAGTCGCCCAAGGCTGGAATCGAACCTGGGTCCCTGGTGCTGTGAGTGCTAACCACTGAGCCACTGTGCTACCCCAAATGTAAGGATACTAAGTAGCAAATATCCAGTCAATATTTACTATTGTTGGAAGAATGAAGGAGTTTAGATGGAGACCACAGTTGCTGCAATACTTTTTGGTGATAGAACCAGATACGCAAGAACTCTACTTGTTGATACTGGCTGACTTTAATTATCTAATAATGTATTGGGATATATTAGAGTAGAAGGTAATGGGGGAGGGGCTTCTGAAATGTGAACAGAATTTCCTTTATCAGCCCACTGGAAGGGATGCATTGCTGGATCTAGTGTGGGCAATGAGGTGAAACAAGTGTACTTAGGGGAGCATCTGGGTAAGAGTAAACATCATATCATAGATAATGGAGGAAAACATTAATGGTATAATGCAGAACAGCTAGATTGGTCAAAGGCTAATTCCAATGCAATGAGAAAACATTTAGCCAGGATAAAATGGAACCAGATACAATCAGGAGAAACTGTAACGGAACAATTGGTGATATTTAAGGAAGTGGTGATGTAGTGCAAAGCAGTAGTGAAAATGGGGGATCCAAAAGAGGTCCCTATGCATCATGCGGTATATAGCGATTACGATGAAACAAAATAAAAGGCTATATGATACATGTTAGGTGAACTTTTCGATTGAGAACTAGACCGAAAACAACAGTTTGAGCACAGAGATAATGAATAAAATAAGACTGCTATATTCTCTCTTTGTCAATCAACCAAAAAGACAACCCAAAAATAATAAGCAGGTAAGGGACAAATTAGGTACAAAGAGGGTGATGTATATTGAGAGGAACAAGACAAGGCTTGAATATTTAGTAAGTAATTTGTCTGTGTTTACCAAGGAACGGGAATCTAATATGTTGAATGTCACATAACTTGCAATGGATACGTTGAAAATTGAGAGGACAGAGTTACTTGAAGGGCTAGCTATATGAAGGGTATATAGGGCAAACTGCTCATTCTATCTATTAATCTGGAAAACCTTGTGAGGAAAGGCTAGGCCTGTATCCCTTGGAGTTCAGAAGAAGCAGAGATTATTTAATTGAGACATATAACATTCTATGGGGACTTAACCAAGCGGATGTTGAAAGGTTCTCCTTGTGGGAGAAGTTAGAACTCGAGGGGGTTTTCATTTAAAAATAAGGGGCATCCATTTAAAGCAGAGATGAGGAAACTCTGAGGGGTGTGAGGTTTTAGAGTCCCCTTCCTCAAAAGGCAGTGGATGCAAAATCTTGAAATATTTTTAAGGCACAGGTACTTAGATTCCTGATTACAAAGGAGACGAAAGATTAATTGAGGGCATGTGTGAATGTAGAGTTGAGGTTAAAATGAGATCAGCCATGATTTAATAAATGGCAGAGCAGGCTGAAAGGGCCAAGTGGCTTATATTTGTTCTTTGTTCATATAAATCATCTGTCCAATGCCTTGCATCTATCTTGCTAGTTGACGTGGAGATAACAGTAGGGATTGTCATGATCAGCTAGATTTTCCGAGATGTGGGAAGGTGTCGGAGGTTTGGAGAGGGTCTAAAGTGACATCTCGTCAAAGAAGGAGGTAAGGACGGTCTGAGTCTCTATACACCAATTAGTTCAACATTGAACGAGGTTGTAGTGACAATAATCAGAGAAGATTATCAAAGGGTAAACAGAAGTACATGTGAATGTACATAAGAACAAGGAGCAGGAGTAAGCCATTCAGTTACTCCTGCTCCTTGGCCTGCTCTGGTATTTAATAAGTTTATTGGATCTAAGTGCAATCTTCAATCCACATTCTTGACTACCCCAATAACCTTTATATCCCCGTGTGCTACCAAGAAACAATCCCCTTCCACTTTAAAAATATCCCAAGACACACTATCTGAAAAGGTGGTGGAGACAGATTTCCAAAGAATTGCAACCCCTTTGAAAAAAAAATATTCTACTCATTGCTATTTTAAGTAGACAACTCCTGATTTTTAAACAGTGACTCCTGGTTCTAGATTTGCCTAGAAGAAGCAAAGTCTTTTCTATATCCACCATGTTAAGACTCCTCAGGATCTTGAATGTTTCGATCTACTTCCCCCTACTTATGTATTCTGTTGCTTTCTCAGTAAATTATAACATTCTATTAGCTTTAGGTTTGAGTTAATTAAGGATAGCTGACACCAATTTGGAAAAGACAGATCATGATTGACTGATAAAATTGAATTTTTTGATGGAGTAACAGAAAGAAAGGGAAATGCACCACAGATTGTCTAAATTTAAGAAAGCGCTCAACATGGCACTACATAAATGGCTAGTTTAAAAAAATCTGTTCGTAGACTGGGAAGTTCTGTTTCCAATTGAATAAGGATTGATTGAAGGACAAAAAACAGTAAATCATTAATAATAGGTATTTTTTTAGATTGGCAGTTAATAGTTTTCCACATGGGTAGGACCACTGGTTTTTTGGTTCTTTACAAGCATCACATTCTGGTCACCACAATTTTTAGAAAGGATGTAAGGGACCTTGAGAGAGTGTAGAAAAGATGTTCCAGGGTTGAGGATATTTAGTCACAAAGTTAGTTCAGAAAAGCTGTGTTCCTTCTCCTTTTGAGCTGAAGAGCTTGGAGAAGATTTAATAAAGATGTACAAAATTAGTTTTGGATAAGATAGGTTGGAAGACCTATTTTCATTATAAGGATATAGTTTTGAGGCTTTCTGCAAAAGATGCAACGAGAATGTGAGGAAGAACGTTTTTATGCAGCAAGTACTAATTATTTGGATCACAAGTCCATGTGAGGGCTGCAAATACAAACAGTGATTTTGAAAGGAAATTGGATCAGCGTTTAAAAGTTGTAAATCTGCAGGACTACAGGGATTGAACAGGTCAGTGGGACTGGCTGGTTTCTTCTGTTGGGAGCTGGCACAAAATAGGTGAGTTGATTGGCTGCCTCCTCTGCTGTAAATGATTCTCTTATTCTTTACAAGACTAGATAAGTGGCTTTGTAAAATTGTATACTTGCAATGAGAGAAAGTGAAGTGGTGATAATTTGATTTAAAATAGAGTACATGAGGAGATGCATCTTTTATTTTGATCTGAAACACTAATCCGGAGTGGCCCATATGAAAGCAGTGTGTCTTTGGCTAACATGTTTTTATGTGCTTCTGTTGGTATATAGCAATAAGTAAGTCTGTGTTACTAACCAGCTAATTCTATCTTTTGTTTGTTTTTTTCTGGCATGTTACCAAACCTTGGTTCTCCATGCTCGAACATTTTACAAATTTTCTGCTTCTCATAGTGCCATTAAAGGATTAGATAAGAACACTAATTTCTGCCCTCAGTGAGATGATTTCCATAAACGCAGTGGTGTGCGAACAAGGGATTGTTCTGGCTTAATTTACGGATTTACAAACCTGAAGTGTGAATTTATTGAATTTTTTATCAATGTGAGATTTTGTCATACTGATAACATTGAGGCAAGGAAAATCTGAAGACTAATACTGTGGGTTGGATCTTTCAGTTGCTACTTAGTGTAGCACAGTTGAAGTCTATTTATCCGTTTAAATCACATTTTTTAATGTAGTGAATTGGGCTGTTAGGAGATCTCTATTATTACTGACACTATGATAGCAATGATGTATGTTTTAGAGCTCTTTTGCAGCTATCTTCAGTTGGACTTAATGCATTATGCTCAGCCATTTGAAAACAGTGTTCTTAATGTATGATAAAAGCTGAGTTTAGGCTGTTTGAAAAATTTCTAGCACCAGCTGTATACAGAAAACCTCAATAGTAAATTAGGAAAATTCTTCAGTTCCATGCATTATTGGTTATTTCTGGTTTCCATTTTGAATCTTTTACACGTTCACATCGATAAATGCATCATAAAGATGAAAGGTATGTAATTTTGCTTGGTGTCATTTGCTGTTTGGACACTATGGATGCTATTCAGGGACAGCTGTGCTGTGAGTTATGCTGTACATCACTTTGGTTTATGAACTAAGTATTTGTTTAATCCATTGATAAGACCAAGAGTTTATGGTACACTCTTGATTGTCCTGGCTAAGTTTGTGGACGTTTAACCTCATGGCTGTTTTCTTTGGAGATATCCATTGCTTGACAGGTTATATACATATTATACAAATATCAGCCCAAGCCAGAGTGTTGAACAATGGCCGACATAGACTATTTAATTATCTGGTGAGTTTTGAATGAAAATGAACAATTTACAAGCATCAGCTAATATTCCACATTTGATTTTATGATAGAAGGAAGGTCATTGATGAACAGCTGAAGTAACTTAAGCCTAGAACATTTCCTTGATATGATATTTTGGAGTCAAAGTAGATTATTGTTGTTAGAAGCCATCTGAAACAAAAAGAGACTATGCTGGAAAAACGCAGTTGATCTGGCAGCATCTGTAGAGTTAATGTTTTGAGAATAGTGATCCTTTATCAGACCTGTTCTCTAGTGCTTTCTGTTTTCATTTCAGGTTCCTTTCCAGGATCCACAGTTTTTTGTTTTTATTTTAACTACAGCTATCTTCCTTTGGTACATTTTCTGGTTACTATTTACAATGGCTCCTTGGTGCCATATTTGGTCAAATGCTGCTTTGACAGCAGCTTTAGTTCTTCTCAATTTGCCTCTTGAATTGAATTCTTTGTCCATTTTTTGGATCAAATCTACAATGAGACTTTGAGCCAGTGGTTCGGAGTGTTGATGGACAGGTTGCTTGTGATTAAGTGTCGACCGTTGACATTCCATCGTGTGACTTCCCCACCATTGCTGTGCTGGAAACAGCTTTGTGCATAGCACTGTGAAAGGTAGGTGCTAGACTGATTCATGCTCATCATCCAGCCGATCACACTTTTGTTTCTTTATTTGTCATCCCCTCACTGGCCTTGTATCCTTTAGAAGCATGAACAGGAGTAGGCCATTCAGCCCCTTGGGCCCACTCTGACATTCACGGAGATCATGGCTGATTATGTGGCCGATCTCCATATATCCAACTTTGCTGCATATCTCTTAACACCTTTGCTGAAAAAAACTATCTCTGATTTAAAAGTAACAACTAATTTAATTGTACTTGTTTTTAACTCTGCCCAAATCCATTTTGTTCTTTTTCAACCTGTCCCATATTTGTTTGTTTAGAATCTGTTTCCTTTCTAATTTTTCCCAATACGATAGTCAGTATGGCTTCATCAGGGGGACATCATGCTTGATAAATCTGTTAGAGAGTTTTGGGAAGATTTGTACCTCAGGTTGAGGTTCTGGATGTAAGTTTGCTCACTGAGCTGGAAGGTTCATTTTCAGACGTTTCATCACCAGACTAGGTAGCATCATCAGTGAGCCTCCGGTGAAGCACTGGTGTTAGTGACCCGCTTTCTACTTATGTGTTTAGGTTTCCTTAGGTTGGTGACGTCACCCAGGAAATGACATCACTAATCCAAAGAAACCTAAATACAGAAGTAGAAAGTGGGTCACTAACACCAGTGCTTCACTAGAGGCTCACTGATTTTACTGATGCAAGCAAACATGCATCCAAATCTGTTAGAATTACTTGAGGTAATGAGCACGTTAGGCAAAGGAGATCCAGTTGACATGATTTATTTGAAGTTCCAGGATGCCTTTGACAAGGTGTTACACGGGTAGCAGCCAAATAAGCCCCCATAGTTTTAGGGATAAGGTACAGGCATAGATAGAGGATTGGCTGACTGGGCAAAGACATAGAGTGGAGATAAAGGGATCTGTTTCAGGATGGCACCCAGTGACTAATGGAGTTCAGGCTACCTAACCCTCAGGTTAAACCACCACCACTCTTGTCTGTCTGTCTTTCGCTCGCTCGCTCTCTCTCTCTCTCTCTCTCTCTCTCTCTCTCTCTCTCGCTTTCTCGCTTTCTCGCTTTCTCGCTTTCTCTCTCTCAGAGCAGCCCTATGGTCTGGTAGGACTAATGTGACTGTACCTATGAAAGAGAATAAAGAACCAACATTTCAGCTGGGGGCCATCTGAATTGACATATATCACAAGAGTGTCTGTGTTTCACATGCAGCTCCACCTGTTGTATTTGAAAAGTCTCTGTCCAAAGCTCCTCTAAGATAACTTGAATCTGTAAAACCTGATCCATTACTGCTTTCCAAAAGGCGTAGGCAGTGAAATGAAAACTTTTCACAAAAGCTCTGTCTGGATTTTCAATTGGATAAGTGCCATTTGGCTAAAACTAAAATTCACATTCAAGCTTTTTATTTGGTCTGGGAGGAGTTGCCATCAATTCTGCTCTCAAGCCATAGAGCTTGGAGAGTTTGGGATGAGGAAGCCTAGTGCAGGTTTTTATGCTGGACCTCTTAGCCACTCAAGTTGGGGATACAGAGATCAACCTTCCAGAAGATAGTTTGAAAAAAATATTTTTGAGTTCTGCCCTCAAATCAATTATACGTGAGTTGCTCTTAATATTCAAATTACTTATATTGTTAATAATATTTCTTGAATAAACATTAGCTCCACTCCTGCTGCCAGACCTTCGAAGTAAAGCCACTGACTGTACACAGTCGCTTTTTGTTTTAGAAAAAGTTAAAAAGAGCTATTAAGACTATTTTAGAAAACAGATTGTTACTACAGATATGTTTTAATTATTAGTGTACTTAATGATTAAAATTGCTAATAAGAATCTGGTTAAATTTTGGAAAGATCATTTGTGAAATGTGTTTTTTTTTGTTCCCCATTTCTAAACAGCTGAGTTTGTATTAAAGTCAAAAATTCATCTTGAAACCTAATCTTTTCTGGATTTGTTTTCACTGATTCATATTAACTCCCTATCTACTGAACAAGGAAATGATGAAAATAGATTTGGAGGCAAGATGAGGGGACAAACATTTGAAAGCATGTGATGATACTTGTGTGCTTTAATAATTAGAAATCTGCCATTGCATTCAGATTTAAGTGTATATACATTTATTTTAGGAACACATCCTTTCCCTTGTTGACAGATGGAATGTAAAATTTCCATAGAACATGATCATTGAATCAGTGAGTTATACAGCACGGAAACAGACCCTTTGGTCCAATTTGTCTATGTCGACCAAGTTTCCCAAACTAAACTAGTCCAACTTGCCTGTGTGTGACTCAATCCTTTTAAATCTTTCCTATTTATGTATCTGTTAAAATGTTTTTTTTAATGTTGTAACTATACCTGCATCTATGACTTCCTCTGGCTGTTCATTCCACGTAAGAACCAACCTCTGGGTGAAAAGATTATCCCTCAGGTTCCTTTTAAATCTTTCTCCCCTCACCTTAAAAATATGCCCTCTAGTTTTGAACTGCCCCACCCTAAGGGAAAGGCATTTGCTATTCATCTTCTCTATTCCCCTCATGATTTTATAATCCTCTGTAAGGTCACTTCTCAACCTCCTATGCTCCAGTGAGAAAGATCCCAGTCTATCCAGCCTCTCCCTACAACACAAATCTTCCAGTCTTAGTAACGTACTGGTAAATCTTTGCTGAATCCTGTCCAATTTAATAATGTCCTTCATATAGCAGGGCAACCAAAATTGTATGCAGTACTCTAAAAGTGGCCTCACCAATGTCCTGTACAACATCAACAAGATGTCCCAACACCTTTACTCAATGATCTGAGCAATAAAGGCAAGCGTGGTGGACACCTTAATCACTCATCCTACCTGTGAAACAACTTTCAAAGAGCTATGTAACTGAACCCCTAGGTTTCTCTGTTTGACAGCACTACCTAGGGCCCTGCCATTAATTGTATAAGTCTTGCCCTTGTTCATTTTACCGAAATGCAATATCTCACATTTAGCAAAATTAAACTCTACCTGCTACTCCTCAGCCCATTGGTCCAGTTGATCAAGGTCCCTTTGTAATCTGATATAACCTTCTTCACTGCCAACTATACCACCAATTTTGGTGTCATCCACAACTTGCCTCCTGAATTCTCATCCAAATTGTTCATATAAATGACTAACACTTGTGGACCAATTCCTGTGGAACACTGCTGGTCATAGGCCTCCAATCCGAAAAACAGCCCTCCACCTCCATCACTACCCTCCACCTCCATCACCATCCTCTCTGTCCCCTACTGTCGAGCTAATTTTATATCCAACTGGCAAGGTTTCTGAACCCCATGTAATCTAACTTTACTAAAGCCTTTGACATTGATGACGGCAGAGCAGTAGACAATATTCTTTTGGTTGCGTCGTCAAAAAGCTCAATTGAGCTTCCCTCTCACAAAGCCATGCTGACTATCCCTTTATGGTCAGAAACCAATAATATACACCATAATACAACTGGTTGAGTGGAGGCAATATACTATGTAAACAAGAGAGAGTGGTACAGATCCTGGGGTGTGGTACATAAGTCAGAAGGTTTGAATGCAAGTACAGCAAGTGATTGTAGGAAGGTGAATGGAATGTTGTTGTTTGCTGCAAGGGGGTTGGATTAGAAGTACAGTACTTGGAGATTTTTCTGCAGCTATACAGGTCATTGGCAAGACAACATCTGGCCTACTATGTACAGTTTTGATCTCCTTGTGTGAAAAAAAATGTGATTACTATAGAAGCAGTTCACAGAAGGTTCACCTGACACACTTCTAGATGAAGATTTTATCTTGTGAAGAAAGGTTGGATGATGTAGCCTTTAGGAGTTTAGAAAGAAATACATAAGGTTCTGAGGGTACTTGATAGGGCGATACCAGGAAAATGTTTCCTGTTATGATGGAGACTCAAAAAAAGGACGTAATTTAGAAATGAGAGGTTCCCTTTTCAAGACAGGGATGAGGTACCTTTTCGTCTCAGTATCTGATGCACAAATAGATCAGCCATGATCCCACTGAATGGTAGAACCGGCTCTAGAGAGCCAAATAATCTACTTTCTTTCCAATTTTTAATATTTATATGCATGTGTTTTTTTTTAGAAAAAAAAAGAGAAAACCAGAAATGAGAAAGAAGGTAACAAATGTGATTGATGGAGGGTGACGTTTTTGCCTTGTCTCTACTCAATGTGGCAATGTTTATGTTATCCCTTATAACATAAATCAGTGGATAATGTGGTATTGAAAGATTCAACAACCATTTATTACAGCTCACTAATTATGCAGATACTAGATTCACAGGCACATCTGTGTCTGGGCTAGCTTCAAGTTGTTCAGTTATTTAAAATAGCATACTTCTATTAGCTTTTCATGTCAGTTAAAATGGAGTCTGAAACCCCTCTAACCTCCGGTCAGATAGCATGATAAACTCATGATATCATGCATTTTTTTAAAGACGGACTGACCTACTAACTCTGAGACATAACATTTTTTCCCTCTGTTGTGTTGAAAATAATTTTGGAATGTGCTTGTTGTCACACTGAGAACATAGTCTTTCCCTAGTTGCACACAAAATCTAGTGCAAAACATCAACCCATGTCAGATGAGTGATCTGAGGTAGTCATGGATAATTTATCAACTAAAGAGTAAACTGTTTATAACGAGCAGTTCTAAGAATGTGTTATAAATATGTCTTGCTCATCCATGGAAAATGTTAAATAGAGAAAGTGGAATTCCTTAATAATGGCATGGGAAATAATGTTCACTTATGTACCTGATTACTTTGATTTCCAATTTTTAAACTTTATGATGTTTATCTATTAAAGATGCATTGTGTTTTAGAAGGGTTTTATGTTATATTCGCAATCACACATCAAAGAAATGAGCATTAAATAGACTGGTTGAGTTTAATTTGCTGACGACTAGTAGGTGGAGCTCCGTGAGCACTTCAGTATGGATGACAATATATCTATTTCCACTCTGATTAATAGGGTTAATGCTCAAGTGTGTTAAAGTTCTGTTTCCTGTTGACTGAATTAATGAACAATGTAATAACCTGAATATACAGAAGAAACTTTACTCCATGCAGCCTTACTCGTGGACATTAAGCCATTGCAAGTACCCTGTCAGAGATCTTGGTTTAAAAAAGTGGTAGAGTTGAAAATGTGTTGCTGGAAAAGCGCAGCAGGTCAAGCAGCATCCAAGGAACAGGAGAATCGACGTTTCGGGCCTGAAGAAGGGCTTATGCCTGAAATGTCGATTCTCCTGCTCCTTGGATGCTGCCTGACCTGCTGCGCTTTTCCAGCAACACATTTTCAACTCTGATCTCCAGCATCTGCAGTCCTCACTTTCTCCTTAAAAAAGTGGTAGAGTCAATCTCATCGAAGCAGTACTTTCAACAGTCTTGTAACAATGATTACTTGTTGGTAATGTCTTTCTTGGAACACAGGTGCAGTGGTTTATGAAAAATGCTTTTCCGTAAAAAGAAAGGCACACCAGGCTGCATCCTGTTTTAACAGTTGAGTGGTTTAATGGACTTAACTGCTTTTTACTTAGTTCTGGAAGATCAGACTGATTTTGACTGGATTCTTTATCAATGCCATGTGTCCCAGCTACTAATCACTGTCTCAGATTGGGCTGTTTGAATTGCTATATGTTCAATCACATGCCAAAAAACCCCACAATATGAAGTATGTTTCTGTGTGCGTAGAATTCTCCTCCTCATCTGGAGTTTGTGGTTAAGTGATGTGATGATGGCTTGTCCATCATTGCCAATGGTTCATTGATTCATTTCCAGTTTAATGCAGCTTCTGGGTTTTTATCTGACTGAAGAGGTAGCTATCTGTGTAGAATGATTTTTACCAAGTGCATCATATCAGATTGACCCGATGACTGTCTGTTCCTTTGGGCTTTCTTTTCTTTACCTAGTTGATGTGTACAATCGTGGAATTCAACCATAAAATAGTAACACTGGTGTATTACAATGGTAACTGGAATTGCACATTTTAGCTTATACTACCTGGTTCAGTTTTTCTGCTAAAAATGTATCACTTTGCACGTATTTGCATGAAAATGTTATCTGCCACTTTTCCACCCATTCTAAACCTGTTTTTCTGTCACAGTGTCTTGCTGTTTTTCTCTTGGTTTTGTCATTGGTAATATTTTGGAATTTATGCTGTGTACTGAGGTCTCGGTCCTTAATATAGAACAACAAAATCTGGTACTGATCCCTGGGAAACCACATACTGTAATATATTTTCCTCCAGTTCAAAGAAAATGAGTGTTCACCTCTACTCTCTGACACTCTATTCTTGCTGCACTGTCCTTTAATTTATGGCCCTTAGCTTTGCTGAGAAGCCTTTTGTGTGGCTGTTCATCAGACTTCTTTTTGAAATGTGTGTACACCACATCAACCTCAATGCTGTCATCAGTTTAGGGGATTGTGGAGTAGTGGAGATCTCACAGGCCTGGATTCTTTTGGTGTCTTTAAAGAAAGAGTTTCAAAATGAATTTGCCTACCATGTCTGGGGATTAAAATTGACAGCTAGCTGTTCTTGCTAAATCACTATCTGAATGACGGCCTAACCAATCAGCACTTTAGAAAAAAAACACCGCATGTAAATAAAGTCTGTTTCTTGTGTCCTATATCTGATTCGCCAGATGAAAAGCTTTAACTTGTAATTTCCTTTTAGCAATGTATAAAGATAGTGTCACATCAGACCTCTATCTCTTTGTCAACCTGGGAGTTTTGGATTTGTTTGTCTTCTCTCTTCTTGGGAATGTGACTTGATTGTATTCAACTATCTCTGCTTTAAAGTTGGCCCTTCAGTAGTACAGTTTAGCTTACCACTCTTAGGGTTCAATTATTCTGGATCAGATTTGGATCCTGTACCCTTTCTGCTAGGGATGGCATTTGTCCCCTACTCATGAGAAAGCAACTGAGAGGCTATTGAGATGTTTCTTCTTGATGCTGCTGGTATACCTTTGGGTTGCCAACTCGAGCAGGTCTCCCGAGAGTTAGATTGGATGGAACCAAGGGACTTCAATGAAGTGAAGGGCTTGATGAAACTGAGTTTGGCAGCCTTCTTCTTGTTAAATGGAAGAATGGAGACAGAGGACTGGAGTAAAGTATTCGCTGATTCTGAAGTTTAGGAATGTGTTCAAATGGCCCATGTCTTAGGTGGGGGTAATCATGTCCAAGGTTGGGGGCGGGGGGGGGATGCAGGTGCATGACCAGAATGTATGGTTCTGCTAATAATCCTCAACTTGCTCGATTAGCATCCTTTACTACCCCCACCCCACCTGTTGAGTGTTCTGTATTGTGTTTCTTCAGAGTCGGTCATTGGTACCGAAATGAACCACAGCACTGGCTATTCACCTTTGCCAGTGTGGTTTATAGCCACTCGTGATCTCCCTAATAAGGATGTCACAAAATCCTGGATTCATGCCTGTGGCCCAGAGGCAACCAACTGCCCTGCTAGCTGTACAATCCCATGATAAATCATCGCTGTCATCAACCAGATCTGAATATTGGAGGGTGAAATGCGCTGTAGGACTTCTGCGACACCTGTCTTGTCTTCCTTTACTACCTGCTGGTGATTCATTCCTTCTCTACTTGCACATTCTGACGTTACACTGTTTCCATATTCGGGAACATGCAGTTCAAAAGACTGGCTTCAGCTTTGCCATCGCAGATCATCTTTGCCACTTTATTCTGTTCCATTTATGCTCCTGTCAGTTGAGATGCTACATTTGTGCTAGATTGGTCTTTGAAGCAACTTGCATTGCAGAGTCGTTACCAATTTCACTTAACAGGATACCTAAGAAGGTATTAAACAGTAGTCAGGCATTTAGATTTGGTGACTAGCCTACCTCAACTACATATTGACTGTCGTTCCCTTTTATACTTCCTCTAAGAAGAATCTTGAGCCACCGTTGAATTAAGTACAGTGTGAAGAATATCTCTTGCTATAATTTCTGTGTCTTGCGGTCCTGCTGCACAACTATACAATGAAGGAACAGTACTCCGAAAGCTAATGCTTCCAAATAAACCCATTGGACTATAACCTGTTGTGTGATTTTTAACTTTGCCCACCCCAGTCCAAAACTGGCACCTCCACATTGAGAATATCTTTGAAATTCCTTTGAATGAGAAATACTTCCAATGTCTGTTTTTCTCACCAATAGAGGAGCTTCATCTTAATCTGTTCTTTTGGTTGCCATATGTGTAATGTTAAAATGTATCCTACTTAATATAGTATGTTTTGGTCAAGCAGCAATGGTGAGCTTGAAATACTCTGCTTTTTACTGTATAATTTTATTCCACACTTAAGTTTACCAATTCTTGGTTTTAAAAAAAAATCTAGTTGCGTTCTGGCCCAGATTTTGCTGAAGAAATAAGTGATATAGCATTATACTCATTTGCAGTCAGTTAGTAACTAGTAACGAGGCAGGGGCATTAATTGCAAACAGATTGCTGGCCAATCTGCACATTAATAAAACTCTTAATTGCCACTATTAGAGTTATTGTATTTTCACATTTGCCTTGTAAATTCACTACTAAATTTAAGTAATGCTGTAAATACACAACTGGTGTATCCGTGAAGTCTCATTTGTTCTGATTACCAGTGATATTAAAAATGTTAAAATGTAAATTATAGATGTTTTTGCTTTTCCTTTTTTCTTTCTAAATCTAGTCTTTCTCTCTCTCTCTCTCTGTTTTTCTTCTGTACTTGATTTGACATTGAATTGACCCACTCTAATGTACCCTCATTCTCAGTTCTTTTTGTTTATTACTCGTTATGCACTTAATTTTGCTATTCACAAAAGTTTCTGATACCTCATTGCCATCACCAGAGTAGTTTTCATTTCAAGCAATTTTGTTAACAAGTTATTTTTATAAACCTATATGTGCATATTTGAAGTGCACATTGCGATGCCTTACTAGAGCAAAACCTGGGCCATTTTCATGAAATATGTTTGAATTTTTTAAAGGTAATTTATTATTCATTCTCAACTGGTTTAAAAATATAAATCCTGAAATTCTGTGAAAACCTTTTTTGAAGGCCAGCTTATTAAAGGAAAAGTTTCATAAGCAAGTTTGATGTGATTTGTTGAGCTGCATCTTATGACAAACTGCCTTTGAGGTGGAGATGACTTGAGCTAAAAATCCACGTGTTATTTCTTGGTATGAGTTGTGCGTATTGTTGTCCATGCCTGAGAGAGGACTGGCTGGGGAGCAGGAGTGAAAAACCTTTTAATGCAGATGATAAAGGATGAAGATGATAATCACGAGGAATAGACTGATTACTGAACGCTTTATATCAGAATTATTATACATTAGAATATCAACCTATTTATGATTATTCAGAAAGATTTTACATTTTCTTTAGGTCAATTAGAATCACAATGGCCAATATTGGTAACTGTTGAACAGTATTTAAATAATCTTGCATTATTAGCATTTTTTTCCACCAAATTACTCTCAGCAGGAAAAGTAACTATTAGCAGAAATCATTGCTTCTAATCAGTTCTGTTAATTAATTCTGCAGCTCTAGTGAACACTAGCTTTTCAATGGGAGAAGAATTACACTGGTCTGACAGCTTTGTGCTTTGAAATGGAGAAGGATTAACTGAAGGACTTCACTTGTGCATTTCCAAACGATGGAATTCTGAAAAGTAAGTTAACCACTTCCTGGTATTTATTGTCATGTTAGTGAATTCCTTACAGCTGGTTTCTGCTGTATTAGCAGATTTTTGGGAGATTGCCATCCACCTGTTTTCTTAATTGCCCTGGATACATGCCCTTGGCATTTGCAAATTCTACATTGAGACTTGATGCATTAGAAAAATAAATTCCAAAGATTTTAAATTTTCTCTAGATTTTACATTAGACTCTCAGTTTAAATTATTTTAAATCTTTTTCCCTACTCTTTTTCTCGTCCAATTACATCCTTCCTATAACATGGACGCCACAATTCTGTACCCCATTCTAAGTGTGAATTAACAAGTATTTTATGCAGGTCTAGCAGAGTCTTGGTACGATTATACTCCAGTAAGATAGTGTATTCTATATGCTTTCTTGACTACCTAATCTACCTGAAGTGCTACCTGAAGTATATGTGTGGTCATTCTGTTCCTGTACATCTTACTGTTTGTTTTGTTTCACTCACCTTGTTTATAACGACCCCAGCCACCAAGTGTATGATGTACTCTTCTCTAGAATGAATCTTATTTTTCACTTTTCTCGCCACCTGACCAGTCCTTTGACATCTTCCCTTCTTCCTTGCTATCAACCTCATGGCCAGTTTTCATATCGTTTTCAGATTTCTTTATTATGCCCCCCAAGACTTTGATACATATTGAACACACAACAAAGAACACACTACTGACTTTCATCAAATTCTACTGGAAACATCTAGTTACTAAAGCATCTGCCACTGAGTTAATTTTGGATCTAATCTGCCCCTTAGCTTTGTATCCCACAATCCTATTCTTATCAGTTATTTAATTGTGTCTGTTGGAAGGCTGTGGAAGCAATTGTAACATATGATACAGATAGAGAAATAGAGGTACTAGCAAGAGACCCAAACCATCTTCATAAATTTATAGTCACAAGGTGAGTGAAACAAAACAAACAGTAAGATTATGAAAGATGTACAGGAGCAGAATGACACACATATAGTCAAATTCGAGAAGCATTGATCTGCTACTAGCTAGTTAGATGGGTTGGAAGATGTAGATGTAGATTTTGCAGTTTTGTGTAGCCAAGATAGAAATATGCATTTAATGGTGCGATTAGAGTGGCTTACTGAGAAGATGAAGGAATTTTGTGGGGTTATGATGAGCATTGCTCATTGTCCTGTCCCTGCAAAAATCAGTGGCACACCTTCACAGTAATCTGCAGCGGTCCTTTTAAAGATGATTTATTTTGGTTGATCTGTGTTTTAAGATTAGGTTGGAGTCTCTGGTTGTTCTTTTTGGAACAAAGGAAATTGATTGGGGATTTGAAACTGTTCAAGATTAGGATGGGTTCAGCTAATGTAGTCAGAAATACATAATGACAGAAGCTGTTCCAGTAAGCTGATTATATAAGGAGTAGAGCACACAGATTTACAAGTTTCAAATGAGATGTAGAGGGATCTGAGGATGAACTTTTTCATGAAACTGGTTATGACTTGTAGCTCTCTCCAACTAGGGTGGTGAAAGCATAGTTGACTGATAATTATAAATGGAAATTAACATGTAGTGGAGCTAACTAAACTTGCAGATCAACAGAGAATGGGATTCACTGGAATGTTCTGGAGAGTTGGCAAAATACTTGATAGGTTGAATAGCATCCTGTTGTATCATAATGAATCTGTGACAGCGATTATAATTTATCGCATAAAATAATGTGTTGTTCTTAAGCTTCGTATCACAATGCTACTGCAAACAAGACCTAGATAATTTATTGGTATAAAACAAAGCAGCTTTGATTGCATTTTTTATTATCTACATTTTTAAGAAAGGACAAAGGAGATGCAAATATGAGGAGGTCTTTCTGAAACTATTACAATATTTTGACTTGCTGTGATATTACAAATGGATGTACTGCATGCCAACTACCATATCTGAAAGCAAGACTGTGATAACCTGATTGTATAGCAGCAAAGTGTTTTACAATTCGAACCATCTCAATGTTAGACAGTTCAAGGTGGAACAACTGGGAGAATGGATTTTTTTATTGGCAAATATTTCAGCGATAGATATAATGTTACTGATGTGAATCTGAAATGATGTGCGATTATCTAATTCTTAAAACATTACTTCAGTAATTTCCATTATCAGTATCCGACTTCAATTTTTTCTTTGTGCTGATTCAGAAACGTTCTCAAAGAAGGGCAAAATGTTTAGTTTGAGCTGTAACTAACTGATGTTCTGAGGAGGCTAGATGAAGAGGGTTGGCTCATGTAGAGTATAAATGCTGGTGCAGACCAGTTTTCCTGAATGGTGTTATGACGCAGGGTGAACATTTCGGCTTAATTTAAAGCAGCAACACAGAAAAGATTTATCCTGTGCAGTAATCTGTAAACATTTGAGAGGCCAGGAACTATTTAAAGTAAAAATTAACAACTTTATTTCTTAAACTGTAACAGAGAATAATTAACTAACAACTATTTACAACTCCTTCCTTTAATTTACATTTTACCTTCCATTCTATAATTCTAGTTTGATAAAACTCCTGAATAATATTTACATAACAAAACAACTTATCTCAAAACCACACAACTTTTGGTTCTTCTCTGTATTCCTGTCATTCTTTCTTCTTGGGGATTCTGCTTCACAGATTACTGATTGATAAAGGTATCTTCAAGAGAGTTATTCTCTGGGCAGTTTGCAGATGTCGTTGGCTTGGCAGTTCTCCTCACAACTGTTCAATTTCCCCCAGTCTTATACCCCCCCAAAGCATCATTGGCTCTTGAGATTGTCAATATACTAAATTCAAACTTGATTGGTGTTTGGTATTTTTTTGGGGTCTAATACTGATTCACATCTGTTTTTGTCTTCAGTTAACTAGCTCCACTAACTGCTGGACCAAAAAGTTATATATTTTTTCAGAACACTTGGTGCTGTCAGGTAGTTCTGTTACTCTACCTCTCTTAAAGGTAGAGTACACCCACAACTTCATATCAGTTTATTTCTGTGTTGTGAATTCTCCCATGAAGGATTCTCCTTCTCAACCTCTTCCCTTGCCTGAGGTCTGGTGGCCCTTAGGTTAAATCACCACCAATCACTTCTCTCTCTAATGAGAGAGCAGTCCCTATGGTCTGGTAAGATTATGGTGACACAAAACAATGTTGCGTGAGTTTCATCATTCCAAATTTTATATTACTTCTATTGGCTCTGTACTTTTTGTTCTTATTGAAAATGATCATTTGTGAATTTGTGTCATGGATTAACTTTGATTGGAAATAGCTCTTAAATTTGCTTTAGCTATCACAGTTCATTGGTTAGCTACCTAATCAGACTGTCATTGGGAATTCAAAACCTTACTCAGCCTCATTTTGGTCCTCTAATATGCTTTCTGAAAGACATTTTGCATTCCAGCAAAGAATGTAGTAAAAGGAAATCTCCCTAAAATAAGATGAAGTTTTTAAAGCATTAAATATGATGAATACCAGTGGCCTTAGTTTTGGAGTGGACAGATATTACCTTGTAGGTTGAGATAAAAACTGTGGCCTTTCAACTGCAAACCATTAAGAAAAACTCACCTTTATTGTGTAGTAAAGGTCTGAGAGAATTAATATCCTTTTCAAAGCAGATGACTTGTTTAAAATATCTTTTGGTGTTTTAAAAAAAATGAGAACTGCTTTGACCTTGCCAAATTCAGAGAGGATACTTCAGTCCAGAAAGAATTCCTTGCAGCACTTCTTTAAAATTTAGCTATTCATAGCTTATGAGATTTTCATGAAAAATTTTAGTCAAAAGAAAATCCATGGTATGTATTTTATTAAATAAAACCAATGTCAATGGATGACAAATTAATGGTTGACAACTTGCCTCTGAAAATATCTTTCTTATTGTTGGCTGAATTTCTTTTACCTGCTTCTTTCAGGCACTTATTGCACAGATGCATTTTTCTGTAAAGTGTCAAGATGGGAACACTTCATTCACTCACACATTAGGGTGAACTACTTTCCAAATTCAATGAACTGAAAACTGAAGCAGCTGGCTAGATGGTTATCCCTTGATTTTCAATTCTTTGCTACTTTTTCTGGTTTTTGCTGTACCTAATGCTTTGTGGCTAAGCTTTGATGTAGTGCATTTGGAGTTAGGCACTTGATTTCCCCATGTGATAGGTTTCATTTTCTGCCTTCTGAGACATGGACAAGGAAAACAAACTCACTAGAGATTGAGCAGTTCCTCAGAGAGGAAAGGGAAGCCACGTGAAACCACATGGTCACATCTTTCATAGTTTATGTTTGTGAATATATTAGCCACCTACTTGAGAAAATAAATGGTGTCGGAAGACCTTAAAGAAGGCAAGAAACCTGCTTAGAATTGGAAAGGGAGCTATTTAATATGCTATGTCATAATAAACAAATGCAACTTGTTTCCAGTTACAGGCCTGGTTCCAAAGAAAATCACAGTTGTTATGGAGTGTTTCCAAGCCTTTTGCTTCATTATAATTTACACATTATAGCATAGTTTTAAACAAAAAGGAGATTAAGATTCTTTTCCAAAAGATAAGATTTTAAAAACAAATTAATCATTTATGTAACCTGTTAACCAGGGTTTACCAAAACATGGATAAAACTATGAGCACCACCAAGTTTAAACATTATCACCTGATGAAGTGCTTTTTGCACTGCACCAAATAAAAACTTAATGCTTTGATTGCCATAATCGCTGAAACATGAGTACTTACTGAGGTTAAAAATGTGGATTCATCACTGAATGATCATTAGGTCTTTTTTCATATCTAGAAAGAACTTAGGATATTGATTGGCAAGGGGGTGTCAAACATATTGGCTTTAGAGAAGCAGTACGGTGACTAAACAAATTCATACGTTCAGTTTACTCATGTAATTCATTTATCTCATTCAGTTAACAAAAACAAGATCAAGACTTTGTGCGTTTTCTTTCTCTCTTAAAACGTTTTTGTTAATGGTTTTTCATTTAAAGTGCATTTGGCTGCCCTGGATTCTAGAAAAAAGCATGAGTGGTGCTTCAGTAGGACACCTGTATAGTTGGTAATATTGATAGTTTTAAAAGGGAAGGAGGTTTCGGGTTTGTGCAGAACCAA
Organism: Chiloscyllium punctatum; assembly: GCF_047496795.1. Classification (NCBI taxonomy): domain Eukaryota; kingdom Metazoa; phylum Chordata; class Chondrichthyes; order Orectolobiformes; family Hemiscylliidae; genus Chiloscyllium; species Chiloscyllium punctatum. Next base: position 63,403,331 of record NC_092740.1, read on the forward strand.
ATCCCCTGAAAGTGATGTCTGACTTTCTCTGTGAGCGAACAATTGCTCGATATTCATTTTTCCTGACTCAACTTTGGATTTGATTTATACTTTTGCGAGAGTAGTGATGTTTTGAGTTGTTGGTTGGTTTGCCAAGCCGGTTGATTTCTTGTTTTTGCAAATGTGTCATTCTCCAAACGGTTGACATCTTCAGTGCCGTTTAACCTCTAGATGAAGTGCTATTGTTCAGATCTGCCCAGAATTTATACGGTTCTTTCTGTCCAACTATAACCCGAGCTACACATCTTCACAAAAATGTGAAATACTGATATTTCATTTAATAAATGTTCAAAAGGGATTTTGCAAAATGTAGCTTTGTATACTTTTATATAAAATTTTTGTTTAATTTTAACTTCAACGTGGCTTTGTTAATTAGTAAGGTTACAGAATGCTAGCAATGTTTTGGAGGGGAATAATTATGAATATAAAAAAATGGTCACATTGTAAGTTATGGTTGCATTGCATTTTCAAAGGTAAACTATTTAAATATCATTACTATTAGTGAAGCTGTAAAATATCTGATTGCAAACCAACATCCATCTTGAAATGAAATGCTGCATTTGAGGAAAATGATTCAATATGGAAATCTCATGAGAAAATGATCTGTACTTGATGAGGACTGGAATGAATCTTGGTTAAAATGTCCTTTTTGTTCCCTGGGTGCTTAAATTATAGATAATTTAGTCTGTGTGTGAAAAATATTTAAGTTGAAGATTCAGAGTCTCTAATTTACCAATAAAAGTTATAAAAGGGAGCACTAAATTTGTGACATCTTCTTGGTTTGGAAAAATTAATCTCTAAGACAAAGAAGAGCTTTGGAGCTGTACTTCTAATTAATGCCTTGCTAGATCTCACAGGCTAGGCTTATTTCATAATTGGAAATGTAAAGCAGGAGGATTATCAGAGGTGAGAACTGCAAAATAGAGCTTAGTCGTTCTGGTTATATTGGCAAACCCCTTTAGGGGAAAGAGATTCCCTCTTAGAGTCATTGAGATGTACAGTATGGAAACAGATCCTGCGGTCCAACCTGTCCATGCCAACCAGATATCCCAACCCAATCTTGAAGGTAATAGAGCAGTGAAGGGAACCAAAGATGAAATTGAAAATATAATTACGATACATGTGGGTGAGGAAGATGTTTACATCCCTTCATCTAATGATCTGTGCCATCATGACTCGTAGCATGTGATTGTAGTTCGATTAATTCGGTGTTTTTGCTTTTACTACCTTATCTAAAACCCATTCCAGATCTCCTAAAAAAAAGTACGGATTTTAATGTAGTCTACGAACTTGGAGACTGGTGAAGTGGGGCTTGGGTTGGAAGCTGGAAGAGGAACAGGGAGGTTTGAGGAGTGGAAGAGGTGCTTGTTCTATGCTAGTTGTTAGAAAATGTTGATCAATCGCTAACTGCAGATGTGGTTCCCAACTTGAACCTTGGATTCTCTGTCGTTTGGCATAATTTATAGCCTTTCATGTAGAGTTTGTATAAAGCTGAAGCGTTACCTGGAATAAAGTGAGCTGAAGATTAGGTTGACCCCTCCTACAATTACAGTGAGTTTAAATGACAGGAATAATGAGGACAATAAAGTTATATTGATGCTCCAAATTGGACACCAAAACCTACCACAAAACAAGCCATACCGCTCATCAAAAATAGCCTAGCAGCCTTCGACCTATCATCTGTTCTCCTCCATTTCCAGTACTATAGGATCCTGCCAACATTTGAAAGAAATATGCCCAGTGTATACTATCCTGCAAGCTTCCACAGTGCTGTCAGTAATTCGAGATATAGCTTATAAACTTACAAAGCATTTGTGCGAATAAAGTGTGGGTTGACTTGGCCATTTATGTATTCCTGCTAAATATTAATAAGACATTAAAATATCAATATATCTTAAATCTTGCACTCACCAGATTCAGAGGGGTATGCTGGGAACTATTTGTGGGTTTATACAAGTGTCAAAACACTTAAAGTAAACCATCTCAAGTTAAAATTATAGTATCAAGTTTTACTTAGCTTTTTATTCAAATCTTTTTTTCGCTTAGACATTGGGCCCCTTTCATAAGTAGTTGCATTGAGGTTTCCTATTGAAATCATCCTATGCCAATAAAGTGAAAGATGTGGTTAAAACCCTATTTCAAACAGAGAAGTTGTGTTAATTGTTTTTGACTATAGCTGTTTACAAATGACACGTGACGTTTCCAAATTGTCAAAATCACCTTCCGTGCTGCTTTAATCACAGGTCTTAAATAATAATTACCTTCAAGGTGTGAAAGAGCTAGGTGTTTTTCTTCAACAAGATAGAAGGTTTTGTTCTTTAATCATACAATCAAAGTGATTATTGGTTTTAAAAAAATGATGATTAAATAAACCTAACAAAAGTGTTTTACTCATTTTAAATATGCAAATGTTATTAATATTTTTCATATCAAGACTAGTTCAAACTAAGCCATGACAGCAGGACAATGGGATATAGATTAAGACTAATGAAAGACAGATTTGAATTGATGTCAAAGTTCTTTGCACAAAGACTGATCTATGCGAGTGGATGTCAGTGGAGGATAATTCTGACAACTGTCTTTCACTTACTTTAGAAAAGGTAGAAAACTACGTTAAATAAATAGAACTGAAAGGTCCTCATAAGGGGATGGGCTAAAATGAATTAAATATTTTACCTTATTTGCAAAAAATCTTACCTTATGTGCACAAAATTTTAGAAAACGCTTTCCTGTATCTCTGTAAATATGCTTATTTAAGTTGGAGACCCGTGTTGTTCTCACTCAATTGAGTTTGAAATTCTGTCATGATATGATCATTGCTACTCAGAGTCCTTAATTATGAGATTCTTATCAATCCTACTTCATTGCTAGATATAAAATGGCCTATTCCTGTGTAGGTTTTGCAATATGCAATTTATACAACTCATCCCTGGTACAAGTGACAAATTCACCTTCCATATTACCCTTAGTTATCTGATTTGTCCTATCAATATGCAGATTAAAATCTCTCATGACAATTGCACTGCCCTATTTACATGCTTTCATTATTTTCCGATTTATACTTTGTCCTAAAATGAGGCAACTGTAGCATATTATAGATTCGCCCAACCCGTAACTTCTTTCCCTTGGCTATTCCTTCCTTCCACTGTTCTAATTCCACATCATGATCAGTTTCATCCATTTCATACTCACCACCACATTGATGCCGTCCTAGTCCACTTCGTAGAGTGATAGAGCTGTACAGTCTGGAAACAGACTTTTCGGTCCAACTTGACCATGCCAACCAGGTATCCTAAATAAATCTAGTCTCATTTTCTTGCATTTGGCCCGTATCCCACTAAGTCCTTCCTTTTCATATACCCATCTAGATGCCTTTTAAATGTTGTAATTATATCAGCCTCCACCACTTCCTCTGGCAGCACACGTATTGCTCTGTGTGAAGAAGTTGCTCCTTAGGTCCTTTTTAAATCTTTCCCCTCTCATGTCCTCTTGGTTTGGACTCCCCTACCCTGGGAAACTCCTTTTATCTTTTACCTATTCTTCACTCTGCAACCATGTCTCAGTGAAACAGTGACATATTAATTGTTTTATTTTGGCCAAGTTCTCTTAATGTCACAAAACTCTTACTATTGACATTTGCCCCACAGTAGATCTGTATCTGTGCAAATTGTTTTGCTAGTTTAAGTCCATATAGATCCAGTAATCAAACTGACTCTTCCCTGAACCAGAACTTTTTTTGTTTAATTGGCTGGACAGCCTGGTACATGAGTAATTTTAGAAGTGGTTTGTAATTTTATTCAAGTTGTAAATTTTGTTTTGGAATTTGGACTTTGGTAACGTAAACTCTGATTATGCTGCTGTGCACAAACATGAATGAATGTTATTGATAGAGAACAGTTTGCATTACTATACAATGAATTTTATAGGGTCAGTCCTTTTATAGAAGTGATTTCCATTTTGTCTGTAGTTTTGCTTTCATTAGAGGTGATATCCATAACATAATAAGATTGAAGTAGCTGAGCTTACAATGAGATTTGTTTCCTTCTTTTATGAGCAGTTTCATTTGCACCATCTCCAGAGAGTAAAATTTGAATTTGCTAAAGGCAGTATTGTAAATTTCAAATTGATATATTTAGGGGGGGATAAAGAAGCCACTCAACTGGATGGAAATGACTTCCAAGGAAGTGGACTACAATATTAAACTGTTCAGTGATTTATAGAAGGCAATTGAATTATTAATTATATCATCTGATCACAGTGTTGTTTTTATTTTAGCTACAAAGGTTTTTTTCATATTGGTCAGGGTTCAGAAGAGATTTTAATATTTTTGTCATGTTTTTCTGCCTTTGGAATTAAATTCAAGAAGATCTCATTCCAACAAACTTGGAAAACATCAGAGAAGGGTCAAAGATTGAGGCTTGGATTTGTTTCGTTAATTATAAACTCCAACCCTTGTTCAAATACAAAAGATATATTGTAATCTTGGCAGCTACTCTTCTATCTCATGTGTTATTATGCATTTGTATGATGTGAAAGGGCTTATCTCCTGACAACTTTGATCATGTGTTTCTGTTCATTTGAAATGTTTTAGGTTATGTTTTACCCAGGAGTAAATTATCTTATAGACTTTGTTATTAAAATGGTAGTAATTGAGATACCAGGAAAATGAATTGTCTTAAACTTGTGTGCCTGCAGCTTCATAGTTCCAGATGGCAAACTAAAAGCAAAGCGATTCTCAACTGTCTGTCAATAAAATTCTTTGTGCAAACAGGATTCTGTAGAAAATGTCCAATTGTAGAATCTCGTTGGCTCTATTTTGCAAGTGCAAGCTGGTTGGGTGCAAGTATAACCTTGCTTGATGTGAACAGCGCTTAAAAATGTGTTGCTGGAAAAGCGCAGCAGGTCAGGCAGCATCAAAGGAGAAGGAGAATCGGCGTTTCGGGGATAAGCCCTTCTTCAGGAAGGATTGAACAAGAAGGAAGATTGATGTGAACAACTGAAGGGTTAACAAAAACAGAAATTGCTGGAGAAGCTCAACAGATCTAGAGTATTTGGAGAAAAGGCAGAGTTACTTTATTGGGTCCAGTGAGAGGCAGCCAAAATAAAAGGATGGATAATGGATTATTTATCTGCCTCACTACTGTTCATTCTCTCAACTTCATCGCTATCTATTGCATACCATTTCCCACCCACCCCCCTGGTCTTCAGCATATATACCACCTTTACCTAGTCACCATCAGTTCTGAAGAAGGGTCACTGGACCGGAAATGTTAACTCTGCATTCTCTTAACAGTTGCTGGCAGACCTGAATTTATCCAGCAATTCTGTTTTTTGTTTCAGATTTCCAATATCTGCAGTTTTTAAAATTTTTCAGCTGAAGGGATATGCTGTTTGATGCAATCCACCAATTTTTGGGACATATAGCCTACATAGCTAGTAATCACATGAGCACTGAAATTCCTATACCACACTGTTCATTTATGTGATTGGCAGAACAAAGTTTTGGCTTGATGGCAGCATCATGTAAATGGCAAACACCACTTGTGTTACTACTGTATAGTAACCGCAGCAGGAAACAGCTAACTTGACTTGTCACTCAAACTTTTGAGAGAGATTATTCTGGAGCAGTAAAGTAATTTAGGATTTTCAATCTGGTTTGAAGTGTGGTGCCCTTGTGTGTATAGAAGTCTGTATATATTAATATATAGGGACTTGTTCTTTGCAGACAGAAAGAGCATGTGTGCATACAATGAGCCTATTTTGAGTCACAAAATAAGTGACAACCATTCTCTGGTTCATTTCTCAAGGCAATACCTTGAGCAATGAGATTCAACCTTTGGTTAAAATTTAAGTAACGTTTGGCAATTAACTTGGCAGTTTTGAAGAAGAGTTATATCATACTTGAAGTGTTAAATCTGATTTTAAGCTGCCAGACCTACTGAGTTTGTTGAGCTTTTTCTGTTTTTTATTTCAAAGTTCCAATATCCATAGTATTTTGCCTTTTGCCTTTCAGAAGTTAATAGCCTGTCATTATTAAGTGGTACATTCTCTGTGGCAGCACCTATACAGTCAACTTTCCAACCAGTCAGCACTCTCCTCTCATACTATGTAAATACTGTTTTCCTTTGATATTTCTTTTGAATTGTTCTGAGTGCAAGATACAAAGCTTTCTGGAAGTGTCCTTTTCTTTCAGCCATACTTAAATTTTGTACTACCAAATAAATGACTAAATACTTACTTGTTCAGCATCACTGTATTTGTGGTTTGGTGCCATTCAGTATATTTAGCTCTTTAATTAGTTTATTCACATGCTAATGGAGTTGTCAAAGGCAGCTTGATGACTGAGCTTTGCACATTCGGAGTATTGTTTGTGCAGGCCTTGGATAGCTATATGTTCAGATTTGAAAAGTTACAAAGAAACATTAATTGCTTGAGTTCAACATGGTCTTGTTGACTCAATCTGTTCGTACTTCAAACTCTTGCTTTCTGAAAACATACTGTTTGGATTTTCTGTACTTTGAGGCTCCACAGCAAGTATCCAGGAGCGGACAACAGCAGCAAAATTAATGACCAAGCTCATGATCCTATAAGTTCAAATGCATTTGTTAATGCAATCTGAATTTTGAGATGCTACAGTACTGTAGATTGAAATACTGGTATAGACATGCATACTTTGCTGGTAATCCATCCAAAAACTGATTAATCACCCTTTCACTTCGGACTGTTTATGGAATCATGGTGCTGTCTACAGAATAACTACTACATTTACAAAACTATCACTGAACATGCGCAAATGCACACACACCCTCAAACATTGGAAGGTAGCCAGTAGCAAAATAAGTCTGGTGATTGGAAGAATGTCACAGTTCACCTTGAACTGCATTGAAAAATTGTGATGATGCTTGGTTCATGATGTAATTGAAGTTCAAATAACACGCATCAATCTGCTTGTTAGCCCTCCTGCCTTGCCGAGAAAAAAGATGATAGCTCTTTAATAACTGAGCAGAGTTTTATTTGATCATCTTATTTTCTTTCTATGTTTGGCTTATTTATCTAACAAACCTCTATCTCTGTCTGATAATTACAATGTCTGTGACAAATGTGCAAATAACTGCATATCTTATGATTGGGTAGCAGTAACAAAGTGTGTGTGGAGAAGTATAGAATCATGTGATTGATGAATTTAATTGAATTGAATTTATTGTCACGTGTGCCGAGGCGCAGTGAAAAGCCTTGTCTTGCGAGCATTACAGGCAGATCACAGAGTTAAGTAGCATAGACAAGCTCCAACCCCAACCTCACTATCAAACTGGCAGACAAGGGAGGCGTGGTGGTAGTTTGGCGCACCGATCTTAACATTGCTGAGGCTAAATGCCAGCTTGTGGGCACCTCTTCCTACTGCCCCCTTGACCATGACCCCACCTCCCACCACCAAACCATCATCTCCCAGACCATCCATAACCTCATCACCTCAGGGGATCTCCCATCCACTGCCTCCAACCTCATTGTCCCACAACCCCGCACCGCCCGTTTCTACCTCCTGCCCAAAATCCACAAACCTGACTGCCCCGGCCGACCCATTGTCTCAGCCTGTTCCTGCCCCACCGAACTCATCTCTGCATTTCTCGACACCGGTCCTGTCCCCCTTAGTCGAAGAACTCCCCACCTACGTTCGGGATATCACCCACACCCTCCACCTCCTCCATGATTTTCGCTTCCCCGGCCCCCAACGCCTTATCTTCACCATGGACATCCAGTCCCTGTACACCTCCGTCCCCGATCACGAAGGCCTCAAAGCCCTCCGCTTCTTTCTTTCCCGCCGACCCAACCAGTACCCCTCCACTGACATCCTCCTTCAACTGACTGAACTGGTCCTCCCTCTGAACAATTTCTCTTTCCAATCCTCCCACTTCATCCAAACCAAAGGAGTAGCCATGGGCAGCCGCATGGGCCCCAGCTATGCCTGCCTCTTCATCGGATATGTGGAACAGTCCATCTTCTGTAGCTACACTGGCACCACACTCCACCTTTTCCTCCGCTACATCGATGACTGTATTGGCACTACCTTGTGCTCCCACGAGGAGATTGAACAGTTCATCCACTTTACTAACCCTTTCCACCCCGACCTCAAATTTACCTAGACTGTCTCAGACTCCTCCCTCCCCTTCCTAGACCTCACCATTTCTATCTCTATAAACCGGCTGACTCCCACAGCTACCTAGATTACACCTCCTCCCACTCTGCCCCCTGTAAAAACGCCATCCCATATTCCCAATTCCTTTGCCTCCACCGCATCTGCTCCCAGGAAGACCAATTCCAATACTGAACAACCCAGATGGCCTCCTTCTTCAAAGACCGCAATTTCCCCTCAGATGTGGTTGACGATGCTCTCTGCCACATCTCCTCCACTTCCTGCTCCTCTGCCCTTGAACCCTGCCCCTCCAGTTGCCACCAGGGCAGAACCCCACTGGTCCTCACCTACCACCCCACCAACCTCCAGATACATCATATCATCCTTCGTCATTTCCGCCACCTCCAAACAGACCCCACCATCAAGGATATATTTCCCTCCCCTCCCCTATCAGCGTTCCGGAAAGACCACTCCCTCCGCAACTCCCTTATCAGGTCCACACCCCCCACCAACCCAACCTTCACTCCCGGCGCCTTCCCCTGCAACCGCAAGAAATGCAAAACTTGCGCCCACACCTCCCCCCTCACTTCCCTCCACAGCCCCAAGGGATCCTTCCATATTCATCACAAATTCACCTGCACCTCCACACACACCATTTACTGCATCCGCTGCACCCAATGTAGCCTCCTCTACATTGGGGAGACAGGCTGCCTACTTGCGGAACGTTTCAGAGAACACCTCTGAGACACCCGCACCAACCAACCCAACCGCCCCATGGCTGAACACTTTAACTCTCCCTCCCACTCCGCCAAAGACATGCAAGTCCTTGGCCTCCTCCATCGCCAGACCCATGGCAACACGACGCCTGGAGGAAGAGCGCCTCATCTTCCGCCTAGTAACCCTCCAACCACAAGGGATGAATGCAGATTTCTCCAGCTTCCTCATTTCACCTCCCCCCCCACCTTATCTCAGTCCCAACCCTTGGACTCAGCACCGCCTTCTTGACCTACAATCTTCTTCCCGACATCTCCACCCTCACCCCCTCTCCGGCCTATCACTGTCACCTTAACCTCCTTCCACCTATCGCATTCCCAACACCCCTCCCCCAAGTCCCTCCTCCCTACCTTTTATCTTAGCCTGCTTGGCACACCTTCTTCATTCCTGAAGAAGGGCTTATGCCCGAAACGTCGATTCTCCTGCTCCTTGGATGCTGCCTGATCTGCTGCGCTTTTCCAGCAACACATTTTTCAGCATAAGTAAATAATAGGTAACCAGCAGCAAAATCAAAAACACAGGTACAGGCGAATGTTAAGAGTTTGTGAGTTCATTCAGTATTATAACAACAGTAGGGTAGAAACTGTTTTGAAACTGGCTGGTGCATGTGTTCAGGCATCTCTACCTTCTCCCCAGTGGTAGAGGTTGTAGAAAAACATTGCCAGGGAGGGATGGATCTTTGAGAATGCTGGTGGCCTTGGCTTGACAGTAGGACTGGTGATGGATTCTGTAGATTGGAGGTTGGCTTTTGTGATTGTCCAGGCTGAGTTCACCACTCTCTGTAACTGTCTCCAGTCTTGAATGGTACAGTTGCCATACCAGATAGTGATATATCCGGACAGAATGCTGTCAGTGGTGCACCTATAAAAGTTGCCAAGGGTATTCGCCATCATGCCAAATTTTCTCAGCTGCCTGAGGAAGAAGAGACGTTGTTGGGCCTTTGTAACCAGTGTGGCTACATGAAGAATTCAAGAAAGCTTGGTGTGGATGACCACTCCCAGGAGCTTGACACTGTCCACTCGTTCCCCCGCTGTGCTGTTGATGTGTAGGGGGGCGCATGAGTGACATCCTGCCAAAAGTCAATAATGGGTTCCTTGGTTTTGCTGGCATTGAGAGCTAGGTTGTTCTCTGTGCACTATTTTTCCAGGTCTTCCACCTCGCAAAGTACCTTGCCAAATGGTATTACAGGATTCAACAAAACCTCAATTCAATCGACATCACATTCTTCACAAGTGTGAATCACGCATGCTATTGGTCTCTGGTTGTAAGGTTATATCCCCCTTGTTGGCATTCGAGCAGATGATAAAACAACAATGTTTTCCATGCACTAGTGGCCTTCAAATGAAACTGCAATTAATGATTTGGAAATTACAATCACCAAACTATGAAGATCATGAATCCTTGTTCAATCTTTCTATGGATCTGACAGTAAGAGAGTCAGGTGAGAAAATAACACTGGAAAAGCAGGCAGTTTGCTGGAGCTTACTCTAGATTTTGGAAACACTGGACAGTTAATGTAGATGATTGACAGTCGAGAATATGGTGCAGTAATAACACAGCCCGTTAGGCAGCTTCTGAGAATTAGGAGAAGCGAAATTTCGAGCACAAGCTCTTCATCAGGAATGAGGCTTTGTGGGCCAAGGGGGCTGAGAGATAAATAGGAGGGGACGTAGGGCTGGGAGGAAGTTAGCTAGCAATGTGATAGGTCGATCGACACAGGGGTGTAGGTGATAAGATTGGTGAGGAGGGTAGAGCGTAATCTTCAGAGACACATACCAGAAGGCCTCCTCCATCAAAGACCCACCACAGCATATTCCAGATGGCTTCCTTCTTCAAAAACCACAATTTCCCCTCCCACATGGCCGACGATGCCCTCCAGCATATCTCATCCACTTCCCGCACCTTCACCCTCGAGCCCCACCCCTCCAACTGCAACAAGAACAGAATTCCCCTGGTCATAGAGTCATAGAGGTGTACAGCATGGAAACAGACCCTTTGGTCCAAATCGCCCATTCGGTCCAATGCCCAATCTGGTCCCACCTGCCAGCACCCAGCCCGCCAAACCCTTCCTATTCATGTACCCATCCAGGTGCCTCTTAAATATTGCAATTGTAATAACCTCCGCCACTTCCTCTGGCAGCTCATTCCATACACGTACCATCCTCTGCGTGAAAAAGTTTCCCCTTGGGTGTCTCTTATATCTTTCCCTCGCACCCTAAACTTTTGCCCTCTAGTTCTGGATTCCCCCACCCCAAGGGAGAGACTTTGTCTACTTATCCTGTCCCTGCACTTCATTATTTTATATACATCTATAAGATCACCCCTCAGCCTCCGACGCTCCAGGGAAAACAGCACCAAACTATTCAGTCTCTCCCTATAGCTCAAATCCTCCAACCCTGGCAATGTCCTTGTAAATCTTTTCTGAATCCTTTCAAGTTTCACAACATCTTTCTGATAGGAAGGAGATCAGAATTGCACTCAATATTCTAAAAGTTCCCTAACCAATGTCCTATCCAGCCACAACATGACCTTCTACCTCCTGTACTCAATACTCTGACCAATAAAGGAAAGTATACCTAACACCGCCTTCATTATCCTATCTACCTGCGCCTCCACTTTCAAGGAGCTATGAAACTGCACTGCAAGGTCTCTTTGTTCAGCAATACTCCCTAGGATTTACCATTAAGTGTATAAATCCTGGTAAGATTTGCTTTCCTAAAGTGCAGTTCCTCACATTTAAATTAAACTCCATCTGCCACTCCTCAGCCCATTGGCCCATCTGGTCAAGATCCTGTTGTAACCTGAGGTAACCTTCTTTGCTGTCCACTGCACCTCCAATTTTGCTGACACCTGCAAACTTAGCAAGTATACCGTTTATACTCACAGCCAAATCATTTATATAAATGACAAAAAGTAGTGAACCCAGTAGTGATCCTTGTATGCACTCCACTGGTCACAGGTCTCCAGTCTGAAACACAACCCTCCACCATCACCCTCTGTCCTCTACTTTTGAGCCAGTTATGTATCTAAATGGCTAGTTCTCCCTGTATTCCATGAGATCTAACCTTGCTAACCAGTCTCCCATGGGGAAACTTGTCCAAAATATTGTCCAAAGCCTTACTGAAGTCCATATAGATCACGTCTACCGCTCTGCCCTCATCAATCCTTTTTGTTATTTCTTCATTTGCAAATACCCTTTGGATTCTCCTTAATTCTATTTGCCAAAGCTACCTCATGTTCCTTTTTTGCCCTCCTGATTTCCCTCTTGAGTATACTCCTACTGTCTTTATACTCTTCTAAGGATTCATTTGATATATCCTGTCTATACCTGACATATGCTCCCTTCTTTTTCCTAACCAAACCCTCAACGTCTTTAGTCATCCAGCATTCCCTATACCTACCAGCCTTCCCTTTCACCCTAACAGGAATATACTTTCTCTGGACTCTTGTTATCTCACTTCTGAAGGCTTCTCCTTTTGCAGCCATCCCTTTACCCACGAACATCTGCCTCCAATCAGCTTTTGAAAGTTCTTGCCTAATACTGTCAAAATTGTGTCCTTTCTCCAGTTTAGAACTTCAGCTTTTAGATCTAGTCTGTCCTTTTCCATTGCTATTTTAAAACAAATGGAATTATGGTCGCTGGCCCCAAAGTGCTCCCCCACTGACACCTCAGTCACCTGCCCTGCCTTATTTCCCAAGAGTAGGTCAAGTTTTGCACCTTCTCTAGTAGGTACATCCACATACTGAATCAGAAAGTTTTCGTGTACACATTTAACAAATTCCTCTCCATCTAAACACTTAACACTATGACAGTCTCAGTCTATGTTTGGAAAGTTAAAATCCCCTATCATAACCACCCTATTATTCTTACAGATAACTGAGATCTCCTTACAAATTCATCTTTCAATTTCCCTCTAACTATTAGGGGGTCTCTAATACAATCCCAATAAGGTGATTATCCCTTTCTTATTTCTCAGTTCAACTTCCCTGGATGCCCTCTCCTTCCACCCCACCAATCTCCCAATAAATCACATCATCCTCTGCCATTTCTGCCACTTGCAAATACACCCCACCACCAAGGATATATTTCCCTCTCCACCTCTATCCGCGTTCCGTAAAGACCATTCCCTCTATGACACTCCCTTATTAGGTCCACTGACCCACCCCCACCCCACCCCCCCCCTCCCCCAAGCTAACCCACCCTCCCCTCCTAACACCTTCCCCTGCCACTACAGGAATTGCAAAAGCTGCACCCAGACCCTTCCCCCCCCCCCCCCCCCCCCCCCAACCTCCATCCAAAGCCCCAAACAAGCCTTCCACATCCGTCAGAGATTTACCTGCCCTTCCACACGTATCAGTTATTGTATCTGTTGCTCCCAATCCGGTCTCCCCTCCTCTGCTGGGGAGACAGGACACATATTGCGGAACGCTTCAGGGAGCATCTCAAGGACACATGCATGAAACAACCCCACCGTCCCATGGCTGACCACTTCAACCCCCCTCCCCCTCCCCCTCCACCATTTCCCCAAGAACATGCAGGTCCTGGGCCTCTTCCATTGCCAAACCGTTACCACCCGATGCCTGGAGGAAGAAGACCTCATTATCTGCCTTGGGACCCTCCAACCATGTGAATTTCACCAGATTTTTCATATGTCCCCCTCCACCTTAACCCAGATCCAACCTTCCAACTTGGCACAGCCCTCATTGACCTGTTCTACCTGTCCATCATCCTTCCCACCTATCCGCTGCTCCGTCCTCTCTGACCTATCACCTTCACTCCCACCTCCATCTACTTATTGCATTCTCCGCTGCCTTCGCCCAGCTCCTCACTCTCCACTCTGATCTCCAGCATCCGCAGTTCTCACTTTCTCCCCATAGATGATTGACAGTTAGCATAGATGATCAATAAATTTTAAACAAAACATAGTCACTGTGATTCCTTGATCTAAATTGTGTTTCCTGTTCTTGTGATGTGTTTTTGATGGGTGCAACAGAGCCAGCTGTCTCAGTGACTCACATAAATTTATACCTGCTGAATCTCTGAGGAGATTGGACCCTATTCAGCTCTTTTGAAGAAGCTGTCTATTCCAATCCATTTTTAAACTCTCTCTAAAGGCTTATGTGTTTTACTCATCTTCAATTATTTATCCATTTCTCCATTGAAAGTTAGTATTGAAACTGCTTCCACCAACCTTTCAGCAATGCTTTCTGAAAAACAACTATTTGTTCTGTTAAAGCGTTTCCCTCTTTAATCTCTCTCTCAAACACTTCTGCCAATTTCCTTAGATCTGTGCTCACTCTAACAATTCTCCAAGTAGTTCTAACGGTAATCCTTATTCAACCCAACAAAAACCTCTCAGTTACTCTGGGTTTCTTCACTTAGATCATGTCCCTCATTCCTGATACTGTTTTAGTAAATCTTGTCCAGCCCACTCTCCAAGGCTTGTAGTCTTTTTAACCCATTTGGCTCAATATCCAAAGTTTAATCTCTGATTTGAGCATGACCACCGAATCTCATATAGGATTTTGGGACATTCCAATACTCGCTGACTAGAGAAGGAAGTCTCTCCTCCTGCCTAAAAGTTCTTCTGTGGACATCATTTAAATCAGTTTCGATGCTGTTGTGTTTAGTAAGAGAAATTTTTAGACAAGTGATTTTTATTCACGTCATAACAGTAAGTTCAGTTAGCCAGCTGACAGTGCAGTACCTTTGGGTCATCTTCAGTTACATTGTTGATGAATACTTGACTTTTTTAATAAACAAACAAGGTTTTTTTTTAGTTCTAGTATAACCAGAATATGGGGCGGAATTTTCCCCCCCTTGATCTGGTGTAAGCAATGGTGACAAAGCTGAGCAAATACAGTCAGAATGAAAAAAAATTTGGGCAAGTTTTTTGTCCTTGATTTTCTCCTTTAATTTGATCACAAATGATTAAAGCTGAAGAAAAATGATCTGAAATGAGTGGAGAAGTGTACCTCAGTGTCGACATTTTGAGTCATTGGAAGTTATATGTTTAAAGAAAATATATTGCTTGGAAACTTAGAGGCCTAACTGACAGGATAATGGAGAGAAATGTGGCATAATCATACAAGATGTCCAGTGAGCTCTATCTTGACATTGGGAATAATTCTCATCTTTTAAGTAAGTTCTGGGCATTGAGGTGAGATTCTTGCTAGGCAGCGGTGAGTTGCTTATTAAGGGAGATTATTGCTTGTTAACAACCTTATTAACGGCAGATCTTCCCTCATTAATATGAACTAATTTCAATTATTCCAGCCGCCACAAGTAAACTTTGCGCTTAGGCATATGATCGGAGTTCATGGACAGGACCAGGCTGTATTTCTGGCCTGTGATTGGATTAGAATCGGGATTTGCTTTCTGTCTTAGAGCTAACTCACTTAGAGTGTACTTGGATGTTCTCAGCATCCCTTTCTCGCCTTGCCATTTTGCATCTTCTACCTCAACCAGAGATATCAGACTCTTGCTGCTGCTGGAGAAACTAGAACTAAAGAAGATTCATATTAAACTCATACATTAAATTTGTTTATAAGACCATAAGATGTAGGAGTAGATGTAAGACCATTCAGCCCATCGAGTCTTGAAAAGAGGGAATTCCTAGAGGCATAGCACTCATCCACAGATTCAATCAATAAGCACATCGACCTGGACCCAATATACCGAGCACTGCAGCGGACAGCTGGAACGGACAACCGGAAGCGGCAGATTCAAACCACTACAAATGCCGGAGGAAAGATCACAGAAGCGCTTCACAGGAGGCTCCCAAGCACTGAGAATGTCACCTAGACAGTGGACGAAACGTCTGCAACACAAATTCCCAGCTCGGCGAACAGAACCACAACAATGACTCCCTCTAATGCTAAGGTTGTGCCCACGGGTTCTAGTCTCCCCACCTAATGGAAACAACTTCCCAGCATCCACCCTTTCTAAGCCATGCATTATCTTGTAAGTTTCTATTAGATCTCCCTTCAACCTTCTAAACTCTAATGAATACAATCCCAGGATCCTCAGCCATTCATCGTATGTTAGGCCTACCATTCCAGGGATAATCCGTGTGAATCTCCGCTGGACACGCTCCGGTGCCAGTGTGTCCTTCCTGAGGTGTGGGGCCCAAAACTGGACACAGTATTCCACATGAGGCCTAACTAGAGCTTTATGAAGTCTCAGAAGCACATCACTGCTTTTATATTCTAACCCTCTTTAGATAAATGACAACATTACGTTTGCTTTCTTAATCACAGACTCAACCTGCAAGTTAACCTTTACAGAATGCTGGACTAGCACTCCCAGTTCCTTTTGTATTTCAACTTTATGCATTTTTCTCACTGTTTAGAAAATAGTCCATGCCTGAATTTTTCAAAAGTGCAAAACTTTGCATTTGCTCACGTTGAATTTCATCAGCCATTTCCTGGACCACTCTCCTATACTGTATAAATCTTTCTGCAGCCTCCCCATCTTCTCAGTACTACTTCCCCGTGTACCTATCTTCGTATCATCGGCAGACTTCACCAGAATGCCCCCAGTCCATTCATGCAGACCATTAATATATGAAGTAAACAGCTGCCATCGTAACATTGAACCCTGTGGGACACCACTTGCCACCAGCTGCCATTCCGAAAAAGAACCTTTTATCCCAACTCTCTGCCTTTTTTAGACAGCAAATCCTCAATCCATGCCATAGCTCGCCTCGAACACCATGGGCCCTCACCTTACTGAGCAGTCTCCCATGACGCACCTTATCAAGGGTGTTTTTGAAGTCTGGATAGATAACATCTAATGGGTTTCCCTGGTTTAATCTACTTGTTACCTCTGCAAAAAATTCTATCAAGTTTGTCAGGCACGACCTCCCCTTACTGAATCCATGCTGACTTGTTCTAATCCAACCCTGCATTTAGAAATGTCATCCTTAACGATGGATTCTAGAATTTTACCAACAACCGAGGTTAGGCTAATCGGTCTATAATTTTTCAGATTTTGTCTTGATCCTTTGTTGAACAAAGGGGTTACAACAGAGACTTTCTAATCATCTGGGACTTTCCCTGACTCCAGTGATTTTTGAAAGACCACAACCGATGCCTCCACTATTTACTCAGCCACCTCCCTCAGAACTCTAGGATGTAACCCATCGTGGCCAGGAGATTTATCAATTTTTAGTCCGTTTAGCTTTTTAAGCACTTTCTCTTTTGTGATGGCAACCACACGCAACTCTACCTCCTGACTCTCCTTTATTGTTAGGATATTACTCATGTCTTCCACTGTGAAGGCTGATGTGAAGTACTCATCTCCCAACACTAGCCTTCCTGCATCAATTTGGAGCGACCCAATGTCTACCTTTGCCTCTTGTTTGTTTCTTATGTATTGAAAGAAACTTTTACTATCATTTCTCATATTACCAGCTAGCCTACATTCATATTTGATCCTGTCCTTCCTTATTTCTCTCTTTGTTATCCTCTGTTTGTTTTGTAGTCTTCCCAATTCTGATTTCCCAGTGCTCTTGGCCACTTTATAGACTCTCTCTCTTTCTTTGATACATCTCCTGACTTCCTTTGTCAGTTATGGCTATCTCATTCCCTCCGGGATAACTTTCTTTTCTTTGGGATGAACCCCTGTACTGTGTCCTCAATTACACCCAGACGCTCTTGCCGTTGTTGCTGTCCTGTCTTTCCCGCTAGGCTTAGCTTCCAGTCTATTTTCGTCAGTTCCTCTCTCATGTACCCTGTAGTTACCTTTATTTAACTGTAACACCATTACATCTGATTTTGCCTTCTCCCTTTAAAACTGCAGACTGAACTCTATCATATTAAGATCATTGCCTCCAAGTGTTCCCTTACTTTAAGATCTTTTTTAAAGTCTGGCTCATTACATCGCACTAACTCCAGAATAGCCCGCTCCCTTGTGGGCTCCATCATAACCTTTTCCCTTTCTTTGGATTCACCGGCAACATTATTCAGCCAGTCCACCTGCATATTGAAGTCCCCCATGAACAGCATGACCTTTCCTTTCTGACATGCCCGATCTATTTCCTAGTATACCTGGTACCCCTGGACCTGACCACTGTTGGGAGGTCTGTACATAACTTCCATTATGGTTTTTTTGCCTTTATGGTTCCTCAACTCCACCCACACTGACCCTATGTCATTCAGTACCATAGATGTAATTTCATTCTTAACTAATAAGGCACCTTCATTTTTGCTGCATTCCTAGTCTGCCTTGAGCTTAAACCCACCTGCACTCATGTTATTGTGGTGCTTATCTTTCCATTTAACTCCATATTCCCTGTAGCTTTTTTTTCCCCATCCCTACCAACTCAGAGATTTAAAGTCTTACTGACGACCCTATTTATCCTTTTCTCTAGAACACTGATTCTAGATCAGTTCAGGTGGAGACCGTCTCCCCGGTTCCAAAACTGATGCCAATGTCCCATGAAATGGAATCCCTCTTTCCCACATCAATCCCTTAGTCATGTGTTTACTTCCCTAATTTTCTTATCCCTATGCCAATTGGCACGTGGCTTGGGCAGTAATCCAGAGATTATGACCCTTGAGAACCTGTACTTCAATTTCCTTCCTTGTGCTTGATAATCTCCAAATCGTTCCTCCTTCCTAGCCTTACCTATGTTGTTAGTCCCAATGTGGACCACAACAATTGGAGCTTTCCCCCTCCCGCTCTCCAATATCCTTTCAAGCCAGTCGCTGATGTCCTGCACCCTGGCATCGGGCAGGCAACACACCATGTGGAACTCCTGATCCGGCTCGCAAAGGATACTATTTGTCTCCCTAATTATAGAATTCCCTATAACAACTACTTGTCTTTTTGCTCCCCCTCTTAAATGGCCTACTGCACCATGGTGCTGTGGTCAGCTGGCTCATCCTGTCCACAGCCCTTTCCCTCATCTGTACAGGGAGCAACAATCTCCTGCCTGTTGGATAAGGTCAAGGGCTGAGTCTCCTGCACTCCTGAATTCAGAATCCCCCTAACTGCCTCACTTACAGTCACATCCTGTTGTCCTTGGTCACTAACTGACTTTGAATTACTGAACCTACTGGGTGTGATTACCTCCTAAAATGTATGTCCAGGTAATTCTCCCCTTTCCGGATGTGCCGCAGTGTTTGAAGCTCAGCTTCCAGATCATCAATTCTGATCCAGAATTCTTCCGGCAAACAACACTTGCTGCATTTGTTTTCCTCCTAGAATGGTAGAGAGGCAGGAATTAGGTGAGATTACGGAGGGTGGTCCAGTTGATGCAAGTGGGAAGGTGTATCGAGTGAGTGAGTAGACAGCGCAGAGGGTTTGCAGGGTTAATAGTGTCAGGGATTTGGGTGGGTGACCGTGAGTGGGTAAGATGCTGCAGGTATTGGCGAGAGTGATCAAGTGTGAGCCTTGATGAAAGTTGGGTACAATAGCAGAGACAGTGTGTATGCAATGTTGGAGAGAAGATGAAGCACTTGCTGACGTAGTGGTGAAGGTCATTGATTTTCCTGGGCATTTCTGAGATGTTTGAAGACTGCATTGACTTGGGCGACTTTGGACTAGGCTCCATGGTCTGGCATTGTGAGCTCCGTTGTCCTAGAGGAAGAGGGTGCACCATCCTGAACACTGTCCCTGCCCGTTTTCCTTGTGTGTTATATTTGGTGCCAAATATCAGGTACCATGCAGAGCAACTTTGGTTTGTCAGTGCTTTGGCCCTTGGTACTAGGGATGCTGACCTATTCTGTGATATCTGCTGAGTGATACGTTGCAGAATAGAGCGAGAATTAGATGAGAGAAAAGCTATGATGTGTAGTTGATGAGGTGGGTTTGTTGAGATGTGGTGACAAAAACTCTTTTGTGGAGTGAAATCCTTTGTCAGAAATGATAAAACTGACGCAACCAAAAATTGTAAGATTCAGTCCATTTTGTCTGTTAATCAAATATAGAAATTGAAGTAGGCCATTCAACTCCTTGGGCCTGTTCCACCATAATATAGATGAGGAGAGATAACTCTGTGTCTAGATAGATCCATGAAAGTTGCCACCCAGGTTGATATGGCTGTTAAGAAGGCATACAGTGTGTTAGCTTTTATTGGTACAGGGATTAAGTTTTGGAACACGAGGTCATGCTGCAACTGTACAGAACTCTGGTGTGGCCACACTTGGAGTATTGCATACAGTTCTGGTCACCGCATTATAGGAAGGATGTGGAAGCTTTGGAAAGGGTGCAGAGGAGATTTACTAGGATGTTGCTGGGTATGGAGGGAAGGTTTTATGAGGAGACGCTGAGGGACTTGAGGCTGTTTTTGTTAGAGAGAAGGTTGAGAGGTGATTTAATTGAGACATATAAGATAATCAGAGGGTTAGGTAGGGTGGACAGTGAGAGGCTTTTTCCTCGGATGATGAGGACAAGCATGAGGGGATATAGATATAGGACAGATGTCAGAGGTAGTTTCTCTACTCTGAGTAGTCGAGGCGTGGAACACCCTTGTTGTAACAGTAGTAGACTCACCAGTTTTAAGTTCATTTATGTGGTCATTGAATAAACATATGGATGAAAATGGAATAGTGTAGGATTGATAGGTTTCACATTTGTTCCACAGGTTAGTGAAACATCGAGGACCGAATGGCCTATACTGCGCTGCATTGCCCTATAAAATGAAATCATGGCTGATCTGTTCCTAATTTCATCTAGCTACTTTTGCTTAATCTTCATCTATACCCATAACTAGCAAAAAATCTATCAGTTTCAGATTGATTTTGAGCAAGCATCTGCTTTTTGTGTATGAGAATTCCTTTTCTTGAAGGGGTGACTTTTTTTTTCTCCAGAATAACTTGGCTTTGATGGTAAGGTTATGGCACTTCCTCCTAGGCACCTCTATCATCTGAGAAAAATGATCTCATCCTATTCTATTGTTTCAAATTTCGAGCCTTGTGAGGTGGAAGCTACTCACTTAGTGAGTAGCTTTGATTGTGATGGCACTTGAAGTACATGCCTGCATTGTTTTTAAATATGAGGAAGCTACTATCTGGATGAGTGTCAGTGAGTTTTGAGACATATACTCTCCCAGATGCCTTTGAAATGTTGCAATTGTACCAGCCACCACCACTTCCTCTGGCAGTTCATTCCATACATGCACTACCCTCAGGTCCCTTTTATATCTTTCCCCTCTCACCCTAAACCTGTGCCCTCTAAATCTGCACTCCTCCACTCTGGGGAAAAGACATTTCTCTTTACCCTATCCATGCCGCTCATGATTTTATAAACCTCTATAAGGTCACCCCTCGGCCTCCAAAGCTCTAGGGAAACACCTTCAGCCTATTCAGCCTCTCCATAAAGCGCAATTCCTCCAACCCTGGCAACATCCTTGTAACTATTTTCTGAACCCTTTCAAGTTTCCCAACATCCTTCTGATAGGAAGGAGACCAGAATAGCATGCAAAATTCCAAAAGTGACCTAACCAATGTAATGTACAGCCCCAACATGACCTCCCAACTCCTATAGGAGAAAGTGAGGACTGCAGATGCTGGAGATCAGAGCTGAAAATGTGTTGCTGGAAAAGCGCAGCAGGTCAGGCAGCATCCAAGGAACAGGAGAATCGACATTTCGGGCATAAGCCCTTCTTCAGGAATGAGGAAAGTGTGTCCAGCAGGCTAAGATAAAAGGTAGGGAGGAGGGACTTGGGGGACGGGCGTTGGCAATGCGATAGGTGGAAGGAGGTCAAGGTGAGGGTGATAGGCCGGAGTGGGGTGGGGGCGGAGAGGTCAGGAAGAAGATTGCAGGTTAGGAAGGCGGTGCTGAGTTCGAGGGATTTGACTGAGACAAAGTGGGGGGAGGGGAAATGAGGAAACTGGAGAAATCTGAGATCATCAGGATGAAGGAGCGTCGCTCTGAAAGCTTGTGTGCTTCCAATTAAACCTGTTGGACTATAACCTGGTGTTGTGTGATTTTTAACTTTATATCTCCTATGTTCACATACAAATCAATTACCGATCCTAGTGGCGCACCACTGGTCACATGCCTTCAGTCTGAAAAGCAACACCACCACTAATCTCTGTCTTCTACCTTCGAGTCAATTCTGTATCTAAATGGCAAGTTCTACCCATATTCCGTGAGATCTAACCTTGCTAACCAGTATCGCATGTACATTGTAAACTTTTTTGATAAATTCTGTGTCTTACAATCTTGTACTCAACAACCACTTGATGAAGGAGCAGTGTTCTGAGTGCTAGTGCTTCCAAATAAACCTGTTGGACTATAACCTTGTGTCGTAATTTTTAACTTCGTAGACCCCAGTCCAACACTGGGACCGCCAAATCATATCCTTGTAGAGAAGTCCTGGAGCTGAGATGATTGACTTCCAGCAGTCAGAGCCATCTTCTTAAATGCCAGGTGTGATTAAGCGAACAGACACCCCCCTCCCCCCCCCCCCCCCCCCCCCCCCCAACTCCCCGATACTTATTGACACTTTTTGTTGCTTGGACTCCTTAATACCATGTTTGACCAAATGCAACCTTGATGTCAAGGGCTGTCACTCACCCCTCCCCTCTGGATTTCAGCTGTTATGTCTATGGTAGAACCAAAGCTGTAATGAGGTCAGGAGCTGAGTGGCCTTGGTGGAACATAAACTCGGTGTCACTGAGCAGGTTATTGCTAATCAAATGCTACCTTTTAGCACTGTTGAAGATACCTTTCATCACATTACTGATGGTCAAGAGTGGATTGACGGGATTGATTTGTTCTGCATTTTGTGCACAAGACATACCTGGGCAATTTTCTACATTGTTGGATAGATGTCAGTGTTGTAGCTGTACTGAAACAACTTGTCCAGGGGCATGGTAAGTTCTGGAGCACATATCTTTAGTCCTATTGTCAGAATATTGTCAGGATCCATAGCCTTTTCAGTGCCCATTACCTCAAACCGTTTCTTGATGTTACACAGAGCAAGCTGAATTGGCTGACAACAGGCAACTTCAGGAGGGGGCAAAAATGGATCATCCACTCACCATTTCTGGCTGAAGATTGTTGTGAATGCTTCAGCCTTCTCTGTTTTACTGATGTGTTGGACTCCCTAACATTGACGATGAGGGTGTCTTTAGAGTTGCCTTCCCCCCCAGTGTGCTGTTTAGTTGTGCACCAGTATTTGTGACTAGACATGGCAGGACTATAAAGCTTTGATTAATGAAACGTCGACTCCCCTACTCCACTTGTGCTGCTTGACCTACTGTGCTTTATCTGGCTCCACTCTGACTCTCCAGCATCTGCAGTTCTCATTATCTCCAAGTTGATCTGTTTGACAAAAAAAAATCACTTAGCTCTGTAATTTGCAGCTTATGCTGTTTGACATGCAAGTAGTCCTGTTTTTATATCTTGACCAGGTTGATACCTCACTTTAATGTATGTGTGATGTTACTCCTAAAGTGCCTCCTGCACTCTTCACTGAACCATTGAGTATGTAACCATTATCCCAAGTGTGTCTCCAACTGTCTAACTAATCTTCTAACCAAGTCAGCCAAATTCAAACCAGAATTCCTTTCATAATGGTATTGTGGGTATATCTAAATCAAATGGATTGCAGTATTTCAAGAAGGCAGCTCAACATCCACACCTCAAGGGCATTTAATGATGGACAATAAATACTAGCCCAACTAGTGACTTCCACATCCCAGGAATGAATTATTGTAAACCTTTGCTTTTAATTCTGTAGTGTTTAATTTCAGCCAGCCATCTTTATAATAACTGTGAAGGAATTTGGGATGTTTGAGGCAATGTATGCTGAAAGGGCTTTGGATCCTGGCAATATTCTGCAATAGCGCCAATGTAATTTCTTTCTTGTACATCTTTCATTTCACAACATAGCCTATGGTGACAATAGCTTAATTATATTTTTCTTACCTGGGAGAATCAACCAAAGGTTAAATATTTTTCAATCTGAAGTTTGAACAACTTAATTACAATTGAGTAAAAATTCTATTTTTCTGAAGTAATAGCAAGTCAACAGGATTCTAACACTATTATTATATCGAATACCTAGCCATTCTTGGTGACACTCATGCAATCCTGGAACAATACAGGATGATGTTTTCTCTCTAAGACTACTTTAGCTGTAATTTTGGAGTCTTTTTAACTGTTACAGTTGTTCAGTGATAAAAGACCAAAGGACATAAAGGTGAGGCAGATCAGTTTGACTCCCAGCAGTTTGTTTTATACACACTGAAGCTTATTCATTCATTGCTTGGTAAACCAGGAAGAATAACTTCCCTCTTTCACAATCTGCTTTAATATTGAAAGTGACTATTTTTGCATGTTATTACTCACCTATCCTTAGATTGTTTGTAAAAGGCAGAATGTAGACCATACTCGAACAGCCTTTGCTTGCATAACCAAAAATAAGTCTACTTTTAAATGTGATTCTGTGATTGAGCAGCTCTGCTAAACCATAATTCGTATGCTAATAAATACACTGAAAGCTAATTTAAGATAATCAGTTGAGCTTTCAACATGGCTCATTTGCACTTGATAGAAATGGCATACATTTATATGGAGGGATCCTTTCCAAACAAAAGGAATATTTTCGAAAATTCTCCCTTTTTATGAATTATCCAGCGGCTTGGGAAGATGGTAGTTCTCTGTTGCTTTCTCCATGGCAATACCTTAGCTGGTCAGATTTCCAAGCCAATCGGTGCCCATCACATAAATTATGATTATTTGAAATTTGGCAAACTTGTACTTATCCTGATGAATGCAAGACAAAATGCTTCAGCAACATATTTCTCTTTACAGCAGTCTTCAAGTTCAGTACTCCTTGTTGTTTCTTATTAGCATTCATATTCTGTACACTCACTGGGGGCTTGTGTGTGTTGAAAGTTCAGTAATACATCCACGGTAATCCTCTACTTCCCGCAAGAATCCATGCTATTGTGGCTCTGTTGCATCAAGGATTAAGAGGCTCACATGCCGAACACATTTAGTGCTTTATCAGTGATTCAATCCTCCAGAACATGATCAAACCTTGAAGTGCAAATGTTCAACATCAATACTGCTGGACACTTAAGCCTATTGCATGAATAGCTAGCTTCTGTTACATCAAACCCGTGTTCTGAAAATGTGTGCAGCAAGGGTAATAAAAAAAGCATGTTATTTGTAAATCAATCGTCTCATGTCATGCGTTCAAAGCAAACAACACCCTTTACAATACAAATATTGCAGTTGTCTTTAAATTAATCGTAAGATCGGCATCAAACTCTTCAGTTTATTATTTTAACAATGAAAGCAAAATTCAAAGAAATACTGGCATGCAGCTGTTATTTTAAGGGTAACTTCCATATTTGGATGTATACAAATTATGCAAAGATTTTTTTTACACCACATCAATGCATGACATTATTATCAAATGTCTCTTTATGTTAATAGTTACCGTTCTCGTGGTGCTCAGATAATATTACATAGCCAAAGATTCCTTCTGCACAATTTAATAATGCAACATTCAAATTTCATGATTGAAATTGCATTTTCCATAATTATAACAATTTCATAAAACAGGCATTTGAAGTGACATCAAAGAAACAGGGGTTTTACATGTTTCATCACTTGTAATTTTCTGTTTAATTACATCAATGAGTTAAAACATCTTTCCACAAACTTTCTTCTGTAGTTTTGATTTGAAGTCACCAGAAACAGCATTCTAGCTGTTTCACCTGTTGGTGGCCACCATCAAGCTGTCTTCAGGGACTGGTTAGTAGAAATGATAAGCTGACATGTTTTTCAATTCCTATTATAAAGCACAACTGGGAGCCTTTACTTCTTAAAGCTGCATAATTTGGAGGAGTGGTGAACCAAGTTGAAACAATTAGTTATAAGATTATTTATCAAACAATGTGTACCGTGGGCTTTTAAAAAACAAGACCATTAATAAAAGTTTCATATTATATGTGGCTCCGTGAAATGCCAGCCGAGTGCAGACTCTGTGAAGTACCTATATTTGTGGTTCTGCCATTCCTGTAATGTGCTAGCTACTGAGGAACTGTAATGAAGACAAACATTACAAATAAGCTCTAAAAAGCCCTAAAGTGTTATCAGAAACATGATATGTTTCAAAATTACAACATCAGTGATACAGAGAATCCATGACTACATTTCTTAAAATTAACATCAAATATTGGACAAAAATTGATAGAACTGCCGAAATAAGGTAGATGAACTGACTGTGCAAATCGAAGTAAATGCATATGATCTCATAACCATATTTCAGTAATAGCCATAAGGCAATCAAAACTGGGAGCTTTACATTCAGGGATACTTGACCTTTTGGAGAGGCAGGAGGGATGGAAAAGGTGTTGGAATAACATTGTAAATGGAATTGAAATGAGAACAGTTGTGAGAGATGATCTAAGCTCAGATGACGTGGAGTCCATTTCGATAGAGGTTTAAAAAAAAAGGCAAAGGAGACATTGGAAAGAGTAGTGTACAGACCTCCAAATTGTAGCCACTCTGGGAAAGACTATAAATCAGCTAATAATGGCAACATGTAAAAAGAATAAAGGCAATAAATATCACTGACTTTAATCTTCATGTTGATTGGTTTAATCAAATTGGAAAAGGTAGCGGCAACAATGAATTCGTAGCGTGTAATTGTAATAGTTTGCTAGAACAATATGTCATAGAACTAACCAGGGAGCAGGCTAATTTGGATCTGGTAAAGGGTAATGAGGCAGGTTTACAAAAGACCTCTAAATGAAAGATACCTCAGGAAGTAGTGGTCATATCATGATAGAATTCAATATTCAATTTAAGAGTGAGAAATTTTGAGACACAACTGTATTTAATTTAAATAAAAGGAATTACAATGAAACAGAGATAGATGGCTAAAGTAAACTCGGTGGATAGATTAGCGGGAATGACGGTAAGCAAACAGTGGCAGACAGTTAAGAAGGTCATTCATGACTCTGAGCAAAAAATACATTCCAGTAAGGAAGGAAGATTCTAAGAGAGGGATGAACCAACCACGACTAACCATGAGAATGTGTATAGGGTATGAGCAGTAGGGAAAGAGTTTAAGTTTTGAGTTTTGTGGAACAAGAGGTTCAGCTGAGTATGACTCAGATCAGATAAGAACTTGCAGTTTACCCTTGCGTCCAGCACCCCATTGTTATGGGTTAACAAAGTAGAAGCACATTCATAATGTAGAGCCATTTAACAATATTGGAAGCATTCAGCATGTAAGCTCAGTTTAACAAGGTGAAAAGTATTCATTATGTGAAGCCAGTTAAGGTTAAGAACATTTATTGTGGAACAGCAGGTGTCTTAATCTCTACTATTGACACACGCTGATTGTAATGGTCACCCAATCATTATGTATGCTACCTTATCTGGATGCTCCTCCCTGCAAAATGACTATATAATTAATTAAGAAACTGCTGTTCAAGAGAAAAGACCAAGAACTCATGTCTCTGTGCACACGAGCAATCGTTTCCTCTCCTTCCAGGGCCCGGAATAAAGACGAATGAGGTAAAACTACTGTGTCTCTGAATATTTTGCTTCGACTGAGGGGGGGAAATGGGATGACAACCAAGGAAGCTAAGGTGAGTATTAAGTTGAAAGAAAAAGTATACAAGGTGGCCAAATTCAGTGTTAACCTTAAAGACTATGGTAACTTCAGAATCTGGTAAAGATGGACAAAAAATATCATAAAGACCGAGCATAAACTGTGAGGGAAAACTAGCAAGGAATATAAAAGCTGATGTAAATGAGCTCCTTTAAATATATAAAAGGGAAGAGAGAGGTCAAATTAACATAGGCACCTTAAAAATGAATCTGGGAGATGGTTTTGGGCATAAAGAAATGGCAGAGGAGTTGAACAGCTATTTTGCATCGGTCTTTATGGTGGAAATATTTTGAACTTTGTTAATTCCTCCCCTGTATTCTTTAGTATTAAGTACCATCACCATTGCTGAAGAAGTTGTACTAGCCAATCTAATGGGCTGAAGGCAAATAAGTCTCTTGGCCCCTAATTTTCTGCATCCGAGAATCCTTCAAGAGATTACCTCAGAGATAGTGGATGGATTAGTTTAATTTTCTAAAGATCATTGGCTTCTGGAGAAATACCAGAGGATCAAAAAGCTGTGAATGTGACACCCCTATTCAAAAAGGGAGGGCAGCAAAGACCAGGTAATTTAAGCTGTTTAGCATTAAATGTATAGTTGGAAAAGCATTGAAATCAATTATTAAGGGAGTAACAGCAGAACACTTGGAAAAACGTAATTTAATCAAGCAAAGTTTCATGAAAGGGAAATCATGTCTGACTAATTTTGGTTTTTTGAGAAAGTCTCAACCAGAGCGGATAGAGGGGAACCAGTAGGTGTACTGTATTTGGACTTCCAGACAGTGTTTGACAAGGTACTTTGCCAACCTGAAAAAGAACCCTTTGTAATCTATGAACAAGAAGTTTTCATAGGCATTGTGTTGGGTCAGCAACTGTTCACACTATATATTAATGACTCGGAGGAAGGAAGTGAATGCGCCAAATTTGCAGATGACACAAAATTAGATGGAAAGGCATGTTGTGGGAGGAATGCAAACAGTTTACAGAGAGACATTGATAGGTTTAGTAAGTGGTCAAAAAGTTGGCAAATGGAGTATCATGTGGGAAAAATGTTAAGTTCTTTTTGGATGGGAAAATGAAAGAACAGAATATTATGTAAATGGAGAGAAATTGCAGATAGCTATGAATTGGGGGTACTTGTGCATGAAACACAAAGCTAACACACAGGAAGGCTAATGGAATGTTGGTCCTTTATTTCAAGAGAGTTAGAGTATAAGAGTAGAAAGGTCTTGCAGCTGTACAGGTGCTGGTGAGACCATGTCTGAGTACTTTGAGCAGTTTTGATCCCCTTATTTAAGAAAAAATATCATTTCATTGGAGGCAATTCAGAGAAGGTTCAAAAGGATAATCCCTGGTATGGAGGGATGGTCTTATGAGCAAAGGTTAAACAAATTGGAATTTTACCCACTGGAATTTAAAAGAATGAGACGTGATCTCATTGAGACTTATAGGATTCTTAAGAGGTTTGACAGAGTAAGTGCTCATGATTTTTACCTCATGAGAGAGTCTAAGACCAGAGAGCATAGTCTCTAAATAAAGGGGCACCAATTCAAGAATGAGGTGATGAGAATTTTTTTCTGAGGGTTGAGAGTCTTTGGAACTCCTTGCGACAGACAGCTTTGGGGCAAAGTCCACGCAAAAGACCCAGAGCTTCTAGTTACCTGCCACATCATCACATCACCTTGTTCCCTGGACAACATCTTTCTCGGGCTTGCTGCAGTGCTTCAGCAAAGCTCAGCACAAGCTGGAAGAACAGCATCTCATTTTCCACTTGGGACTCTACAGTCTTCTGGATTCAATATTGAGTTCAACAATTTTAGGATTTGAGGCACTTTTTCCCATGTCCTTATCACAATGCCCACACACTAGGCCTTGTTGTCACATTGTCTGGTATTACACACAACTCATTGTTAGCCTCTCATAGTCCCCATTATTAGCTATTTATTCTTCTACGCTGATCGTAATCTATTCCTTTGTCTTTCCAACTGTTCTTCTCTCTCTTTAGGTGGGAAAAGTATGTCACTGGAAAATTTGAGCATGTCAGGCAGTATCCGAGGAGCAGGAGAGTCGACGTTTCGGGCATAAGCCCTTCATCAGGAATGCATCTGCAGTCCTCACTCTCTTTGGGTTCTATGTCTACCTAGCATTTACTCCTTACCCCCTATTTCCTGCATAAAAAATAACTGTTTTTCTCTATGCTGTTAGTTCTGAGGAGGGGTCACTGGGACCAAAATGTTAACTCTGATTCCTGCCCATGACTGTTACCAGATCTGCTGAGCTTTTTCAGCAATTTCTGCTACTTGTTTGAAGTTGGATACCTGTGTGGAACTGGTAACTGGAATTTTCCATTATCCTTCATGACGAGAAGAATGGCGAGCAGGTTTAATTAGACAAAGGGCAAAATATCAGATTCTCACCGTTAAGGTAAACTGTAGTAATTAAGATCTCCTTCATGTAGGGGTCAAGTATGGTACCAGCAGCTGGTGAGAACCGACAAAAGGAACTGCAGTGCAAACTGACACCTCTTGTAGAAGAGTATGTAAGTTAGCTTGCTTAGCTGGAAGATTTGTTTTCAGATGTATCATCAACCTGAGCTCCAAATCTTCTCAAAAATCGCTAATCTAGTAGAAGACTCAAGCCACTCCATCCACATCACCCAGGAATTCTTTAATAATATCAAAGACACCAAGGTAGAGGGCGATAAGGTCATGGTTTCCTTTGATGTGACAGCCTTATTCACGTCAATAAACATCACCCTGCCAAAGAAACACTGGCCTCCCTGCTAGACGAACCAAAGACCCAAGCACCTGACAGCACCAACTCCATCAGCAAGGACCACATCCTCAAACTGGTAGACCTGTGCCTCACAGCCCTCTTCACCCTCAACAAAAAGATTTACAAACAAATCAATGGGCTGTCTATAGGATCACCATATCAGGGCTCTTAGCAAAAGCAGCAATGCAGAGGTTAGAACGAAATGCCCTTCCCACAATCTAGCCCAAACTTTGGGTTCGCTATGTTAATGACACCTTTGTCATCTCAAAACGTAAGAAATTAGAAGAAACCCACAAACATATAAACAACATCCTTACCGGTATAAAGTTCACCAAAGAGGAAGAGAACAACAACAGACTCCCCTTCCTAGTTGTCACAGTAGAACGAAAACCCAATGGTGAGCTGCAGACCAACATCTACAGGAAAGCCACACACATTGACCAGATACTCAACCACAGGAGCAACCATCCCAACACCCACAAATGGAGCTGCGTCAGGTCATGTAAATGAGCCACAACACATTGCAGCATCCAGGAACTATGAGAAAAGAAGAAAAGTACCTATACAACATGTTCAAGAGCAACTGTGTAGTCTGCCGATTCCTGCACAACAGACCTAAACAAGAACGTACAACACACCCAGAGACTCTAACCACCTTGCCATACATTAAAAGAATCTCAGAGATGGTGACCAGACTACTCCGGCCCCTCGGCATCATGGTAGCCCACAAACCTACCACCACACTGAAACAGCTCCTGATGAATTAAAAGGACCCCGTACCAACAACCAGCAGGACAAATGGCATATACAAAATACTCTGCAAAGACTGCAACAAACATTACATTGGATAGACGGGCAGAAAACTAGCCACCAGGATACATGAGCACCAACCAGTCACCAAAAGACATGATCAACTATCACTAGTATCCATTCACACAGACGAAGAGGGACACAAGTTCGACTGGGACAATACATCCATCCCTACTCAGGCTAAACAAAGACGTGCATGGGAACTCCTAGAGGTCTGGCATTCAAACCGGAACTCCATTAGCAAACATTTAGACCTGGACCCCATTTACCAATCTCTCAGAAAACAAACCGGAAATTATATCCCCCCACCACAACAGACCAGCACAGATAAATAGAAAGTAGGACAGAGCACCAGTGCTTCATTGGAAGATCACTGATAATGTTACCTAGCGTGGTGACAAAACGTCTGAGAAAACAAATCCATCAGCTGAGCGAGCAAACTTACAACCTGAGCGACAAAACGCAATTATCTATTATTCTGTTTCATAACATAATCATGAAATGTAGAGGTCAGCCAGTGAAAGCTGCTAGGTTTGCTGATGATGAAGGCTTTGCGGTCCATTTGTGGTATTTGCTTCCGTGGTTGATAAATGGGGGGAATGTTGAAGACATGAATTATAGAATGAAGATCATTGTGGATAAAACCAAAACCTGGAAGACAGTTAGGAAAGCAGGTGAAAGAATTAACGTTTTAACAATTGTGAAGCAGTTAGAGAAAGTGAGATACTTTAAATATTTGGGAAGTATAACGCCTGAAGTTTGCAGCTATGTTAAGGAGGTGAGAGCCAGGAATATAATGTAAAATGTTGCATTTGAAAGAAGATTTTATACCACCACTCTGTTGGTACTGCTAGGGCTACAGGACTGCTGACTAATCCAATTGGTAGAAAGCTCTCTAAGGTAGGGCTTACTGTTAAGAAAAGGACAAAATTCTCACTTTAAAGCAATTAAGCGAGCAAGATCTGCTATTTCCCTAACCTTTAGCTTGGGTGATGGGGGCTATTTTGACTTGTAAACTCCAGCCTGAGGATATTGACTGAACTATGAACACAGAACTGAAGAAAATATATTTGCAAATAGTTTGATAGGATGAGTCAAGAATGATATTTTGAATACTTGAATTGGATTGGGAGTGTATTAGGAGGAAGTTGTGGGGGTGGAGGGGGGGAAAACATGTTGAAGAAGTGCTGAATGTTTTGCTCTGGCCCACCTCAAGATGGGAGGTTAAATGGACTTAAATAAAAAACAGAAATGCCAGACGAATGAATGCAAAAGGAGAATTGAGCTAATATCTGCCTCAGGCAGACCGATGTTTTTATTAATCCTATTCACCTCTAGATATTATCTCATACAGATATTGAGCATTGCAAACTAGCTTCCAGTGAGATATATAGTAGTATTTTAATGAGAAGTTGGTTCATGTGTTTTGAAGTGCTGTAATTGCTGGTACGACCGTACAATGTAATATTTTTGTTAACTTCCAAAATTTGCTATGGGCATCTAAACCACATAGGAAGCGTTAAGGATGCTGAATAAAATGAAACTAAATGAGAACAATTTAAGGAACACTGCATGAGAGCAAAGTAAAAATGGAATTGAAAAGCAGAAATATTTTTCTCGTAAAGGAGTTAGGTTTTACGGCATGAGCAAAGTAAGTTATTTTTGCCAAGTTGCTGATATTGGCAGACGAGCATTCGATGTGTTCAATGACATCTTCGGTCTGCTATTTTAAAGGCCGGATGCAAATAATTAGATGCAAGCAGGTGGTGTTTGCCTCAACTTTGGTTATTGGCTGAGTCAAAATAACCCACTCTAGTTCTTTTTATCAGAAGCAACAGTGATTTTTGTTGCTAGACTAAGAAAAGTTTCTTCAGCTTTATATAATCTGGCCTATATTAAAATTGTAGGCAGAAGGATGTCATGAGATGTGTTGAATGCTAAAACAGTTATTTTTATGATGCAATGGTGCTAACAAAATAGGAACAATTAGGGTGCATATGTTAAGATGTTGTAATAAGTTAGCTGTGGAAAGATGAACTTTATTAACTTTGAGAAACACGTCAGAGGCTGAGGGGGTAACCTTATAGAGATTTATAAAATCATGAGGGGCATGGATAGGGTAAATAGACAAGGTATTTTCCCTGGGGAGGGGGAGTCCAGAACAAGAGGGCTTAGGTTTAAGGTGAGAGGGGAAAGATTTAAAAAGGACCATGCAGCAACATTTTGACACAGAGGGTGGTGCATGTGTGGAATGGGCTGCTAGAGGAAATGGTAGAGGCCAGTACAATTGCAGCATTTAAAGGTCAACGGGATGAGTATATGAATAGGAAGGGTTTGGAGAGATATGGGCTTGGTGCTGGCAGGTGGGACTAGATTGGGTTGGGATACCTGGTCGGCTTGGGCGAGTTGGACCAAAGGGTCTCTTTCCGTGCTGCACATCTCTGTGATTCACAAAAAGAAAAAGCAATCTTTATTTACTAAGTAACTTTAATCAAGTGCCCTAAGGTACTTCACAAGAACATTATGGTTCTCTTGAGGTAATGGCAGAATGCCAATTGATGGGGATTAGCACTTGTTAAATGCCCTGCCCATGACACTCACCTCAGTAATATTTAGAGTCCCATCTCATCAGACCCACCAAACAGGCTAGGCATCAAGAAACAAACTAAGAAATGCTGGAGAAACTCAGCAGAAACTCAACTTCTTTGCACAGATAGTTCCTTTGCAGCGTAATGGTTGCGTTCTTGTGCAACCCCACATTATTAAAAATGTGCACTTTAGAAACAGTGATTAAAGTGTTGGAGCTGTAATTGCCAGCACACGTTTTAAAGTTTGCACTTTAGAAAGTGTCCCCAATTCGTCAAGCGTGTTGCAGCGAATTTACATTAACAAAATGTTATAGCAGAACGACCTGTACTAAAAAGCTTTTGTGTTCCTTGTTGGAGAAAAATTATTCACCAATTGGCAGAGCTGTTAGTTTTATGTCATGTCTCATGATTGTCCTTTATGTTAAAAAAATCATATTTTCCTGTAATAAATCATGAAGCGTAAGAAGTCTAACAATTTTGACTATTTGGAGGTGGATTATTTAACTGCAGTAAGTCTTATCCTACCCCTTGCACTTTGATGTATGTGTCTGTATGTACAAATAATGGTTTTTTTGCTTGATTTATTGTTGTCACATGTACTGAGATACAGTTGAAGTGCTATACAAGCAGATTCATCCCATACAAAGTGCACCAGGGTCACAGAAGAGAGTGTCGAATACAGTATTACAGCCGCAGAGAAGGTGAGGAGCGAAAGAGATCTATTTGCAGTGCAGTTGTGTAAAATAAAGTACAGATATTTTGATCTGGTTGCTCAATACTTCAATTATTTTGGAGGTCTTCTGTGTTGTAAGTTTGCTTTAGTTTCCATTATAAGACTATCTACATCTACAATTCTATTATTTTAATATAATATGTTTGTGGATCCTTAGAAATGCTACTACACCACCCATTGTCTATTTCATAAGAACATTAGGAACAGGAATAGGCGATTAGGCCTGTTGAGTCGAGAGTGTGGTGTTGGAAAAGCACAGCAGGTCAGGCAGTATCCGAGGAGGGGGAGAATTGATGTTTCGAGCATAAACCCTTCATCAGGAATCCTTATGAAGGGCTTATACTCGAGACATCAATTATCCTCCTCCTCAGCTGCTTCCTGAACAGCTGCTTCCTTTTCCAGCACCACACTCTCAACCCTGATCTCCAGCATCTGCAGTCCTCACTTTCTCATTAGTTCTGTTGAGCCTGCTTTGCCTTTCAATAAGCTCCATTTACCCGCCCACTCACCATAACCCTTAATTCCTTTTACTGTTGAAAATTCTCTGTATCTTTGCCTTAAAACATTCAATGGGGTAGCCTCAACTGCTTCACTGGACAGGCAGTTCCACAGATGTTGGGTGAAGAAGTTCCTTCTCAACTCAGTCTTAAATCTGCTCACCCTTATTTTCAGGCTGTGTACCCTAGTTCTAGTTTCACTCACCAGCGGATATAATCTCTCTACCTTATCCATTCCTTTCATGAAGTTGTATGTTTCTATAAGGTCACCCCTCATTCTTCTAAATTCCAATGCATATAGTCCCAGTCTATTCATTTTTTTCTGCTAATGAGGTAACCCTCTCAATTCCAAAATCAACCTAGTGAACCTCCTCTGCACCCCCTCCAGTGTCAATACATCCTTTCTCAAATAAAGGGATCAAAACTGTACAAACTACTCCAGGTGTGACCACACTAGATAACCTCCCTATTTTTAAACTCCATCCCTCTAGCAATGAAGGGCAACATTCCATTTGCCTTCTTAACTACCTATAAACCAACTTTTGTGATTCATTCCCAAGAATGCCAAGGCCCTTTTCACAGCAGTATGCTGCAATTTTTCATCACTTAAATAAATGGCTATTTTGCTGTTCTTCCTACTAAGTACTACCATCATACTCCCTTTTGCCAGACCTTTGCCCACGCACCTAACCTATCTATATCCCTCTGCATACTTTGTGTCCTCTGCACACTTTAAAATGAGTGGAGGAGCAGTGTTATCTGCAAACTTTGACACGCTACACTTGGTCCCCAACTTGAAACCATTTATGTAAATTGTAAACAATTGTGTTCCCAACACTGATCCCTGAGGCACATTACTAGCCAATGATTGCCAATCAGAAAAATACCGACTTGTCCCCATTCTTTGCTTTCTGTTAGTTAACCAATCCTCTATCCATGCTAATACACTACCTATAATGCTATGTATCTTTATCTTATGTAGCAGCCTTTTGTGCAGCACCTTGTTGAATGTCTTCTGGAAATCCAGATACACCATATCTATCAGTTCCCCATTGTCCATTACATATGTATTGACCTCAGAATTCCAGTAAATTAATTAAACAGGACCTGCCTTTCATAAACCCATACCGCATCTGCCCGATGGGACTATTTCTATCCAGATGTCTTGCAATTTGTCATTGATACTTTGAAGCATTTACCCCACTACAGAAGTTAAACTAATGGGCTTATAGTTACCCGTCTTTTGTCTACTTCCTTTTTAAACAGTGGTGTCACATTTGCTGGTGATTTAAATGAAACTCGGTCTCTGTATTGTTCCTTCCCTAGCTTGCAGCATGTTTTTACATGTTGCTGGCTTTGTATCAGCTCCTTCTCGCAAGTTGGCCTCCCTCAGAAGCATTTAAATACATTGTTAGGAAGTCAAGGGGAAGATGAAATGATTGAATAGACAAGATTCTTAAAAGTACTACCACAAAGGAATTCAACTCCTATTTATATACTGCCTGTTTATTTACTTTTTGAGTTGAATTATGGTCAAAGAATGAGGACGGTTAAACCAAAGGTAAGTATTTAGCATTTTGTTCAAGTTGCCTACTTTCTCATGGATGGGAGAAACAACTTTGTGAAGATTAATAGTCAATGTACAAAAGACGGACTTTGTGGCACTGAGATAAATCACAACTAATGAACTTGCTCTACTGAATTATTGCCTTGTAGCTACTGAGGCCAAGCTTTGTCAGTTAGATAGTTGTCTAATGAATTTGTAATTAATAGACAGACAGAGTTTGATGATTAGGTCTCACTGCAGTTTTGCACCTGCAGTTAACAAATTGGCTATTGTGCATGTGTCACAGGATGGCCAGCCAAATAAATCCACCTATGCTGTAATTTAGAATAGATCGGCTATTTACTTTTGTTGGACCCAACTGCAAAGAATATCTCTTTTCTAACCCAGATGAATTGTGGAGTTAGATGAAGTGCAGTAGGAGAAAATGCACACTGCAGTGAGTTTTTTGTCCTGTTCTTGTACCATGTACAATAGCTGGTCACACCGGTGCACTTCGCAGTACCTGTCAGGATGGGTCAGCATAAGCAGAGCTATAGACAAAGGTATCACTAAGCAGAGACGCCAGAGTATATTGTTCAATGGTTTAATTGATCTGTATTTGATTTATGTTTTATTTTATCTGATTGCTGTATTGATTGTTTAAGTCGGTATGACGTAAATTAGAGCTAAAGTAAACAGAAGATTCTAGAAGAAAACCTCTGGTTCTTGGCATCTGTGAAGACACCTTCCCTTCTGGATGGAAGTAGTTATGGGTTTGGAAAGTGCTGTTTAAGGATCCTTCCTGAACTTTGTGGATGGTACACACTGCAGCTACTGAGTGTCTGTCTGTGGTGAAGGAAGTGAATATTTGTGGCTGTGGTGCCAATCACTTGGGCTGCTTTGACCAGGATGGTGTCAAACTTCTTGAGTGTTGTTGGAGTTGCTCTTATCCAGGCAAGTGGGGATTTTACCATTACCGTCTCTGACCTGTACCTTGTAGATGGTGGACAGACTTTGGGGAGTCAGGACGTGAGTTCCTTGCTTGCTTTAATAAAATGTTCCAAGGTACTTTACAGAAACATTATAAAGTTTGATACTGAACCACATTAAAAAGATATTAGGGCAGATTACCGAATGCTTGGTCAAAGGGGTAGGATATTTAAGTTTCTCAAAGGATCGGAGGTTGGGAGCAGAGGGTTTTAGGGAAGGAATTGCAGAAGTTTGGGCCTTTAGCAGCTAAAGTCATGTCCACCAAATAGAGCAGTTGAAATCAGGAATATTCAAAAGGAGGCCAAATTCAGAGGAACACTGATATCTTGGAGGACTATGTGCTGGAGAAATTTCAGAAGTAGGAAGCATATGGCCACAAAAGGATTTAAAAATGAGGGTAATAATTTCAAAATTGAAGTATATTTTGATCGAGAGAATGGAAGTTGGAAAGCACAGGCATAATTTCATGTAAATAAGGATGTAGGCAACAGAGTTTTGGCTGAGTTATAGAGTTGTAGTATAGGAAGCTGGCCCAAACTGCATTGGAATAGTCCATTCCAGAGAGAAAACATTAATTGGTGGGGGTTTCAGAGACAGGTGCATTAACATAATATAGAGCAGAAAAAGGCAGTGTTAGTGATGGTCCAGATTGCAGTAAGATGCTCATTTCAAGGCTAGATGCAATACCAAGGCTGCTAGCAATCTGGTTTAGTCTCAGCCAGCTCTGACAGAGAAGAATGGAGTCAATGGTTGGGAATAGAGTTTATGGTAGGAATTGGTGGTAAGTGATAGAATCTTATTGGGTTCTGAGAGGCATGGGCTGCGGGAGATGTGTGGCACAATAAGCAGAGGAATCCATTGGGCCCCTGTCTTGACATTTGAGATGACCTTGTTTCTCCTTTTATGCTTTTAACAAGTGGTGTGACAAGATTTTCTCTCGAGGCAGTGGGAGTGTCAATTGATAAGGAGTGATGCTAATAATATGTCCTGTTCGGGGCATAACTCAACTCAGTAACATGCAGAGTCACATCTGATCAAACTCTCCTAACAGGCTAGACATTAGGAAACAAACACAGAGAAAGCTGAAGAAACTCAGCTCTGGTAGCATCCTTGAAGGAGGAAACAGAGTTTACGTTTCAAGTCAGATGTCACTCCTCTTCTTCCTAAAAAGCTTTAGTATTCTTTGCAGGAGGAAGGTTATTTAGCGATTGGCAGAGCTGTTAGTTCTGTGTCATTTTGATGAAGCTGAAGGAGGCATTTTATTTCCCTTTTCACAAAATTACTTTGTTTTAAAAAAAACAATGCTGTTGTTGCCACAGTATTGATGTGAAACGTGCAATTTGGATTCTGGTTACTGGCCACCCTTCGGATATTGAAAGTGGAGAATTCAGCAATGTAATGAATGTCAAGGGACGATGGTTAGATTCTCTTTTGTTGGAGATGGTCATTGCCTGGCACTTGTATGGTGTGAATATTGCTTGCTCCATGTTAGCCTAAATCTGTCCAGGTCTTGTTACATTTTGGCATGGATTGCTTCAGTATCTGAGGAGTTGTGAATGGCACTGAGCATTGTGCATTCATCAGCGATTATGCCACTTCTGATCTGAAATTGAAAGGAAGATCATTAAAGCAGCTAAAGATAGTTGTGCATGACTTTAGAAACTCCTGCAGAGATGTCCTGGAGTTGAGGTGACTGACTTTTAACATTCATAGCCATTTTCCTTTTGTGCCAGATAGGACTCCAATCAATGTAGATTTTTCCCCTGATACCCATTTACTCCAGTTTTGTCAAGACTCCTTGATACTACACTTTATTAACTGCAGTCTTGATGTCCGGGATAGTTGCTTTCACCTCACCTCTGGAATTCACCCCTTTTCTCCATGTTTGAACTGAGTCTGTAATGAAATCAGAAATTGAGTTGCTCTGGCGGAACACCAACTGGGCATCAGTGAGCAGGTTATTGCTGAGCAGGCGCTGCTTGATTCGACTGTTGATGACATAAGCCATCACTTTACTGATGATTGCGAATAGACTGATGACTGACGCGCAGTAATTGGCCAGGTTGACCTTGTTCTTTTTGTATACAGGACATGCCTGGGCAGTTTACCACATTGTTGGATGGCTGTCAGTGTTGTAGCTGTCAAGGAACAACTTGACCAGGGGTGTCGCAAATTCTGAGCATAGGTCTTTAGTGTTGTTACTGGAATATTGTCAGGCCCTATAACCTTTGCAGTATTACCTCTAACCATTTTTTGATATTGTATGAAGTGAATTGCATTTGCTGAAGACTGGCATTTGTGATACTGGAGGAGGCTGAAGGTGGTCATCCACTTGGCACTTCTTGGCTGAAGTTTGTTGCAGTGTCTCTACCTTTTACGCTGATGTACTGGGCTCATCTATCATTGAGGATTGGGATGGTTGTGGAGCTAGTATGTTTGTTAATTGACCACCATTGTTCACAACTGGATATGACAAGAACCTAGATCTTATCTGTTCGTTATGGAATTGCTTGGCTCTGTCTTTAATATAATGCTTAAGCTACCTAGCATGCAGATAATCCTGTTTTATAGGATGACTTATATTTGGGCATGCCAAGTGCTTCGCTTAGCTCTCTTGCACTCTTCATTGAATTTGATTCATTCCCTGGCTTGATGAAGGTAGTAGAGTCATGTCACAAGGTTGCAGATTATGTTGGAGTACAATATTACTGATGGTTTTCCACAGCACCTCATGGATGCCCGGTTTTGAGTTGCTAAATGTACTTGAAGTCTGTCTCACTTAATGGAGGTGCCAGTGTTGAACTGGGATGGATGGAGTCAGAAGTTAACATGACAGCAGGTTATAGTCCAACAGGTTCATTTGAAAATCACAGCCTCCTTCATCGGGTTCAAAAGCTTGTGATTTCATATATTCCTATCAGACTATAACCTGGTGTTGTGTGACTTCTGACTATATCTCATTTAACACCATGATAGTGCTGCACAATATGGTGGAGGTATTCTCAAGACTTTGTTTTCACAAGATCTGTACTGTGGTCACTCTTACCATTGCTGTCTTGAGCAGATTCATTAATGGCAGGCAGATTGGTGATTGGGTCAATTAGGTTTTTCTTTCTTTATGATTCCCTCACCACCTGCTGCAGACCGAGTCTTGCCTGCTATGTCATTAGGATTTGAGTTCAGTTATTATTGGGCTTGGTGAGCCATTCTTTGAGATGGACAACAGAATCCACAAGGCAGAGTATATTCTGCACTCTTGCCACCCTCAGTGAGATATAACCAAACAATGCATACACATACAGAGTGAACGAAATAAATGAATGAAGATGGAGGAATAAAGAAGGAGACGGCGATATATGTTTCAATACTAACCCTGCTAATCCAGGCTGTTTGTGTATTTAGCATTTCAAATATTGGAGATGACAGATAAAGTTGTTAAATGGAAGTCATTTGATGTCTCCTGGTTTAGGTTGATGATTGCTACATGTAAAAGTTGGAATAATGTTGCGTTTCAAATAACTAATTTCCCTGAAAAAAAAGTTCCTTCTACTTCCCACCTCTTCCAAGAAAGCCACCTCATTAATGAGTGACAAGAACCATCAACTTGTTCATACCTCTGCTTCTAATCACAGACTCCAGAGAATCATTTGAATGTTGGAAGTTGGTGTAGAAAAGAGTTACATGGACTGTTCACTTGTTTCGGTGGTTGATACAAGGAAAGGTATATGCGGGAAGGTTTTCCACTGGGAAGGAATCATAAAGGTTTATATGCTATTGGAAAAACATACAAATACAGATAAATACTTAAAATTGATTTAAGAGCATAAGAATATCAAAAGGGAACAGGAATAGGCTATGGGGTCTCTAGAATTCAAACATCCATAATTATCAGCCTTGAATGTATGGAGTATCTACTGTTCTCTGGGGCACAATTACATAAATTAACTTTGATTTCTTTTGTCTCTGTCTTAAATGGAAGATTCCTTATCCTGGGACTATGACCCATAGCTCTTGACACATCAACTGAAGGAAACCATTTCATGGAATCTATTCTGTCACACTGCTAATGTCTGACAGATTGTCTTGAGTGTGAACATCTGAGTTGCTCTCAGCACGGGCATGATGGGCTGAATGGGCTTCTTTTGTGCTGTAATCATTCTGTGATTATATCTGGTCTTGAACATTGTTATTGATGCTTCTCTTACTGCCTGCCCAAATTGTTTCCAAGTGTCTGTCTTGGCTGGGGAATATCCCCTGGACGGTCTTCTCATGTCGTGAGCCATCTTGTTTTGCAAAATGATTCTGACTATGAGTGTGGTCATTGTAAAGGGTTGTTTGGGTTTGTGAGGCAGTTTTAATTGGAGAATAAAGTGCCAAAGGCAAGTACAAGGTTATGAGCGTTCTAATTGAGATATGGGAGGAATTTGGAACATTGACCGAGGGTAAAACCATAAGGGAGGGGGTTGTGTGAAAGTCACATCCTCAGAAAAATGAAGCAAGGCATATTCTTTTTGTTTGTCATTTGTGTACATTAATTGAACACCTTGCAGCACTTCATTCATATTCTAGATAAGATGTTTCTAGCATTCATATTTTCTACCATCTCATTCCAAACCCATTATTTCATCTGTCTGTTCATTTTGCTGGTATCTTAAGGTAAGTGAACAGACACTAGACTTTTATCTGTTTGACCAAGACCTCCATCACTGTCATGCTAAATCTGGTACCATTTATAGAGAGATCATCAACAAAAATGTAAAAAATTGCAATAGGTTCAAGCCATATTAAATGACCCATTTGGATGAAAGGTCTTTGACCTGAAATCTTTATTCTGTTTGTCACTTCAGATATCCTCCCAAATCTGCTGAATATTTGTGTTTTTGAAGGACCCCTCACTTGCTTTAAATATGTGTCAACTCTGCTTTCTCAAGTGGCTAGCTGCCACTCAACATGGGTTGTGTGGTAATGAAATATAGTTGGTTCTGATATAACGTGATAATTTCATTTACGTGTGATTTCATGTTATAAGAAAATCCCGATGATGAGGAAGTCATGACTGAGGTGTAACGGTGGGTCACTGATTAGCACTGCTACCTCACAATGCCAGAGACCCAGTCTCTCTGTGGAGTTTGCACGTTTGCCCCGTGTCTACGTGGGTTTCCTCCAGGTGCTCTGATTTCCTCCCACAGTCCAAAGATGTGCAGGTTAGGTGAATTGGCTGTGCTAATTTGCTTGTAGTACTCAGGGATGCGTGGATTAGGTGCATTAGTCAAGGTAAATGTAAGGAATGGGTCTGGGTGGATTGCTCTTCAGAGGATCAGTGAGGGCTTGTTGGGTCAAATGGCCTGTTTCACACTGTAGGGATTCTGTGCTTCTGTGAACAATTCAAGGATATGGGGCAGGCTATTTAAGACTGAAATGAGGAGAAATTTCTTCATCTAGAGAGAATGGTGAACCTCTCACCTCTAGTATTCAGCATATCCAAACATCTACCCACTGTCTCAGGGTTGGGAAAAGTGCATGATGACTGTATGCTTATTATTGTGGAACGGTCTTTTACTTGTGTAAGGATGACCATTTATTCTTTTTGCCAGTGATGGTATAGGAAAACGTTTTGGGAGACAGAGAGAGTAGATGCACCCTCAAAAAGCAAATATCATTGAGGATCTGAAAAATATTTTACTTGAGTGAATTGAGGGGTTATAATTTTAAAGTGATTGGAGAAAGGTATAGGAGAGATATCAGAGGCAGAGAGTGGTGGGTGTGTGGCATGCACTGCCAGCGGTGATAGGAGAGTCAGATACATTCGGGACATTTAAGTGACTGCTGGACAAGCACATGGATGGCAGTAAAATGAGGAGTGTGTAGCTTAGGTTGATCTTAGATTAAGATAAATGCTTGGCACAACATTGTGGGCTGAAGGGCCTGTACTGCACTGCACTGTTCTATGTTCTATCTCGGGTCCTAAATAACCTGTCCTGTATCTTTAGACTGTGAATCCTCAGTCTGCATTCCCCGGTCATTGGGCGTATCCTCCCATGTTTCACATTGTCTAGACCTGTTAGGATTTTGTAGGTTTCTGAGATTCCAACAACCTCCACACCTACACCCACACGGACCAACCAACCCACCCATTCTTCTCAGCTCCAGTGAATATATTGATTCAACCTTTCCTCATGGATAAGTCCTGCCGTCCCAAAAATAAGTGGGGAACGTTTGCTACACTCCTTTTGTGGCCAGCATATCCTTCCTCAAATAACAAGATCAAAAATGTGCACAATATTCCAGGTGTGGTCTCGCCAAGGCCCTGTAGAATTGCAACAAGATATCCCTAGTCCTGTGCTCTCATTCTTTCCCTATGTAAGCCACTTGCCTTATTTACTGCCTGCTACACTTGCAAGCTTACTTTCAGTGACTGATCTGGGTGACAACTAGATCATATTGCACTCCCCTTTTCCCAACCCGTCACCATTTCAGTTAATAAACACATTTATCCACATTACACTTCATCTGCCTATTCACTCAACTTGTCCAAATTACACTGAAGCATCTCTGCAT
This sequence comes from Chiloscyllium punctatum, assembly GCF_047496795.1. Taxonomy (NCBI): domain Eukaryota; kingdom Metazoa; phylum Chordata; class Chondrichthyes; order Orectolobiformes; family Hemiscylliidae; genus Chiloscyllium; species Chiloscyllium punctatum. The sequence continues at coordinate 63,447,362 of NC_092740.1, forward strand.
CCTCCTCATAGTTCATCCAGCCAGCCATCTTTGCATCATCTGCAAACCTAGTGATATTACATTTAGTTCCTTTATCCACTGCCCTGCTGTCATTGATTGCACTTTGTCAGTTCCTTGGGAGGCTGGGCCATGTTTGTGAGATAGGACTTGTCATGAACAGGAGGTTCTTAGGTAATAGAGGAATATGAGCCATGTGGGATTAATTTAGAATGGCATCATGGTGGGCTGAAGGGCAAATTCCTGTGCTATGCTGCTGCATGTTCTAAATCCATTTAATATGAAATAGCCTGGATTCGAGCACTGATACCAGCAGCACCCCCCATTAGTCACTCAAAAATATCTGATTATTCTGACTTTTTGTTTGCTGTCTGTCGATCAATTCCTTATCCATGTGAGTATATTATCCCCAATTCAATGTGTTTTAATTTTGTGGGCTAAGAACAATGCAGGAAGAGAAACCTTAGTCTGACAAGATAAAGGAAAACAGAAGACAGTGGATATTTATCTGCCAAAGTCTGATGATGTATCAATGTTTATTTTTGCTGCACTATGAAGGAACTCAGCAGGAGCATCCAAATTATGTGAATCCACACTGCTTATTCCCCACTGCATGGGGAAGGAGGAATTGACTGTGCTGAATAGATTGTACTTAGCACCTTCCCCTCCCCCTGTGCAATAATGCTGGGCTCTTACTAGCAATACTGCATCAGTATCCATATGGATAACATTTCCTTTGTGTTTTCATGCACTCTGTGGAGCCTCCACTCCATCAGTCAACACAGCAGCAATTATACAGCAGTGTGCACACTGACCCCAATTGACATCTTGTAGTTCACATTTTTGGGCATTTAAATAGTTGAGAGATAAAAAATAATGTATTCATTTAGCTTTCCCATCATCGCTGAGTGACAGTATTTAATGCCATCTTCCTGTTCTTCTCAGCATTGATTGGTCTCATTGAAAATGTAATTGTTATTAGAAGATTGAATTAATGTTTAATCTTTTTTAACAACACACCATTATTATACCAATAATAACACAAAGTAATTGTGAAAAACAATATGCATGAAGCATTGATAATGCACGTCTTTGCACAAACTAGATTTGAGGAGAGAGTGGGAAAGCAACTGGGAACAAAGGCTTTTCTTTGTTTGAAATAGTTAAACTTCACACAAAGAAAGAAAGGAAATTAGGTACACAAGTCACCTCAAACTCCAGACAGTCCCTCATGGGCAAGAAAATAGCGCGCGTCGTTGATGGCAACAAATTGTTCATTATTGCTTAAAAACCTGATAAATAAAGTATTATTTCAATAAGATGGACTGCTTAGAAGGAATAACAACTGGGTTTTAGGTTTTAAAATTCCAGGGCTGTATATTCCAGTGAAATTACCCGCCCATGCCTGTATTTCTATAAAGTTAAAGATCTCACAATACCAGGTTATAGTCCAACTGTTTCATTTGGAAGCACTAGCTTTCACAGCGCTGCTCCTTCATCAGGTGGTTGTTTTATCAGCAACTGCCTGATTAAGGAGTGGTGCTCTGAAGGCTAGTACTATTTACTATATTCATGCCCCTCATGAATTTTAAGACTTCTATAAGGTCACCCCTCAGCCTCTAATGCTCAGGGAAAATAGCCCCAGCCTATTCAGCCTCTCCCTATTCAGTTCAAATCCTCCAACCCTAGCAATATCCTTGTAACTCTTTTCTGAACCCTTTCAAGTTTCACAACATTTTTCCAATAGGAGGGAGACCGGAATTGCACACAATATTCCAAAAGTGGCCTAACCAATGTCCTGTACAGCTGAAACATGACCTCCCAACTCCTGTACTCAATACTCTGACCAATAAAAGAAAGCATACCAAACACCGCCTTCACTATCCTATTTACCTCCAACTCCACTTTCAAGGAATTATGAACCTGCACTCCAAGGTCTCTTTCTTCAGCAACACTCCCCAGGACCTTACCATGAAATATATAAGTCCTGCTCTGATTTGCCTTTCTAAAATGCAGCACCTTCTTCACTGTTCACTACATCTCCAATTTTGGTGTCATCTGCAAGCTTACTTACTATACCTCCTGTGTTCACATCCAAATCGTTTATATAAATGATGAAAAGTAGTAGATCCACAGGCCTCCAGTCTGAAAGGCAAGCCTCCACCCCCACCTACCTGTTGAGCTAGTTCTGTAGTCAGATAGCTAGTCTTCCCTGTATTCCATGAGATCTAACCTTGCTACCATGAGGAACCTTGTCGAGTGCCTCATTGAAGTCCATATGGATCAAGTCCACTGCTCTGCCCTCATAGCAAGTGCAGCTATGCAGAGGTTAGAACGAACAGCCCTTACCACAATCCAGCCCAAGCTTTGGATCTGCTATGTGAATGACACCTTTGTCATCACGAAATGCAACAAATCAGAAGAAACCCACAAACACATAAACAGCATGCTCTTGTACAATATCCTTACTGGTATACAGTTCACCAAAGAGCTAGAGAACAACACCAGACTCCCCTTCCTCGAAGACACAATAGAACGAAAAGCCAATGGAGAGCAGCAGAGCAGCATTTACAGGAAAACTACACACACTGACCAGATACTCAACTACAGGAGCAACCATCCCAACAGCCACAAATGGAGCTGCATCAGGGCACTATTCAAATGAGCCACAACATGTTACAGCATGCAGGAGCTACAAGAAGCTAAGGAAAAACACCTATACAACATATTCAGGAACAATGGGTACCTGATAAGTACAGCCCGCCGATTCAGACAACAGACCTAAACAAGAAGACACAACACACCCAGAGACTCTAGCCACCCTGACATACATTAAAAACATCTCTGAGATGGCAATCAGAATACTCCTGTTCCTTGGCATCATGGTAGCCCACAAACCTACCATCACACTGAAACAGCTCCTGATGAATTTAAAGGACCCCGTATCAACAACCAGCTGAACAACATCATATACAAAATACCCTGCAAGGACTGCAACAAGCATTACATTGAACAGGCGGGCAGGAAACTAGCCACCAGGATACATGAGCACCAACTAGCAGCAAAAGACATGACCAACTATCACTAGTATTCATACCCACAGATGAAGAGGGACATCAGTTCGATGGGGACAATACATCCACCCCGCATCAGGCTAAACAAGAATATGCATGGGAATTCCTCGAGGTCTCTACATCCACCCCACGTCAGGCTAAACAAGAATATGCATGGGAATTCCTCGAGGTCTCTACATCCACCCCGCGTCAGGCTAAACAAGAATATGCATGGGAATTCCTAGAGGTCTGGTATTCAAACCAGAACTCAATCAACAAACATATTGATTTGGACCCCATTTACCAACCTCTCAGAAAAAGAACCAGAAATGATATCACCCACCACAAGAGACCAAGACACACAACTAGAAAGCGGGACAGAACACCAGCGCTTCATAGGAGGCTCACCGATGATGCTACCTAGCATGGCAACGAAATGTCTGAGAACAAATCTACCAGCTCAGCGAGCAAACTTACAACCCGATTGTAGAAGAATGCAGGGGAGAACACAAAGATCAGGAGTAGGAGTAGGCAATTCAGACCCTTGAGTCTTGGCCTTTAGTTGATAGTCATGCCTGATTTCACCTTGGCCTGAACTCCATTTTCCTGCCCACTCCCATAATCCATAATTAAGGATCTCTCTATCTCGATCTTAAATTTACTCAATGTCCCAATATCAACCGCACTTTTGAGGTAGCGAATTACACAGATTCATAGCCCTTTTGAGAGACGTAATTTCTCCTCACCTCTGTTTTAGCTCTATTACCTTTTATCCTGAAGCTGTGACCTCTCATTCTCAGTTGCCCAACATGACGAAACATCTGTTCTACGTCTTCTTTGTCAATCCTCTTCAGCATCTTGTATACTTCAACTGGATCACCTCTGATTCTCCTAACCTCTGGAGAGAATAGGCCTAAACTGCTCAGTCCCTCTTCATCAGAAGAGGTCTACTCCTGCTCCTGATCTTTATGTTCTCCCCTGCATTCTTCTACAATTGGGTTGTAAGTTTGCTCGCTGAGCTGGTAGATTTGTTCTCAGACATTTCGTCACACGCTAGGTAACATCATTGGTGAGCCTCCTTTGAAGCACTGGTGTTCTGTCCCGCTTTCTATTTGTGTCTCCCTTCCTCTCTGGAATCAATCTAGTGAACTCCTCTGAACTACTTCTAATACAACTACATCCTCCTTCAAATAAGGGGACCAGAATTGCATGCAATATGCCAGGTACTGTCTGTCTAATGCCCTTGCAGATGTGACAACAATTCCCTACATTTATATTCTATCCCTATAGCAATACATGCCAAAATTCCATTTATCTTTCTAATTACTTGCTATATCTATATTCTAGTTTTCTGTGATTAATGCATGAGGATGCACTGAAGCAGCCTGTAGTTTCTTTCCATTTAAATACTAAGTTGTCTTTCATTTCCTTTGACCAAAAGGATAACCTCTCACTTTACTATGTTAAACTTCATCTGTCAAATTTTGGCCCTTTCACCTTACCTATCCATATCCATTTGTAAATTTCTTATTTTTCATGCAGTTTACTTTCCCACCTATTTTAGTGTTATCTGCAAATTTTGCTGTAGTACTTCTGTGACTGCACTGCATCCATTTCAATAATGTAAATTGTAAATAGTTAGGGCAAAAGGACTTAAACTTGTGGCACTCCTTTAGTTTCAGTTTGCAAACTAGAAAAAGACCTATTTATCTCGACTCTGTTTTCTGTTGGTTAGCCAATCCTCTATCCAAGTTAATACATTACCACAATCCCATGTGATCTTAGCTTGTGCATTAATCTCTTGTATGACACCTTATTAAATGTCTTCTGGATATCCAGATATATTGCATCTACAGGTTCCCATTATCAACATTTGTTGTTGGATTTTCCAAGAACTCTAGCAAATTAGTCAAACATGCTTTACACTTCATAAAATCATGCTGACTCTGATGGATTTTATTTTGACTCTTCAAACATCCTATTATTAATTCCTTATTAATGCATTCCAATAATTTCCCAATGATACATTTTAAACTAACTGGTCCATGGTTTCCTACTTTCTGCTTCCCTTTTTGAATAAAGGTGAGTATTGTGAAAAAACAGAATGACTGGCTTGTTAAATAAGTTGGTGAAAGTGAGGACTGCAGATGCTGGAGACTAGAGTCGAGAGTGTGGTGCTGGAAAAGCACAACAGGTTAGGCAGTATCCGAGGAGCAGGAGGATTGACGCTTTAGACAAAAGCCAACTTACATATTTTGCAGAGTAGAGGAAGAAAACAAATTATTAAGGAATCTAAAAATAAAAAATTGGGGAGCTTAGTGCACATAAGAATGCAAGAACTCCAAGCAGGAATGGGCATTTAGCACTTGAGTCTGCTCTTCCATTCAGTATGATCGTGGCTGATCTCCTCTCGGACACAACTTCACTTTGCCCACTCCCCATGACCCTTCAACCCATTACTGATATAAAAATCTGTTCACCTCCTCCTTAAATTTACTCCATATCCCAGCATTCATCATTCTGGTGTAGTGAATTTTACAGATTAGATTAGATTACTTACAGTGTGGAAACAGGCCCTTCGGCCCAACAAGTCCACACTGCCCCGCCGAAGTGCAACCCACCCATGCCCCTACATCTAGCCCCTTACCTAACACTACGGGCAATTTAGCATGGCCAATTCACCTGACCTGCACATCTTTGGACTGTGGGAGGAAACCGGAGCACACAACGCTTGAAGTAATTTCTCCTCATTTCTGTTTTAAATCTACTACCCTTTCTCATACAACTGTCTCTTCTCATTCTAAATTGTTCCAGAAAAAGAAACATCCACTCTGCAAGAACTTTGTCCATCCACTTTGGCACCTTGTATACTTCAATCAGACCTTCTAAACTTCAGGCCAAAACTGTTCAACTTCTTTTCATAAGGCAAACCACTCATCTCTGAAATCAATCTACTGAATCCCCTCTGAACTGCCTCCAGTGTAATTGCACCCTCCTCACAATTGCAGCCTCAGAATATGGTGAGGATGACACTGCCAGTTGCTTTGAAGCAGATCATGTGTTTGGCACCTTCTAGAGTGGAACATGCACTGTTCCAATGTCTGGTTTGCCATTGATTGTTGCAAAAAGAGAGATCATGAAGGTTCCTTTATTCCAAGTGCAAGGAGTGCATTTCATTCTCTCTCGCCACAAAGTACCAGGGAGAGTGAGTACATAATGCCAAAAAGATTTCTGGTTTCCCCATGATGCAGGGTGTCACTGACAGCACACAAGCTGTTTTGTGACATTGCATGTAGGTTCTGAGATACTGCACCACAAGGGATTTCAACTATTCAATGTTTGTGTGGTGTATGGCCATTCATATTGAGCGATTAGATTAGATTACTTAGTGTGGAAACAGGCCCTTCGGCCCAACAAGTCCACGCGACCCTCTGAAGAGCAACCCACTCAGACCCATTCCCCTACATTTACCCCTTCACTTAACACTACGGGCAGTTTAGCATGGCCAATTCACCTAACCTGCACATTTTTGGACTGTGGGAGGAAACCGGTGGAAACCCACGCAGACGCAGGGAAAATGTGCAAACTCCACACAGATAGTTGCCCAAGGCGGGAATTGAACCTGGGTCTCTGGCGCTGTGAGGCAGCAGTGCTAAATACTGTGCACTGTGCTGTCCATAAATTAGATTAGATTAGATTACTTACAGTGTGGAAACAGGCCCTTCAGCCCAACAAGTCCACACCGCCCCGCCGAAGCGCAACCCACCCATACCCCTACATCTACCCCTTACCTAACATTACGGGCAATTTAGCATGGCCAATTCACCTGACCTGCACATCTTTGGACTGTGGGAGGAAACCGGAGCACCCGGAGGAAACCCACGCAGACACGGGGAGAATGTGCAAACTCCACACAGTCAGTCGCCTGAGGCGGGAATTGAACCCGGGTCTCTGGAGCTGTGAGGCAGCAGTGCTAACCACTGTACCACTGTGCCGCCCAAATGTTCTCCCCTTTTTTTTTCCAGCCATGTGTGGAATGAATTTCATGTGCATTGATATGTGCAGATGTGAACAAGCTGTGCAAAGTATATAATAACATACATATTGTATATTTATAAACGTTAATGTAGGTTTTGAAGCAGAAGAAATACCACAGTGATAACATGCTAGTCCATAAATGACCAGGTTTACTGAATTCAACTTTAGATTTACTGTGATTGGATTGAACACATGACTTCAACATACCATGCCCACGACACTACAACACCTTTAGACAGGCATTGGTTTTGTAAAAATGTTTTCTAGGAAGTGGATGTCACTTGACATGCTGGCATTAATTGCCCTTGAGAAGGTGGTAACAAGCCGCCTTGGTGAACATCACAATCCATATGGTGTGGGTGTGCCATTCGTGTTGCTAAGGAGGTATCACGTTTTAATGAGTTTGAGTGTGGAAAAGTTGAATTTGTGGCAATAGCTTAAGACCGTACGTGGTTATTTTGTTTAAATTTGATAAGACAAAGAATAGCATTTATAAAACACATGGCAAATGCACCTTTTTCAGCTAAATCTGAATAGTGAGTGAAGTAGACCAGTAATTTCTTCATATCAGAAAATATTATCAAGCAAAGATGAAGCATTCTGTAAATTTGGAAAGAGGTTGGCTCTTGTGAACTGAGTGATGGAAGTAAGAGAGACAGTGTCCCTGTGAATTACGTGAATATTGAAGGGGAATACTATAATTTAGGAACTAAGATAGTGAGTATTATGAAGAGGTAGAATGACTTGGGTAGCCTTGGGTTAAGTAATAGTACTTACTCTACCTAATTTAAAAAAAAATAATCTGACTTGTGAATTAATAAATTGGAGTACCACTTTTTAAAGTGTCACAATGCACAGAAAAGTGAATTGAGGAAAGGTAGTATTCAGAAGGATGCACAGTTTAAAATGCTTCAGGAGAATCCCCCGCAATACACTATTATTTATAGATGTGAGCTTGGAATCCAAAACATTTCACATACTCTCCAGAAATAGTTTGTTTTTAATGCGTCAAATATCTTTGGAATCATCTTCTTTAGTATTTCGACAAATCCAGCTGCTGCAAAATAAGTAAATTAGTTGCATTACTGGCTCAAAAGTCCTCTTAGTAAATTAATAACTTTACACCTCATAATTGCTAACAAACTCTTCCATCCTAGCTCCAGCTCTTTACCTCTGCTGATTCAACTGCCTGTCCCCTGTTCCAGACTCTTCAATTTCCATTTCTCTCCTAACTCACCACATCTCCCACTTTTGCCACTTTTCTCCCTGCATCTCAGTCCCTCCTCCTTGTCCTGTTCTGCTGTTTCCATCCCATTCTGCTCCCTACCTCTCCACTCACCCAGCCCCTCCTGCTTGCCCTCCGCTCCGTTCATCACCCCTCCTTCCCATCTTGACTTGCTTTCTACCTCTCAACTGCTCGCCAGCCCCTCCCCACTCACCACATCATCTCTCCGATCACTCCCCCTGCTCACCCATCTCTCCCCTTGCTGCTTCACTCCAGCCTGCCACCTCTCCCTCTCACATCCCTCATTCTTGCAGCTTCCATTTCTGACATTATGCTCACTGTGTCTTGTGTACTATTCCACTGACTGTATCACTCACGCTCACTATTTTCCCCTTTTTCCCTGAACGCTAACTGTGAGCTTGAGGAATGGGCAGTGAGTGGGAGAGTTGTGAAGGGAGGCCGTGAGTAGAGGGGTCAGCAAGTGAGCTGCAGGAAAGACAAGTGCTAACAGAGCTTCGGACTCTGGGGACTGAAATAAATGCATTTCAACTGTTAATTCCATCTGATTGATTGTGTCAGGCTTGACTCTTGTCCATTAATTTTCTGTCGTGGGTAGTCTACTAGTTCTTTGCTTGTGGACTAGAGTGGCAGGAAACCTAATTTACCCATTAGTACGTGTGCTGCAGTAATAATTGTGTGTATAGCAGCTTCTCGACATGGGTTAATGACAGGCTGGCTGCCTCATGGACTGATAATGGGATGACAAAAGTTGTGATTGTGAGAGAGGACAGCAAGATCATGCTGCATAGATCAACTACCACTCCCCTGAGACATCACTTCATCAACCCTAATAATGTATTGGAAAACACATCATCCCAGCAACCAAACACCCTGTGGCCCCCACTTGAGCAAAGTAACTGTAGCTGTGTCCAGCACAGCAATATGTTGAACCTGCATGACTTCAATCTCAGCTTCCACTGCAATATTCAGTTATTGGGCTACTTCTGTTTGTGCTGCAGTGGAAGCCAAGACAATGGTTGTCAGATGCTGCACTATGTCCATGTCTAAAAATCTGTATGGAGTTGCCAGTGGCTTCCCTGTTGGAAATAATGTGCTCTAAGATTCATGTAGGACTCCTTCTTCACCTGCTCACCCACAACTTGGTCTTCCAGCACTGCCTGGCAAGGTTGCAGCTCTTAACTATCTTAACAAGCAAAGGCACAGATTATACCGAGAGAATTTGGAATGCAACAGGTACATGCTTGCTCTATCTGCAGCTTGTAAATTATAAAAAAAATGCATGAAGAGGAGGAATTTCAATGTGCAGAGCAATAGCCTGCTCATGCACACTTCTATTGGATGCCCATCTCCAGGGACCCAAACTGGAAGTCCACTGATGATTTCAGTCCACCCATTCCTACCTCCATTGCAACCCTCATGTGCTGTCAAAATCCTGCCCAAGGTGAAAGTTGGCAAGGACAGAGATTGCAGTTGAGCTTTTTGAAAAGGAGGGTTGATGAGTTTTAAATTGCCTTAGAAGAGGGAACTATTTAAAATATCAGTTAACAAACACTGTGGCTGCTGGGAATCTGAAACGAAAACCCAAAATGTTGAAAACATTGAATACATCGGACAGCACTGTTAGGGAGAGGACGTTAACATTTCAGATTGATGGTCTTTTAGCTTTGATTCAATGGGGAAGTAGAGAGAGCAGCACTTGCAGGTCTGTTAAGGACATAATGTGTATCGAGGAGCCCTAGCAATGCTGAAGTCAGGTTGGTATCAGGGAAAATGTCCCAGTGGTTGGAGTCATAGTTTATCATTTATCTTAATTCTGGGATGCCACTACAAGAGTTCTTTGGAAGATGTTTTATAATCAATCTGTTCAGCAATGTTATGACACACCTCTGGAACAGTTGGGATTTGAACTGATGCCTCCTGGTTCAGAGGTAAAGATACTGCATCACAAGAGCTTCTCCTTCCTCAGGGTCGTGTCCTAGGCCCAACCATTTTCAGTTGTGTCATCAATAACATTCTGTCCATCATAAGGTCAAAAGTTTGTTTGTTCACTTGAAGATTACATCATATTCAGCACCATGTGCAATTTGTTAGATACTGAGCAGTGTCCATTTGCAGTAGGACCTAGGTTTGGGATGATAATTAGTAAATATCTTTTGTGATGCACAAGTGCAAGGTACTATATACATAGCAGCGTATATGTGGGAACATCAGCTGCAATTTCCTCTGTTAACTTGGAGCTATATCTCCAATTTCTTCATTGTCACTAGGTCAAAATCCTGGAGCTCCCTTCTTAATCACGAAGTATGTGCATCTGCATGCCATGAACTGCAGCAGTTCAAGAAGTCAGCTTGCCACCACCTTTACCAGGGCAATTACTGGATGGGTAATAAATGATGGACAAGCCAACAAACCCTCCATCCTATAAGCCAATGAATATTTTTTTAAAAAGCTATTCCCAGTGCATCTATTTGGCTGGAGGGTCAGTAGAAGAGAAGGATGGAGCATTTGGGTTTTGTTGCATGTAAGGATTTTCCTTTAAAAGATATTTGTAGATGTGAGACAAAAGACTGCCTGTGTTAAGCTGTGAATTATGATTCATGATGCACTCATTACTGCTGAGAAGGAGAGGAAAATGATAGCACATAAAAATCCAGAATTTACAACTGATCTGAAAGCAATTTCAATGCTAATATTTGAGTTTTATAAAGTCAAAACAGGCTTGTTTGCATTGCTTCTAATTTCTTCTTTTATTGAGGGGATCTCTTGCAGAATTGATCACAGTCCCAGTATTAGCTTGTGGGAGATTTGAGACATTTGGAGCAGTTTCAATATGATAACGTTAATTATTCCAGAAAAGATGATATGGTGGCTGATTTAGATATACAATCCTTTTGTAATGTTCGCTGTCTGTTGACTATAACATACCTGTGAAGAAAAAGAAGCAATCTAAACAAAAGAATAGTCACTTTTCTGAAAAAGCATGCCTGTTCCGCATGAAATATGCTGCTGTGAGGAAGATAAGGCAGTGAATGTATTGCATGTTGTGCATTACTACCAGCATTGTGAATGAGCTGAGGTAACACGCATAATTGAAGCTCAAAAGGCTGGCAACTATTTCTACTGATGATTATTCAGACTCCACATAGTCAGCACACTGACACCAGGAGCACCCCATTGTATGTATAGATGCAGTTTGTTCTTTGTAGCTGCCAAAGATTGTTTGTCCCAGTCAAAGAAGGGCAGAGTGCTGACCCAGAATGTGTTTTGTGTATTGAAACCAGCCAGCAGAATAGTGAGCCAGGGGCTGTTCTCAGTTTAAACACTGAGGTGTAAATTTAAAGTGGGGAGGAAAGGTGGTGATAGTGTATTACTCAGTCCCCTTCCCAGGAGGAATGTTGATGCCACATTAACCAACAAGTCCACTCTGTAGCACTAATACAGGATGAGTGGATATTAAGTGTAAAATCCAACTTCAAGCTTAGGCTGCCTTTTGTACATCAGAGGAATAAATATGGTTACTTTAAAAAATATTTTAAAGTGGTATGCAGATAAATCTATAGATTGGTGTGTTTGCTAAATTCTGACTTTTCTAATATACTGCAGTAGAAAATTATTTAAGTTTTGAAATTATGATAAGAAATATATCATTTAGGAATAGTCAGTGTCATCCAAGTGCATAAATGTTGGAAACTAATTTCACGCAGTAGCTCTGAATGAAGGTCCAGTCAGTGCAGAATGATCACTAAGAAAACCATATTGTTGTTCAAATTACTAAAGAAGGATATTTTTCACAAAATGCTCAGTGCACAACAGGACTTTTTGTAAATAGGTGAGACTGTCACTTGTGTTTTCCTTTCTCTTTTTTCAATATATTTACATATGAAGCAAAAATTTTATTCAGGAATTCTATTGTTTGGATGCATTTGTGCATGTGTGAATCCGCTTCAGAGAGCTCCTGTTGCTGGCGTTTTTGAACTCCAGATTATTGTTTTAATAAAATGTAACTTTTATGTCTCATGCTGTAGCACATGTCAGCTGCAGAGAATTACCTTGATTACCTGGCTGTGTAATTAGAGTCCGAGAGATGTCCAGAATGGAAACAGACCCTTCGGTCCAACCCGTCCATGCCGACCAGATTTCCCAACCCAATCTAGTCCCACCTGCCAGCACCCGGCCCATAACCCACCAAACCCTTGAGAAAATTTCAGCTTGTCAACTTAAGATTCAAATAATTAAATTTCATGAAACAGTTTAAGATGAATTACCAGAAGTAATTAGTTCCAAGGAGCATCAATTGAACAAACGTTGTTCTTACAGTAGGTCAAATAAGTGTGTGTTATGTGTCTGTATTTGGTGATGGGATATAGTTGCAGATTTGTTCCACAGCCATAATTTGTTGTGTACATTTTGATGCTACAGGCTGAATGATACCCACAGTGTTTGAAACTCAATACCAGGATTATTTCCAGGCTGTTTCTGCTTCATGAGGCAGCATGCTTAATGGCTGAGTCTTACAATTAACAGGTCAGTTCCACATTCACCACCCATTTGGAGGGTGGGAATTGCAGAATTTGAGGCCCACTGTAGAGGTGCTCGACAGTCTTCACTCAATCACCAAGGAGAAAAATTGTGAGTCTGAGCAGCAGTGAAACACTGGCACTGCTTTCTGGGTCAGGGAAGCTGCTGAAACGGATATATCTGCTTCAAGAAATTCCACACTCCATTGTCATTGAGGAAGTTAGCAGTCTTGCCATTATCTGACAGAAATATTTATATCTGCTTGTTATATCACAGCCTTTATCCAACTGTAGGGCCTTCCCCATTCACTCTCCAGGATGTTGTACTACTGTTATGAAGACCATTAGGCAGCTAAACAAAAAAACCCTAAGAATTACAGATGCTGAAATCTGAAAGAAAAACACAATTTGCAGGAGAAACTCTGCAGTTCTGGCAGCATCTGTGGAGGGAGAAACAGTTAATATTTTGGGTCCAGTAATCTTTCTTCAAAACTGATTGATTATAGCTAAGAAAAGGTGTTATTCATGCTGGGAGTGGGGATAAAGGAGTAAACAGTACGTGGAGATGGAGCTCAGAGAGAACAGAGTTGGGGTTGGATAATGGTGACCCAGGGAGAAAGAAAAAAGCTCTTATAGTGACATTAGTAGGTGAAAATGGGTTGGTGATGAAAGCAAACTGTTTTATTGGGGCTGGGGTGTGGGTGTGGGTCAAGGACATGGAAGGTGTTCAGGTCTGAGAATTATTGAACTTGTAATGAGATCTGGAGGCTGCAGGGTCTCCAAGTGGAAAATGAGATGCAATTCTTCTAAAGTGCGCCTCACTGGACCATTGCAGCAGGCCATAGATGGACATGTTAGCCACAGAACAGAGTGTTGTGTGGATGTGGAAGACATTTGGTAGCTTGGTCATTTTTTTCAGACAGAACATAGGTGTTGCAAAAAGCTGTTGTTCAATTTGCATTTTGTCTGCCCAGTATAGATGAAACCACATTGTGAGCAGCAAATACAGTGGACTATATTGAGTGAAGTGCAGGTAAGTCACTGCTTTCCCTGACAGGTGTGCCAGGGCCTTGGATAGTGAGGAAAGGGGAGGAAAACGGGCAGGCATTATACCTACTGTGATTACAGGGAAAGGTGCAGTGGGGGTGTGGGGTGGTCTTACGAGTGGAGGAGGAGTGGACCAGTATGTCCTGGAGATCCCTGCAGAATGCTGATAAGGGAGGGGCAGGGAATTGTATCAGCATCACACTGGAGGTCGCAGAAATGGTGGCTAATGATCCTTTGGATATGGAGGAAAGTGAGGTCCGTGGGACCATGTCAATATTGTGAAAGCAAAGGGACGACCATTAAGCAGCTCTTTAATTAGTTTGATAGCATTCCTGGTACTACTTGGCTAGTTGTTTTCACATGGTCAGTGCATTGACATTAGGAGTTGGGAGCTCATGTTGCTGCTGTAAAGGACATTGGTTAGGCCACTCTGGAATATTGTATTCAATTCTAGTCTCCCAGCTATAGGAAGGACGTTGTGAAACTTGAAAGAGTTCAGAATAGATTTACAAGGATGTTGCCAGGGTTGGAGTGTTTGAACTATAGAAAGAGGGTGAGTAGGCTGAGGCCATTTTTCCTGGAGTGTCGGAGGCTGAGAGGTGATCTTTTAGAGATTTGTAAAATCATGAGGGGTGTGGATAGGGTAAATATTATAGGTCTTTTCCCAGGGTAAGGGAGTCCAGAACTAGAGGGCATAGGTTTAAAGAGAGAGGGCAAGGACTTAAAAGGACCCTAAGAGGCAACTTTTTCATGCAGATGGAGGTGCGTGTATGGAATGAGGAGGATGCAGTGGAGGCTGATACAGTTACACCATTTAAAAGGCATCTGGATGGATATATTACTAGGAAGGGTTGAGAGAGATATAGGCCGAATGGGACTAGATTAATTTAGGATATCTCGTTGGCATGGACACATTGGACTGAAGGGTCTATTTCATGCTATACAGCTTTGACTATAAATGTGGACCTACCTCTGGGGAAACAAAATGGAGATGGGACTGTATCAATGAACCAATTTAACAGTTCAGAGCAGTTTTCCTTGTTCTTTTACTTCTAAAGCTATCTCCAGGAGGCTGAGGAATTCTACTGTAGAAAATAAGTTGCATTTTAATTCTTGGAAATTAGAATGAGAGAATGCTACAGCATTAAAACAGGCTACTAAAACTGTGCAGGCGTGTTGTTCCACACAATCTGTGTGGACAAAATCCACTCTCCTAGTTGTTCACAGATATTTTAATAACCTACTTTTCAAACAGGTGTTTAATTCCTTGTTAAATAAATTTATTCACTTGACAGTGCTTTCTGGCAGAGTGTCACATTTTAACTCGTATGCATGGAAAATATTTTTAACCTTCTGATCATATGCCACCACTTCCACTACCTCCAGGGGATGCCACCACCAGACGTAATTCTGCAGGGATCTCTGGGACATACTGGTCTATTCCTCCTTTCCCAAGACCATTCCACACTCCCACACTATCTTCGGCAACTGCAGAAGGTGTAACATATGCCAGTTTTCTTACTCCCCTTCATTATCGAAGGCCCTAGAACACACTGTTGGGATGAAGCATGCTGGCTTAGTGGTTAGCACTGTTGTTTCGCAACATCAGGGCTGTGGGTTCAATTCCATCATTGGGCGACTTTGTGGAGTGTGCACATTATCTCTCTGTGTGGGTTTCTGTCCACCGTCCAGAGATGTGCAGGTTAGGTGGATTGGCCATGCTAAATTGCTTATAGAATCCAGGGATGTACAGAGTTGGTGGATTAGCCATGGGAAGTGCAGGATGATGGCGATAGGGTAGGGGGTGGGCTTGGGTGGGCTGCACTTTGAAAGATTGGTGTAGACTTGATGCTCCAAATAGCCTGCTACTCCACAGTAGGGATTCTATGATGATTGTTCCCTATTTTTGAGATCATATATCTGTGCTCTTTTCTTTCTATTTTATCTACAGTAATTTTTAAAAAACTCACAGCTGGCAGTATCAATTGTTGGAGAGCTGGGTAGTTGCAGTCACACGATGTGTAAAGCAAAAAGTACACCCTGCAATAGGGTTGGGCATGCATATTCCAAAATGCATGTGAGTGGTGTATCTCTGTGCTTTGTGAATGTGTACAGTGGTATTAATAGGTTGGCAGCAGCAATTCAATTATAATTCTTTTGCTGTCATGAAATTGTAAAAAGAAGTTCATGAATAAAATGAAGTACAAGTTCAAATGTATTTTGAATATTCTGGTGAACATGAATGTGAGGATCAATTGTATCTCACTGTCACCTCAGAGGAGCAGGTCAATTCCAATATGATAAATCAGTAGCTTTTGCAATATTTCAGATTGCCACCCAAAAAAAAAACTCAACTGAGAATGAAGGTCTGCACAGATAAAAGTGCAAACATTTTACCTTCTCACGTTCTGAAGGACATGTACCGTGAGGTGTGGATGTCTCTGGTCCAACTCCATTTGATCATGAACTTTCAGTTAAAAAGAGTTTCCTCTTTTCCATTTAGATTGTCAAATTAACCAGCATATATTTTAACAGCAAACAGAGCTTTGGGCTGTGTGTACATTGTAGACTATATTGTTGTAGTAGGACAGATGGAAGAAGAGCATGATTATAACCTAAACTAAAATAAAGTTACCTGCCACCTCAACATACCACCATGTTTTAATGCCAACATTTCTGTCTCTGGGCTGCTGCAGGCACTAGCGAGGGTCAGTGCAAGTTGGAGGAACAGCATCTCATTTTCTGCTTGGGGACATTACATCCTTGAGGACTGGAGATCAAGCTCAATCAGTTTGGAGCCTGAACACCATCTTCCATATTGTTTACCCACCCCTTACATCCCAGGTCCTGTCATGACATAGGTTATTTTCAGCACATCCAACCCAGTTTCACCCATTCATTGTTCCAATTATTACCTATCTAGCTTATTTTCTTCCCTGGTTTACTATGAACAATCCCTTGGTTCATCTCACTTTGTCTGTCTCTGTCTCTGACTGTCTCTGTCTGTCTATCTCTGTCTCACTCTGGGCTCCATCACCACCTATCAGCTCACTCCTCCACACCCATTGTCATCAAGATAAATACCACTTTTGTCCAGATACGATTAGTTCTGAAGAAGAGTCACTGAACGCAGTAAGTTAACTTTTTTTCCTTCTCAGATGTTGCCAGACCTGATGCATTTCTCCAGCAGTTTTTGTTTTGGTTTATAATTGTAACCTAGACTTGTCCAGACCCAAATCACTGGCTTTCAACAGTGAAAGTAATCTGTTAAGGCAGATCCAAGTTATTTCAGTTCTGTTTAGTCAAGCTAAAGTACCTGCCCAGATTCCGGGTAGGTTTAAAGACAATTCTGAGACTACAGAACAAGGACAGCCTTCAAAGGTGTCTATACTTATTCATCTTCCTTATTGCCTATGTGCTGAGCTTGTCGGAGAAGGAATATCCACCCCAGGAACTGCTGAGATGTAGCATTCCTATAGCAGAACAATCACCAAAACTCTTCAATGCATTGAAGAAACATCTGCCAACTGAGTTTGATCCTGCAGCTCTTCATTGTAACCATTGTGCATGTAGCCAGGAAACACAGTGCAATTGTTGATAATCAGTCCAGAATTTAATGATGGAGATAGAGATACCAGGAGAGTAGAATGGAGTCTTTACAGAAGCAAGGTATGAGGAAGCATATTTGAGCTAGCTATGAGAGTCAGTGGGTTTGAATTACTTATTTAGAAAATGAGCCTATCCTTGGAAATGGAGACAGGAAAATTAAGGAAGGGAAGGAAAGAGTCAGATGGATCAGATGAAGATGTGAGAAGGGTAGAAGTGTGAAGCAAGATGAATAAAATTTTCCAGTTCTAGACATGACCAAAAGGTGGCACCAATGGCAATGGCAGAAAGTTGAGAGGGATGCACTGGAATATGTCCAGGTAAGATTGGAACAAGGAATATTCCACAAACCTTCTCCCCCCTCTTTCCCTCCCCCCACCCCAAAAAAAAACAGGCGTAATTGGGTCCATGGGGGTACCCATGGCCACAACTTTTGTTTCTAAAGAATAAGAACAAGCTTAGCAAGCTTAGGGTGGTGGTAATGGATGGGAATCCTTGGACCCTACTTAAGGATGAAGTGTAGAGCTCTCAAACCGTTGTGGAGGGGAATGCCCAGAACTGGAGTGTTCTCTCACTTACTCTTGATCTATTTGGCCCACCTCAACAGAGAAGTCAGGGACTGAACGACAATGGTGAAGAGGAGATGGTTAGGAACAGGAAACTAAAAATTGTTGAAAGCTGTAAAGTATCTGGAAAAACCCCAAATATAGCTGGAAAGACACTGTGAAAGGGGTGAAAAAAACCAGTCGCAATAGGAAAAAAGAAACTTTGGGTGGGGCAGAAATAGAATTGAGCAATGGGTCTGCCAGAGCAGTTTTGTTGTGGATTTTAGGAGGAAGGTAGAAGGGTGCTGAGTGGAGAGCTTGTTGGGAATCAAAATAAATCTAATATTTAGGATTAGCTGGATTATAACATAGAGTTGTCAGAACCCAGAATACTTTGCATTTGTCTTTACTGACAAGACAGCTGCTTCCCAGGCCTTGGTGGCAGAGGAGGAAACTCAGTCATGAGAAGGGTTTCAAATTGGTAGGGAGAAAGAGAAGGGCGGGGTGATGCATTTTATTGATTTATCAAGATTAGACTGGGGCTTGGTAAGTGGCAAGTAACATTTGTGGCACAAAAGTTTTGGGCATTGATTATCTCCTTCGAGAGAATCTAGCCATAAGGAAGCCCTTACTGTCAAAATCCTGGGGGTTACTGTTGACCAGAAACTGAAATGGATCAACCAAATAAATACTGTTGCTGCAACAACAGATTAGAAGCTAGGATTTCTGAGACAAGTAACTCATCACCTGTAACTCATCACTCATCCTCTGTGCCCATCCATTAGCTACAAGGCAAGGGGTCAAGAGTGTGAGGGAGCACTCTTACCTGCCTGGATTGGTCCTGCTCCAACAATACTTGAGCAACCTGCTTGGTTGTCACCCATCCACCAATTTAAACATTCATTTTACCCACCAATAAAGCAGAATAGCAGCATTCGGCATCATTTACAAGGTTCACAGCAAGATTCAAACCTGTGACTTCTCCTTGCATTGGAACATAACTACTTGCAATATCCTCTCCAAGCCTTGCACTCCCACAGTCCAAAGATGTGCAGGTCAGGTGAATTGGCCATGCTAAATTGCCCGCAGTGTTAGGTAAGGGGTAGATGTAGGGGTATGGGTGGGTTGCTATTCGGCGGGGCGGTGTGGACTTGTTGGGCCGAAGGGCCTGTTTCCACACTGTAAGTAATCTAATCTAATCATTTAACTTAGAACAATATTATCTGACTGGATCAAAGTCCTAAAACTCTCCTCATTCCTCACAGCACTGTGGGTTGCAGTGATTCAAGAAGGGTGTTCACCACCACGTTCTCAAAGGCAGTTGGGGATAGGCAATAAATGCTGGCCCAACCACAGTTCTTGGACAAATTTTCCTTAAAAGAAATCTCATCTGGAAGTGAAGAATGATTTATGAGAGTCATTGTCCAACATCAAACCAAGGATGTACTCTGTAGCTAGAAGCAGGCACACCTATTCACTGATATTTCAAAATAAATAATCTGATTTCCTTAAAAGCATTATGAAATCATTCTTCAGCAGCACTTTCAAATTAGAAGTACTCCACAGTTTCTCATATAGTTGGGGGTGGCAGCCTGCATTTTTCTACATTATGTTGTTAGATCAAAAGGTGTAACTGCTATTATGTATCATTCAACACTGCTGTGTTGAGACTGTTGTGACATCACAGCTACAGATTCATACACTTTTACAATGATTGACATAAGTGAAAATAACTTGACCTTCAAGCGTATCTCTGTTTAACTTTCCCAATGAGACTATAACTTCCCAATTCCTGGCTGTGGCCTTTCTCAGGTAGACACTCATCATAAATAAATCTCAATGGTCTGTCTTCTAATGAATGATTTTTTTTCTCTCTCTCTGTATTTGGCACAATTGAAACTTGCTTGTCTCCTGTTAACTTTACTCATTTCGAAGATTACTGCTTTATAATGGCTGCGTACTTGATTTTAAAATATTACAATTTAAAAATCATACTTCCCCACTTAACAAACAAAGGCTAACATCAACAGTACTGTAATATAAATAAAATCAGGAGCAATATTAGTTAACAGATTCAGGTAAATCTGATTAATCCTTTGCTTACTCTGGCACTAGGTAACATTTTCTGCTGGTAACAAGCACTCAGGAAAAACTCTCTCCTAAATTCACTGGTTGGGACATGCAGAACTCTGGTTTTTCAGATCTATTGCAGCCTAACCAACAATCCTTAAACAGGCCTCAGGGGGCAGATGGGCAAAAGATCAGTAAGCCTTTTACCTGAGGAACAGCAGAAGTTTTGGCCTGGACTTGCTTCTGTCCAGTCCATTTTCCCTGCAGAACCTTCCTGCAGGATAGCTCAGTGTTCTCCATTTCCGTGTGACTTTTCCCTGAGGCTGTTATATCTAAGCAAATTGAACTATTTTCTTGAATCAAGATGATTTTAATTATGAAATTTTAGACAAAGCCGTTAGTTTTGTCACTGGACTTTTAGTACCTATATGTTTCTGAAATGATCTGGGTGAGCAGAGTTAAAGTCATTTTGGGAGAGAAATTATAATATTTCAAATAATATGAAATAAATAAAAGGAAAAACATTGCAATGTGTGAAATCTGAAACAGAAAGTGCTGAAAATACCCAGCATGATGCTCCATAGCTGTATCAGGAAAAGGATCCACTCTAATTAAGAGAAGAGTTACTCATGTTGTCACTTCTCATCCAAGTCCACAGTGGTGTTTCTGATTTTATTTCCGTGCAAGCAATAAAAATAAGTAAACATTTTAAGATCCTTCTTTCTTTTCCTTCTCTGTTTAAAATTTGTTGAAAGCATATTTTGTTTGTTGGAATATTGCTGGCCTGAGTTGAAATTTAAACTAAGAGCAGACTGACTGAGAAAGAATGCCATTAATAACAAGAAAAATTTAAAACTCTATGGTCAAAAGTTGCTTAGACAGGCTGTATAAACATTTCCAGGAAGAATAATAAGGTTTCTGTTGATGTTGCAAATACTTACGTGCTTGTTTCTTTTACCCAAGCTCTGGTACACTATTTAGCGAGTGCCACTTTAGCTTTAATGTAGAGGCACGCAATGACTTTAATTGTGCAATCCAAGCCATGACTCTTCTATGCAAAATAATCCTGACAATATGACTAAATTTAACAATGCAGAGAGCAAATTATCCCAGTAGTATTATCCAAATACCTCTGCTGTGCTAAGAAACCATGGTCCAAAAAGTTCAATGCTAAAAATGATCTTAACTGTAAAATCCAAGCAATGACTCCAATTGTACAAATCAAAGAATCATCACCATATAAATCAATCGGCCCAATTTTACAAACTGATGATCCCAACAATGCAAAACAAATACTGTCCTAAGACAATGATGCAAGCACTGATTCAAATAGTATACCCTAGAGATTTTGACTGTATTTTCCAGAAATCCTGGCTGTACACTCAGAATTTGCATTATTGATCAGTAAAACAGATGCTCACATTCTACCTTGCTGTGATTCCCTTTACATTCTTATTCCCTTGTCTTGCATTTTCTTACCCCACTTTGTTCTGTCTGCATCACTTCACGTTTTCTCCACACAAACCTCCCCCATCACACTTTATTTACATCCCCTGCTTCCCCTACTAAAGCGAACTCTTTGGGTAAGGCAGTAATCAGTTCTGCTTCTTATAAGGTGCTTCCAGCACCACTAATCTCAAATGCTGTCTCTTTATACTGTACACTAAAGCAGCTATTCAGCCTTTGGTATACATCACTGGAAAACAGGGCTGAAAAACATGGAGAGGTGGAATAGAATACATAGGTGGGAAGCAAGATGAGTGTGTAGAGGATGGCACATTTCACTGATCTATATCATCCAACACTGATTCACTGACCATGCTGTCAATAAACCAATTTATGTGAAATGCTGACCACTGGCATGTATGCTTTGGCTTCTGTATCTCCATTCCTATTGAAGAATTCAAAGAGTTTTCACATTTAATCCTGTAATTCCTTTCATCAGTAATATATTCTATCTGCTCAACCCCGATAGTCATACAGCATGGAAAGAGGCCTTATAGTCCAACTCGTCCACGCTGACCAGACATCCCAATCTGACCTCCTCCCATTAGCCAACAGATGGCCCATATCCCTCTAAACCCTTCCTACTCATCTACCCTTCCAGATACAATTATAACATTTAAAAGGTATTAGTGCTAAATAACCTTAACAAAGACAGATAAGGATGATGGGCTGAATTTATTTGGACTTTCATTCCATTATCGTGCTTGACAACTAACCATAGTTGTTTACAATTATGTAGGTATGTAGTTAATCACTGTTTAACCAAAATGAGAAGAAACTGGTTTGATTGTTGGACATTCTGTACTGAGCACCTTCCAGTTCATGTGCAAAGTGAACTCTAAAGCAAGACTAATCTTCTGTAATTTCAATTTTGTTTCACTATTCAACCAAAATAAAAATTTTAACTGCAAGCTATTGGTGCAGTTGCTGGGGTTTCTAAGCATTGCCATTGCCTAATCTAGTACCGTTTTTTTCAGATGACAGTGTCTGAAAATAATTATAAATGCTTGTAAGTGATTTAATGAAAATTAAAGGAATTTAAATGAGAGAAAATAATGTTGAAGGGAAGTTGGAGTTTGTTTGATAATATTGGCAAGTAAGAAAAGTGAACTTTTAACTAATCAATTAGATCTTATTTGAAAAAATGTTTGAATATATATACAGTACCCTTTCAATAAGATATACCTTCTTATTAAATGTAGCTCCTGCCATGATAGTCTATTTCTCTTAGATAACAGTTTGCAGCAGTCTTGAGAAACCTGTGATGTAAAAGAAATCATAGTGTGGTAACCAGATTCACAGGGAACGTGTCAGAATGGCTTTGAAATATTATCACTCTAGTTCACTAACCTGAATTCCCTTTATACCTAGGGTATCTATGAAAACGTAAATCAGTGCATTATCAGCGTTATATTCATTTAAAAGCGATGCTGCATAATGTAATAGAAGGAATTTCTTAGCTCCCATGCACTTTTCTTTCATATGTATTAGAGACAGAAACATCTGACAAAACTATTCTTAATGGAAAAGAAATTATCTTGCTTTTCTAGCCTTCTAGGACATAACGATGTCCCAATGGACTTTGTTGTGATTGTGTGTATTTTTGAAGTGTAGTCATTATTGTAATGTGGGAATTGCATCAGCCAATTTATGCACCACAAGGTCCCACAGACAGCAATTAGAACATTGTAGTAATCTGTTTTAATTGATGTTTGATGAATAAATATTGCTCAGGAAACTGGGTGCTCCATTTGATGGGTACCAGTCAAATAGGCTTCTTTATTTGTGATGGTGTGAAATTTCTTGACTATTACTATGGCTCCATTAAGGCAAGTGGAGCATGTTCCATTACTGGCTTGTGCCTTGTTAAAGATGGAATGGTGTTGAAGAGTTGGGAGGTCAGCCACTCACTGGAATACCTAGCATTTGGCTTTCTGTAGTAGCCACAGCATTAAATACTGGGTGAGACCCAATGGAATTGATTATCCATTGAATGTCAAAGGAAAGTAGTTTAGATTCTCTCTCCTTTTTTCGGTCATGAATTTTACTCGTCACTTATTGGCCCAAGGCTCGATGTTGTCCTGGCTTTGCTGTGCGTGCTGTTGACAATCATGTCAAATGATTAGGGTGAAATGGATTGGGTCCAAGGTGATTAATCCTGATTGTGATACTTACTGCATGCTGCAACTCAGGAAGAAGAACATAATCAGTTTCTACTTTATGGTCATCCTGTTGCAGTTAGGCCACAGTGACAGTGTTGTGTCCAGTACTAGACGCCATAATTTAGGAAAGATGTTAAAGTCCTTTAAGATAATGCAGAGGAAATTAGCAAGGATGAGGGATTTTGGCTGTAAAAGGTTGGAAAAACTCAATTGTTCTCAATGGAGCAAAATTGATTAAATGGAGATTTGATGAAGATGTACAAGATTATGAGAGGTGTTAGTAAGATAGATAAAAGCTGCTCCCATTAGCTGGTGTTATGAAGATGAGGTGTTACGTTTAGACTTTTGGATAAGAGATTCTGTGAAGAGGGGTTGAATAGGAGGAAGAATATATTTACACAATGAAGCAGTCTGACTGAGTGTGGTGGAAGTAGAGGTGATCAATAATTTCAAAAGGCAATTGGAAAGGCACTTGAGGAAAATAAACCTGCAAGATTATGGGGATAGAGCAGGGGAATGGAACTGACCAGGTTGCTCTCCAGACAGCATGTACTCTGAGTCGAATGGCTACTTTATGTCATGATGATGAGGAATCTATGTGGAATGATGATTGAACATCTAAGGATCAGCATAAAATTGAACTGACATCAATGGTGGATATTCTGGAGACAGGCAACAACTTTAGAGTCATAGAGATGTACAGCACGGAAACAGACCCTTTGGTCCAACTTGTCCATGCCGACCAGATATCCTAACCCGATCTAGCCCCACCTGTCAGCACCCGGCCCATATCCTTCCAAACCCTTCCTACTCATATACCTTTCCAGATGTCTTTTAAATGTTGCAATTATACTAGCCTCCACCACTTCCTCTGGCAGTTCATTCCACACACGTACCATCCTCTGCGTGAAAAAGTTGTCCCTTAGGTCTCTTTTATATCTTTCCCCTCTCACCCTAAATCTATGCCCTCTTGTTCTGGACTCCCCCAACCCAGGGAAAATACCTTTTGTTTGTTTATTCTATCCTTGCTCCTCATGATTTTATAAACCTCTATAAAGTCACTCCTCAGCCTCCGACGCTCCAGGGAAAACAACCCTAGCTTAGTCAACTTCTCCCTATAGCTCAATTCCTCCAACCTTGGCAACATCCTTGTAAATATTTTCTGAACCATTTCAAGTTTCACAACATCCAATAGGAAGGAGACCAAAGTTGCATGCAATATTCCAAAAGTGTTCTGTAGAGCCGTAAAATGACTTCCCACCTCCTGTACTCAATGCTTTGGCCAAGAAAGAAAAACACACCAACCGCTGCCTTCATTATCTTATCTAGCTGCAAGTCCACTTTCAAGGAGCTATGAACCTTCACTCTAAAGTCTCTTTGTTCAGCAACAGTCCCGAGGACCTTACCATTAAGTGTATAAATCCTGCTAAGATTTGCTTTCCCAAAATGCAGCACCTCGCATTTATCTAAATTGCATCTGCCATTGCTCAGTCCATTAGACCATCTGATCAAAATCCCATTGTAATCTGAGGTAATCTTCTTCGCTGCCCACTACACCTCCAATTTTGGTGTCATCTGCAAGCTTACTAACTATACCTCTTATGCTCTAATCCGAATCATTTATATAACTTGTCCTTACCAATTTTCTTAAATAGTGGCACCACGTTAGCCAACCTCCAGTCTTCCGGCACCTCACCTGTGACTATTGATGATACAAATATCTCAGCAAGAGGCTCAGCAATCACTTCTCTAGCGTCCTAGAGTTCTAAGGTACACCTGATCAGGTCCTGGGGATTTATCCACTTTTATGCGTTTTAAGACATCCAGCACTTTCTCCTCTGTAATATGGACATTTTTCAAGATGTCACATTCTTTATCTTCCATGTCTTTTCCACAGTAAATACTGTTGCAAAATACTCTTTTAGTACCTTCCCCCATTTTCTGTGGCTCCACACAAAGGCCGCCTTGCTGATCTTTGAGGGGCTGTATTCTCTCCGTAGTTACCCTTTTGTCCTTAATGTATTTGTAAAAACCCTTTGGATTTTCCTTAATTCCATTTGTCAAAGCTATATCATGTCCCCCTTTTGCTCTTCTGATTTCCCTTTTAAGTATACTCCTACTGTCTTTATACTCTTCTAAGGATTCACTCGATCTATCCTATCTATACCTGACATATGCTTCCTTCTTTTTCTTAACCAAACCCTCAATTTCTTTGGTCATCCCGCATTCCCTACACCTACCAGCCTTTCCTTTCACCCTAACAGGAATATATTGTCTCTGGACTCTCATTATCTCCTTTCTGAAGGCTTCCCATTTTACAGCCATCCCTTTACCTGCGAACATCTGCCCCCAATCAGCTTTTGAAAGTTCTTGCCTAATACCGTCAAAATTGTCTGAATCCAATTTAGAACTTCAACTTTTAGATCTGGTCTATCCTTTTCCATCACTATTTTAAATCTAATAGAATTATGGTCACTGGCCCCAAAGAGCTGATTCATGAACACTAATTTTCTTGATGTTTTGCAGCAGTTCCTTTGTCTTTCTTGATTTTATGTAGTGATCAAGAGCAGGAACGATGGATTATTCCCTCAACCACCTCACAACTATGTGTTCCACACCTCTCCCTCGCCCAACTCATCTTAGTGAAAAGATGCTAAAGCCAGTGGTAGCGTCCTTTGCTGAGAAGTCCTAGTTCAGCATGAGTCACGATCAAAATTTACGGTTACCTATTCTGAATGCCTCATTTACTGAGCAAGCCTTTGGAGGTAAAACCTTGTTTGTATTTTAGAGGGAGTGCACTTATCCCCTAATAGACTTACAGTGCTGTGTTTTTCTCTAATTCAACCAAGTCTGCAATTTTTGTGGCAAAATGGTGAACATTAGGGTCAGATTTGTGCGCTTTGGTACCATTGCCACAATGAGTGGTTGTCGAAAAGATGATTTGTGGCTGAAATGTAAATGCAGTCATATTTTTGATTTGCAAGCAATGTCATTCCCTACAACTTGCTGTGTAATAAACCTGGTCATTACTGTTCTAACCACATGGTACAATAGCAATCCAGTTCATGCCACATGACCCTGCCTTCTGTTGCTGTGTGCTGTGATGAGCCCTTGCAGCAAATTCATATTTTACTGACTATTAAATGAAATTGTCCCCATGATCTACATCTTTGTAAATGTAGAAGGTGTTCTATACCAGAACCTTTTGATAAAATACATACTATTTGTGACTTTGTTCGTAATGAACAATATACAGCCCATACTGTGCCTACAAAATGGACATTACAAAATACAGCCAAGCATGATTTTATTTAATAATTTGTTTCTGCTCCAGACATATCTCCAAACCCGTTGTTCATCTCATCCACGTCCCGAACCTCTGCCTTCGAACCCCACCCCTCCAACTGCAACAAGGACAGAATCTCCTGGTCCTCACCTTGCACCCCACTAACCTTCGTATAACATTGCATCATGCTCCACAATTTCCACCACCTACAAACGGACCCCACCACCAGAGATATCTTTCCCTTTCCACCTCTTTGCACTTTCTGTAAAGACCGTTCCCCCCGTGACTACCTGGTCAGGTCCATGCCCCCAAATAGCTCACCCTCCCCTCCCAGCTCCTTCCCCTGCCACTGCAGGAATTGCAACACCTTCACCCACACCTCCTCCCTCACCTCTGTCCAAGGCCCCAAAAGACCTTTCTACATCCATCAAAGTTTCACCTGCACTTCCACCAATATCATTTATTGTATCCGTTGCTCCTGATGCAGTCTCCTCTACTTTGGGGAGACCGGCCGCCTACTCGTAAAGTGCTTCAGGGAACATCTCTGGGACACCCGCACCAATCAACCCCACCGCCCCATTGCCAAACATTTCAACTCCCCCTCCCACTCTGCTGAGGACATGCAGGTCCTGGGCCGCCTCCACCGCCACTCCCTCACCACCCGATGCATGGAGGAAGAACGCCTCATCTTCAGCCTGGGAATGCTTCATCTCCAGAACATAATGTGGACTTCACCAGTTTCCTTGTTTCCCCTCCCCCCACCTTACCCCAGTTCCAACCTTTCAGCTCAGCACTGTCCTCATGACCTTTCTCATCTGCCAATCTTCCTTCCCACTTATCCGCGCCACCCTCCTCTCCAACCTATCACCTTTACCCCAACCTCCATCCACCTATTGCACTGTCAGCTATCTTCCCCTCCCTCCTCCCC
The DNA here is from genome assembly GCF_047496795.1 of Chiloscyllium punctatum. Taxonomy (NCBI): domain Eukaryota; kingdom Metazoa; phylum Chordata; class Chondrichthyes; order Orectolobiformes; family Hemiscylliidae; genus Chiloscyllium; species Chiloscyllium punctatum. Next base: position 63,475,363 of record NC_092740.1, read on the forward strand.
CAGCTCCACGCCCCTCCCATTTACCTCTTCACCCCCATAGCTCCCATCCTCACTCCTGATGAAGGGCTTTTGCTCGAAACGTCGATTTTCTGTTCAACGGATGCTGCCTGACCTGCTGTGCTTTTCCAGCACCACTCCAATCTTGACTGTAATCTCCCGCATCTGCAGTTCCCACTTTTGCCTTTGTAAATCAGGTCCCCAGTGGGGGGGCTTCAATTGGGAATCTGATTTAAATTCAACATTTGCCAGCTATTTTCGTCATGACTGAGGAAAGCTGAAAGGAAATAGAGATTGGAATTACTATCAATAACTTTTTAATCAAAATATTTTTAGGCCAGGAAGAGGAATGCTGCCTGAAATCCTCAAAATAGTTTCCAGTCTTTTCCTGGGAGAAAGTGAGGACTGCAGATGCTGGAGATCAGAGCTGAAAAATGTGTTGCTGGAAAAGCGCAGCAGGTCAGGCAGCATCAAAGGAGCAGGAGAATCGACGTTTCGGGCATAAGCCCTTCTTCAGGAATGAAGAAGGGCTTATGCCCGAAACGTCGATTCTCCTCCTTTGATGCTGCCTGACTTGCTGCGCTTTTCCAGCAACACATTTTTCAGCTCCAGCCTTTTCCTTGCCATTTGTGGCCTATCTCTTGCACACTGTCTCACTCGCACACTCTATCTCTCACTCACACTCTCTCGCGCTCGCTCTAAGATTCTGCAGAGGGATTAAACAGATTAAGCGAGTGGACAAAACTTGGCAGATTGGCTTTAATTTGGAAAAATGCAAGGTTGTGCACTTTGGCAGGAAGAATAGAAGAGCTGAGTATTATTTAAACAGGAAAAGATGGAAGAAAACTGAGGGATTTGGCGGTCCTTGTGCATAAATCACGAATTTCTCAGCAATGAAGTTCAGCAAGTAATGGGAAAGACATTGGAATGTTTGCCTTTATTTCAATGGGAATGAAGTATAAAAACAGGGAGGTCTTTTTAAAACAATGAGAGGAGGCCTGGTATAAATATGAGATTGAAGACACTTGACTGTGGGGATTTTGACAGTTTGTTTCCCCCTTGTGGGGAAAGTCCAGTACCAGACAGCACAATCTCAGGTTAAAGGGTTGCCCATTTAAGACCAAGATGAGGAGGAATTGTTTCTCTGAGGGTAGTTTCTGTTGAATTCTTTACTTCAGAGGGCTGTAGTGGCTGAGATAGACAGAAAGGTTTTTAAACAGAATAGTAATCAAGAGCTATGAAGAAAAGGCAAGAAAAGTGGAGTTGAGGGTTATGAGATCAGCTATGATCCTATTTAATGATGGAGTAAGTTTGATGGGCTGAATGGCCTACCTCTACTCCTACATGTTATGGTCTTAGTGTATTAATTATAAAGAGCTTACCATTCTTTCCCTAATCTGACTTTACTTGCAACACTTTTACCATTAAAATATTTGCCTTTTCCTGTCACCCAAATGGCCAATTACCCTGTGGGCTTAACTTTTCTCTTTAGATTTATACATTTCCTTTCACCTGACCCCCCCTGACCACACCACCCCTCCCAACTACGTTTTAGTTTAAAGCTCTATAACTATTTAACTAACCAGTCCACATTCCCCAAGCCAATTTATGTAGATACCCCCTGCCCTACAGAACAGTGACCTCTTCTCTCAGAAGTGGTGCCAGTGCGCCATAAATCAAAGGCCATGCCTAGAGGATTGCTCTTTCAACCAGGTATTCAACATCAACAATCCTTCTACGTTATGCTAATTTGCACATAGCTTTGAATTTGGAATCAAGTTCTCCAGATTTTTTTCAGCAGAAGAGTGTTACTTGTTCTGCTATCTGTGTTGAGATTTTAACAGAGGCGTTATGTTAGAGGCAGAGATGGACAATGTTAATGTCAAAAATGGGAAAACGGATGAAAAATTTCTAAACTCTCGAAGAAACAGGAAACGAAAATTGAACAAGATCTGGTTTGGTCTGAGAGTGACGAGGGAGGGGTTGGGAATCCATCAGATGGGAACTGAGTCTGTGGTGGGAATGGAAACAATATTTCAGTCTTTATAATGCTAAACTGGCAAAAGTGGTGGATTATGCATGAAGGATGAGATTAATAGTATCATAGTAGAGAGATGGTCACTAAGTTCAGATATGCTGGTGTGATGTCACGAATATAAATGTGCCTGTCACTGCTGTTAGTTTGTGTGCTATGGAGATAAGGAAAGCAATGACTGAGCATTGCAGAGAAATTGAGGAGAACAGGTAGGAATAATGCACACCAGTAATAAGAATGATAATGAAAAGGTGGGAAGGAGAGGGGTTTGCAGGGTTCTATGTTTGACTAGCGTTCTCATAAGTTCTAGACCCCCTATTTTTTCCTTCATGTGCTGCCCAAACCTGCAATTGACTCCCACTCACTGGGTCCTGCCAGTCTGACCACGGCAATACACCCCAACCATTATATTCCCACCAGAATCTCCCACTTCTCAGAACACACTCCTACAATTTATTTGCAGGAAAGAACTATGTACCCTTGGAATATTGCCCCTCACCTCTCCCCAACCCCAAACGGCTTTCAGTGAAGCTGACCATGCTCAATGGGACAACTCCAATGGGTCTCTGCTAGTGCTACTGCTTTCTCTTCGAGGGAAAGAATAAAGTTATAAATCACACAACACCAGGTTATAGTCCAACAGGTTTATTTGGAAGAACTAGCTTTTGGAGCATTGCTCCTTCATCAGATAGCCATCCCAGTGAGGACCCAGTGAGTGGGAATCAATTGCAGGTGTGGACAGCACGTGAGGAAGGAAAAAATAGGGTGTCTAGAGCTACCTGATGAAGGAGTAGCACTCTGAAATCTAGTGTTTCCAAATAAACCTGTTGGACTATAACCTGTGTGATTTTTAGTTTTGTTCACCCCTGTCCAACACCAGCTCCTCCACACCAAGGAAAGAATAGGCCAACCCACCTATTCCATGTATTAAGTACTGTGGATGCTGGAAATCTGAAATGTACACAGAAAATTCTGGGGAAACTTGGCAGTTATGGCAGCATCTGTGGAGAGACAACCGGTGTTAATGTTTGATTGTTCATCAGAACTATGAACATTCAAGTTGGAGTCAATCAGTGAAGAAGATTATCTAAGCTTACAGCAGGACCTTGATTAGATGGGCCAATGGACTAAGGAGTGACAGGTACAGTTTAATTTAGATAAAATGGGATGCATTTAGGTAAGGCAAACCAGGGCAGGGCTTATACACTCAATGGTAGGGTCCTGGGTAGGGTTGCTGAACAAAGAGACCTACACTTGCAGGTCGATAGTTCCTTGAAAATGGAGTTGCAGGTGGAAAGGGGGGTGAAGAAGGCATTTTGCATGCATGCCCTCATTGGTCATAGCATTGAGTATAGGAGTTGGGATGTCATATTACAGCTGCACAGGACATTGGTGGGGCCACTTTTAAAATACTATGTACAATTCTGGTCACTATTCTATAGGAAGAATGTTATCAAACTTGAGAGAATGCAGAGAAGATTTACAAGGGGTTACTGGGGTTGGAATGTTTGAGCTATAGGGATAGGCTGAATCGGCTGGAGCTTTCTTCCCGGAATATCAGAGGCTAAGGGGGTGACCTTATAGAGGTTTGTAAAATCGTGAGGGACATAGATCGAGTGAATAGCCAAGGTCTTTTTCATAGGATAGGGAAGTCCAAAGCTAAAGGGTATAGGTTTCAGATGAGAGGGAAAAGATTTTTTAAAAGACATAAGCAATAACATTTTCACCCAGACAGTGTTGCATGTATGGAATGAGCTGCCAGAGAAAGTGGTGGAGGAGGCTGGTACAATTGCAACATTTAAAAGGCATCTGAATGGGTATATTAATAGGAAGGGTTTGGAGGGATCTGGGTCAAGTGCTAGCAAATGCGACTGTCAGATTGGGATGTCTAGACTGAAGGGTCTGTTTCCATGTTGTATGCCTCGATGACTCTCTTTACCCCTACCTTGCCACCTATCTAGCAGCTGCTATTTGCAATTATTATGGGCTAGATGCAGTTCCAGCAATGGCCACTGCTCCCAGTGGTGATGCTGGAACCAGAGAGTTGCCAGCCATACAAATAGCTTGTAGCCCTTGATTGTGAGATTTCATCTCCAGATGGAATAGTAGGAGGGGTCCTAAGAATATCTTTGGTCTGGTGTTGGAAGGTATAATTATCAACTCCTGACTTATGCTAATAAATATGCAACTATTGACATGACTAAATGGGCATGGTTGCAATTTTCCTCCGGTTAATAATCTGCTGACATTGGTGTTCTCATTTGGAAAAGGTAACAGAAGGTAACTATTGCTGTATAAATGTACCTCAGCAGAAGTTAGTGTCTTCAGAAGGGAAATAAAGGCAAGCCATTTGTTTTATATCTTGTAAAATAAGAAGATCCATGTTGGATAACTGACCTGTTTGCATGTACTCTAGTGTATTGTTTCAAAAATCTGGATGAGAATGTCTTTTTTATAGTGTGCTCTCTGATCCTATGGTAGTATTACAAATTGCCCATGTTGGCTGGAGCTAAGCCTGTGTGAAGACATCTGATATGCTGCCTTTAACAAGTGAACTGATCATAAGTGTAGGAATACACTGGGAACTGTTTGACGCTAGGCTGAAAGAAGTCTTTGTGTGATTTGTTGAAGCGAACGACACCTAGTAGTCAAGAACAAGCATCCCTAACTTGACTGCAAACTGATAGATTCATGCTCTGTAAGTCACAAAGAATGGAAATGCTGAAAACCTTCGTTTAACAGATTTTAATTTGTTAGCACTGCTAAATAGTGAATCAAATTAGCATTGTAAATTTACTGAGGTCTGCTAGAGGGAAAAATGCACTTTTTGTAGATTAGTAAGGAATTACACTACTGGTTGAAGAGCATCCTTCATTTGGAACCAGTTCCGAAGAAGAAATAGCTAATTTGTATTACAGATGAGCTTCGTTGCCTAGTGATATGTGAACCATCATTCTGTCAAAGGAAGTGCTTTTTATCTCTGAGTGAAATGACTGTCTCCTGTGTTATGTTTCAGATGATTAAAAGCACTGCGGAGCTGAGAAGCATTTTCTGGTAAGTTTCTTTTTTTCTCCCATTTGCTCTTTGTTCCCTGTGTGGCAATTCACCACTATTTTGTTTTGCTTTGTTTTTGTGTGAAGTATGGAAAGACACTGACATATCTACCTTTGTTAACTTGGGCTATAGCATTTTAACTGTATCTGTTGCTATCCCTACATGTAAATATTATTTTGCCTTTTGTAAAATCAATACATTTGTCTGTCATTGTGTAGATACACTCAGCACTGAGTGCAGATTTGTAACTTTGTCAATTGTAACTCATGAAACTTAATTTCATTGTAGAGATGATCCACATACAACAAGTTTATGCAAAATTATGTATATGTACCGAAGTTGATATATTAGGCACTTGAAAAAAATTAATTATTTATATGATAATTTATCTCTAATACATGGGTGTTGATTTAGAACAATGCCATTGAGATGAAATGATTCCATCTATTTTGTTGGCATGCCTATAAGAAACTGTGCATTATAGCAACTAGTTTAAAATTAATTATTTAGTTAACTGCCATATCCAGCAAGATATTTTGTCTCATTTTCTCTCCCTTTCAGAAAGCTGGAGAGGTAAAGAAATGTGAGCAGTTCAATCCTGTATCCTCTCCCTCACTTAAGCCACTTTTTTTTTACACCTTTGTAACATCAACTGCCTCCACCTCTGCACCGCAGATCATCTGTTGCTAAAACTCAGAGTGATTCTATTATGAATCGCAGAATCCACTGCTTTCCTGGTCAGTCTCCCATCTTTCGTGTTTTGTAATTGTCAGTTTACATAAATATCTGCTGCTTGTATCTTTTATTGGATCAAGACCTTCTCCATAAGACATAGAAATAGAAGTAAGGCCATTTGGCCCATCGAGTCCACTCCGCCATTCAATCATGGCTGATGGGCATTTCAACTCCACTTACCCGCATTCTCCCCATAGGGATTCTCGATTACAATCCCTATTCTATTTGATCTATAATGCCTCTAATTTAAAATCATTGTGCATGTGTGTAAATTCCTTCACTGACACAGAAGCTTTCAGCTTTCTAGGTCCAGTTCTAAGGGTTCACTGCCTAAACACCTCTTCCTATGGCTTGCCATACATTTGTGTCTGACTCTCTGAATAGCCTTGCATGATATTTGATGTTAAAGGCACTGTATAATTTCACATTTCGAGGAGAGGGTGAGCAAAAGTGGGAGGCTGGAAAATGCTGAGCCAAAAAATAAAGTGGAATTAGGTGCTCTGTGTTGGAATGGACACAGGATTGAAAACTCTGTTCACGCTCAAAATTATTAAATTTAAATAGACTAGTTCACCCTGTGATAGTGACTGAGGAGATGATTTGAACTGATAGCAAGATGATGGAGTTTGTGATGAGGAAAAAAGATGATGGCTTTGTTTCTTTAAATGTATAATTAAAGAAAAATGCAATTAATGTAAGACTGGATATCAGATGAACAGAGTTGGTGTTTTCCCTTGAATTGATATTCTTGTGACTTGTCCTGGTAAATGGCAATACAATTGAAAATGTGAGCACTAAATAGCAGACCAATCCAGGTATAATCCCTGCTTTTTGATCAGAATGAAGGGTTGCCTGTTAAAATAGGGGGAAAGAGAGCCACACCACATTATGCAAACTTTCGCGAAGGCAGAGTTAAAAATAATTTGTTTAGAAATAATTTGTCAAGGAAGTTGTTATCTTGGGCCAGGCGTATTGATGCGCTTTATATTAGTGAGAAATAAATGAACTGACTATATTGGATAGAACTATGCAATGGGTAGTGGGGAAATAGAAAGTCCCTTTCAACAAAAAAAATCAAGTAAAAACTTTAAGAATAATGAAACTATAGCTTGAGCTATCTTGGCTCTTATGAAGTTGAATAGGACGGATATATCAAGGAGACCTTGAAAATAATATTGCATTGGTGCAATTTTCTGAATACGTACATTTGGAAAATTATATTGAGTCAACCCAGACTAGACTGAATCCAACAAAAATTAGTTCTGGGCTCAGATACACCACCATATAAAAAGATGGATTATACAATATCTTTGAAGAACAAGGTAAGTTGGAAATTAGACCCGTTGACACAAGACCGCGTGTGACCACTATCATCTACAAGGATTATAGGTGCTGGTGGTCTTAAAAAGCATAAAGGTAGATAAATCTCCAGGGCCTGATCAAGTGTGCCCTAAGATATTCTGAGAAGCTAGGAAATAAATTGTGGGCCTCTAACAGATACTTGTATCATCTACAGCCACGGGTAAGGTGCCACAGGACTGGAAGGTGGCAAATGTACTTTGTTTTAAGAAAGGCTGCAAGACAATCCTGGTAACTATAGACCAGTGAGTCTGACATTGGTGGTGGATAGGTTATTGGACAGGATTCTGAGACTGGCATGCATTTGGAGAAGCAAGGACTGATTAGAGATAGTCAACATGGCTTTGTTCATGAGAAATCACATCTCACAACTTGATTGAGTTTTTTTGAGGATGTGACCAAGAAAATAGGTTGGGGCAGAGTAGTAGACATTGTCTGCAGGGACTTTAGTAAGGCCTTTGACATGGTTCCACATGGTAGTCTGGTTACCATAGTTAGATCACTTGGGATTCAGGGAGGGCTGGTCAATTGGATGTAAAACTGGCTGGATGGAAGGACACTGTGTTAGTGGAGGGTTGTTTTTCGGACTGGAGGCATGTAACTAGCAGTGTTCCACAGGGATTGGTGCTGGGTCCACTGTAGTTTGTCATTTTTGTAAATGAGCACATAGGAAGCTTGGTTAGTAATTTTGTGGATGACACCAAAATGTAGACAGTGAGGAAAGTTCTTTAAGATTACAAAGGGATCTTGGGCCAATGAGCTGAGGAGTAGCCAATGGAGTATTAGCTGTACATCTATTTAAAAGGGAGTTGCCAAGTCCATCACACCTAATTTTGGAACTAAACTCTGCACATAGATATGCAAATTAAAAATTTTCATTCCATTTATGTCTTCATAAAAGTAATATGAAATCTATAGCATAGACTTTTCTCAAAAATATAATCAGTAGCTTATGTTAAAGAGAAAATAGTAATGTCAATTCTCTAAATCTATAATTCCCTGGATTACTCAGCTAAGTTTCAAGCTTTGAAGGTCCTCATTGTCATTTTTCATTTTTCAGCGGGATTGTTGTCTGGATGTCACATTCAACTTCTTTGCAAAATAAAAGCATTTGGTCAGAATGAGCAATTTTAATTAACCTCTTGTCAAACAGCTCAGTATTTTTGTTAATGTTTTTGCAATCCTCTTTAGCCTACCTCAGTGCTATACTGTGCTTTCTGACTGAAAGAGTAGTTAGTAAAGCTGTTTCACATCCTCTCCCATTTGTCTTGAAACCAGTTATTATTCCTTTTCTTCCATTACTGCAGTTCCTAACTGTTCCTAGATCTATTTGATGTAAAGCCATCTGTAATGTACATGATCATGTGGTATCTGGGCAATAGCAATATGTGAAATGTCACTTAATCGATTATTCGTACAGTTCTTAATAGGTTAAATGCAGAATAAAATTGTTAGTGGATTGTGTGATAATTTTCAAACGATATCTGCAAAAATACAAAAGACTTTGGAAAACAGAGTCATAGAGATATGCAGCACGAAAATAGAACCTTTGATCCAACTCCTGCATTCCAACCAGATATCCTAAATAAATCTAATCCCATTTGGCCCATATCCCTTTCAATTCTCCTCCTTCGTTTACCCATCCAGATGCCTTGTAAATGTTGTAATTGTACCATCATCCACCACTTCCTCTGGCAGCTCCTTCTATATATGCACCACTCTCCACATGAAACGTTACCCCTTAGGTCCCTTTTAAATCTTTCCTCCCTCACCCTAAACCTATGCTGTCTAGTTTTGGGCTCCCCCCGCCCCCCCCCCCCTCCCCATCCTGGGGAAAAGATCTTGTCAATTTATCCTATCCATGCCCCTCATGATTTTATAAGCCACTAAAAGATCACCCCTCAGCCTCTGACACTCAAGGGAAAATAGCCCCAAGTCTATTCAACTGGTCTCTATAGCTCAAACCCTCCAACCCTGGCAACATCCTTGTAAATCTTTTCTGAACTCTTTCAAGTTTTACAACATCCTTCCTATAGCAGGTAGATCAGAATTGCATGCAGTATTCCAACAGCAGCCTAGCCAATATCCTGTACAGATTCAACATGAACTCCCAACTCCTACAATCAGTGTACTATAGATTATAGGCATGCCTACCATACACCACCTTCACTATCTGAACTATCTACTCTAAATGGGTTAGTTCTTCAAAATTGCTGACGTGCATTTCCACTGATACAATACATGCTAAAAGTTCATAGAGAAAAGTCAGAAGTGTGACATGCATCAAAGTTTAAAAGAACCAGTGCATATGCCCTTTATTTAATCTGATCTGAACCCAAATCTTACATTACCCAACCATCAAATCAGCTTGGATTTTACTTGATAGAGGACTACAGTCTAATTCATTTCTCACAGTGTGGATTTTGTTTCCTTTGTGGATTTTGTTTTGCAGTGATGCGTGCTGTTTCCTCTGAAATGAAATGCTGTATATACAAAATGCAGAGTACCACAAACTGCATGTTTCAGCATGCAAGTTCTTGCAGAAAGGGTACTCTAATGTATTCAGTACTTTGACACAGAAAATAGAAATATTCACTATAGAATGAAATTTTCCCATTTGCCAACAGCTGTGAAGATTTTGTCAGTGTTTAAAAAGAATAGAATCCAGAAACCAAGACCACTATTCAAACTCCAGCTTCAAACCAGTATCAGAATTTAAAATCATTGTTGAAACCCCAGTTTCTATGAGTGAAGGTGTTAGCTCAGCTGCCTGGATGGCTGGTGTGCAAGCAAAGTGATGGGTTCAATTCACACACCAGCTGCAGTTACTGTGAAGATTGTCCTTCTCAACTTGTACTGAGGTCTGGTGAACCTCAGGGCAAAAGACCATCTCTCTGTACTGAGGGAGCAGTTATGTTTTATCTAATATCAGAGTCTCAGACCATGTACAAACTTCAGCTCCTACACAAAATCAATGTCTAAGACTACTGCTTAAGCCCCAGCTTCTACCCAATAACAGAGTCTTAGATCATTGCTTAAACCCCTGCTTTCAATCAACATAAAACTGCAAGGTCACCGATGAAATTATAAACCTGAGCATTATTTTTGGTTTTTACAAATCTTTATGATTTTAAATTTATGCTTTAGAAAGCATCTTATGGGCAGAGTTGTCTAAATTGTAGCATTATTAGAGTGCAGAATGAATAAATGAATGAATAAATAGGCTTTGAGAATCTCTTTCTGTGGCTCTTTTAACTTTCGGGTTCTCCAGCAAATTAGAGGAAACAAATCTGTTGAAGGAAGGCATTTTTATTCAAATAGCGGAACTGGACATGGAATTTTGAAGCTGTAAAAACCATTAGAATGGAATCGACCTGGGCAGATTTCTCCCTGGTTGCGGGTTCTGTAGGACTGTTATGATTTTCCCAATGATGGAAGGAAGAGAACACCATGACCAGTCGAGCACAGTGGATGGAAGCTGATGTGTGACCCTTCAGCCTGGAGACTGTGCACCAAGAGGGCCCAGGGCCTCGGGAAGGTGGAAAATGTGAATGGCATGGGAATTTCCCAATGCTGAGACCACACTGAATTCCTCAGAGTTCTCCTGCAAGCACTCCTTAACTCAGTGCACTTTGCAACCCCACCCATTCATCTCTCTTCAGGTAGCTATCCAAACCTTAAACTCATCTAAACATTAAACAGTCTCTCACCCTAATATTCTGGTATCCATGCCTCCTAGTCCCAAACCCTTCAAAAACTGTGTTCTTCCCTCCAATCCACATAAGCCAATGCTTCCATTATAACTCTTGAGTTTCTCCCAATGGAGGAATAAAGTACACAAGCTTGGAAAGAGATTCTTTTGTATATAACAGTAGTTTTAAGGAAGGTTATTTTATCAAATAGAATTTAGTGTGTTCTGAAGTGGGTAGGAAAGTGGCTAGACTATTTTCCTCTGTTTTTTCAATACATCATCCTGTACCCTTTTGAACTGTTTTACATTTAAAGCTTTATCCATCTTAAGTTAGAAGGGAGAAAGTACACACCAATTTTCTAACAAATCTCTTATTGCAACTCCTTAGCCCCAGCAGAAAACATAGTTTTGCTTTTCTGATACCTTTAGTTTTTCCTTCCATTGGAACTACTTAGTTTTCTCACCTAATAAACTGGCCAAATTCAGATTCTTCACACAGGTGATGTATATTGCTATATCAGCACAGTTGAAACATGTTCAGGTAATAATGCACAATTGCCTTAAATATGGCAATATCATTTTTTATTTAAAACAAAGAAAACCCCCAGGACTTTTAGTTTCCACTCATACCAAAATTTTGTTAGGAAGTTACAAAGATCATGAAGTCATCAGAACAACTCCCATACTCTTCCCCCATTTCCCCCTTCCCCAGCCATTGTTCTCAGAGCTGTATTTCTAACCTGCTTTCATCTGAAATCTTGGTCATTGAGACAGTTTCAAAGTGCATTTAATTTTGGAAGGGAGAGGTTGTCGAATTTTAATGGAAAAAAAAGACATTTCAATGTTTGAGTGCTTCAAATGTTCCAGTCCTTTAATGGTTCCAAGAATTTCCACAGGAATACCCAATAGCACATATCTCTTTCATATTACACTGCTGACAGCTGATATTTCACTCATGGTATTAGAATATTCTGGAGAATCTAATATCTAACAGATTTTTAATGTTCATTAAAGAACAAAATACTGAATTATTAAATCTGTTCAATTATTCTTACATGGTTGCTTCACCCAAGAGGTGATTTGGGGAATTAAGTTGGTTGTTTCCATACCATTGTAATAACCTCAAGCAATACAAATTTTTAAATTTCTGTCTAGTTAAACACATAGTGTGAGCCAAATATCGAGTAGGTATGATTCACAAAGAAAGATTCCTACAATAACCCCGCTGTAATTGACTGCTTAAGTGTCAATGATTCTTTTCAGATACAACACTATAATAATTGATATATGCATAAGGATTGAATTCTAGTGCTGACATGACTCTGAGACTTGCTTGGAAATGTGATTTTCAACAAAACTCAAGTTTATTGAAGTCAAATGAAAACTGTTTCATTGGAGGAGGCTCCTACTTCTATCTTGTGTGTATGTAATTTTCAGTGGGCCATGAGGGATGACAGAAGATTGGGATATTTTCATTGTTTGTGATTACAGCAGGTTGAACTTCTTGCTGTCAATTGGGGAAGTGGAATCAGAACAAAAGGGGGCATTTTAACAAAGAAAACATAGGCCATAATTAGTATTGATCACCTTTCTGATTCAGTAACTTGCTTTTATATTCCGGTAAGGCCAATGGAATGAAAGTTTTCACTCAAAGATGTAACAAATCTATCAAATTAGAGTGGACAATTCCAATGTGGTTGTGAGAGCAATTCAGTCACCAGAATTAAAATTGATAAAATTGTCAAGGAAAATTAACAATCTTGCCCAGTCATTTAGATATACTATTCTAATGACATATTATTGAAAAGATGTTGTCTCTATCCAGCCTATGCTAAATATAACCTAAAAGTGAGCTGAATATACTTTCAATCACTGATATCCCTTTTGGAAATTATAAAATTTACACCCCTGTATTAAGAAAACCAAAAGAACCATGGATGCTGTAAATCGGAAACGAAAATAAAAGTTGCTGGAAAAGCTCATCAGGTCTGGCAGCATTGTGAAGAGAAATCAGAGTTAACATTTTGGGTTGGGTGACTCTTCCTTAGTTCTAAGTTATCTCTCTCTCTCTGTCTCTCTGCAAGGCCCTGTGTACACTTCAAACCAGATTGACAATCCTAAATTAGACTACTCTGGAAGAGTAAGGTATCTCAACGGTTTGAGTGACAAGTCAACTTAGCTGTTTCCTGCTGCTGCCACGACACAGTAGTAACACAAGTGGTGTTTGCCATTTACAGGATGCTGCCACCAAGTCAAACATATGCTCTGCCAGTCATACAAATCAGCAGTTTGGTATATCAATTTCAGTGCTCATCTGATACTAGCTATACCGGCCATATGTCCCAAAATTTGGTGGATTGTATCAAACAACATATCCCTTCAGCTGAAAATAAAAAAGACAGACCACGGATGATGGAAATCTGAAACAAAAAAAAAACAGAATTGCTGGAGAAATTCAGTTCGGGCAACATCTGTCAAGAATGCAGAGCTATCACTCTTTCAGGTTCAATAACCTATCTTCAGAACTGATGGTGGCTAGGTAAAGGTGGTATGCCATGCGATAGTTAGAGACTGAGTTCACACGCGCACAGAGAGAGAGAGAGAGAGAGTCATAGAGGTGTACAGCACAGAAACAGACCCAGTGGTCCAACCTGTTCATGCCGACCAGATATCCCAACCCAATCTTAGTCCCACCTACCAGCACCTGGCCCGTATCCGTCCAAACCCTTCCTATTCATACACCCATCCAAATGCATTTTAAATGTTGTAATTGTACCAGCCTCCACCACTTCCTCTGGCCACTCATTCCATACACGTCCCACCCTCTGTGTGAAAGAGTTGCCCATTCGGTCTCTTTTATATATTTTCCCTCTCACCCTAAACCGATGTCTTCTCGTTCTGGACCTAGCAGTACTAATGTATACTACCTTGGAAAATAAATGAGGCTTCCAGTTGACTCTCTTCATGCAGTGATCGTAAAAAGTCAATCGGCCAGTTTATAGTTCCTCACCTTAACTGGAAGCATTGTGATAAGGTATTAGCGATCATTATTGAAATCGTGCATTCGTTGTACAAATGAATTACGTTGTGAAATTCTGGATGCAAATTGAATGCTTTGCAATTTAAAAAAAACCTGTAGCTGTCTAGCTGATGATGAAGACGCTTGCTAGAGGTCAGATATCATCTGTCGACGAGATCTGCGGAGAGTTTGACCCAAGGGTGTTTCCCAACTATGAGTTTAGGAATGGTATTGATCGAGGTTTGGGATGAGTATGTCCCCTTCACCACAACTTGACGGATTTCATAAAGCAAGAAATTGATTATTTCAAGAAGTTACGATGAAAATAAACATACTGTAATTTGTTTTTGAGATGACTCTCATACGTGCCACTGTCGACATTTCCCAGTTCCCCGTTAATTACATATCATTATGCACCAGTTGGTCACATAGCAATGTAATAATCCACGTGTATTTTAGAAAATAAAGACTATTTAAGAAATGTCACATTTCTATTAAATGAACGATTTTAAGGGACCAGGGTAACTATTTCACCGAACCGTGGCTTTAATTATTGAAGAGAATTGATGTTCGTGAAAGCGCTCCATGACGGTCTTCCTGCGCCCTCTATAGCCGATTACAGACTGACTGCTGCTCCTCATGTCTGGGTTCCTCATTCAACACGCCTGAAGTACTTTGCAACCAAATTAACGTCCATATAATAGCATTGCAAGTTTAACTAACTTACAACCGTATAGCGAAGACCGAGAAAACAACACGGAGGAGGTGGATCTGCCAAGACCAATGTTCATTCGGTTGTGGGATGGGGCTTTATTCAGTGCGACTGACCACACAGTAAGCATTGTTGACCCTGAGTCCACTGATGGTTCAACACTACTGTTGACAGCGTTCTGTAAATTCAATGAATATTTAGAAAGTAGGACAACCCTATAGCTGAAAACAAATCCCCCGTCCACATTTTACTTCAAGGTAGTTATTCAGCCGACCTTTCATTTTATTTGACACGTTGAATTGTGACAGCGCAGCCCCGATACCTGTTGTGTTGTAGTGGAGTCTGAACAACCACCCTCACTCATCCAACCCTCTTCCCCCATTCCCCCTCCCTCTTCCTCCTCCCCTTCCACCCATTCTCTTCCCTCTTTTTCCTTCCCCTCCTCTCTTCCCACCTTCCCTTTCCCCACATCCTAGCCCCCAATCCGTTCCCCCACTCTTTTTCCCTCTCCTACAATCCCATATCCCTCCTTCCTTCCCCCTTCTCCCCTCCCTTTCCTCTCCCCCTCCCCATCCCCCTTCTCCCGCCTCCCTTTGCCCCCTTTCCCTACGCCAATCCCCTTCCCCCTCCCCCTCCCCTTTCCCCTCATCCCTCCCTACCCCTTCCCTTTCTCTCCCCTCCCTCCATTTCTCTCCCCTTCCCTTTCTCTCTCCCTCCCTTTTCTCTCCCCGTTCTTTTTTTTCTCTCCCCGTTCTTTTTTTCTCTCCCTCCCACCCTTTTTTCCTCCCCCTCCCTCCCTTTTTCCTCCCCCCTCCCTCCCTTTTTCCTCCCCCTCCCTCCCTTTTTCCTCCCCCTCCCTCCCTTTTTCCTCCCCCCTCCCTTTTTCCTCCCCCTCCCTCCCTTTTTCCTCCCCCTCCCTCCCTCCCTCCCTTTTGCCTCCCCCTCCCTCCCTTCCTTCCTCCCCCTCCCTCCCTTCCTCCCCCTCCCTCCCTTCCTTCCTCCCCCTCCCTTCCTCCCTCCCTTTTTCTCCCCCTCCCTCCCTCCCTCCCTCCCTTTTCTTCTCCCATCCCTTTTTCTTCCCCCTCCCTCTTTCTTCCCCTCCCTCCCTCCCTCCCTCCCTTTTTCATCCCCCCTCCTCTTTTCTCCCCTCTCCCCCGTTCCCTTTTTTCTCTCCCCCTCCCTCACCCTTTTTCTCCCCCCTCCCTCTCACCCTTTTTTCTCCCCCTCCCTTCCTTTTTTTCTCCCCCTCCCTTCCTTCCTTTTTCCTCCCCCTCCCTTCCTCCCTCTCTCCCTCCCTCCCTCCCTCTTTCTCTCCCTCCCTCCCTCCCTCTTTCTCCCCCTCCCTCCCTCCTTCCCTCCCTCTTTCTCCCCCCTCCCTCCCTCCTTCCCTCCCTCTTTCTCCTCCCTCCTTCCCTCCCTCTTCTCCCCCCCTCCCTCCCTCCCTCTTTCTCCCCCCTCCCTCCCTCTTCTCCCCCCTCCCTCCCTCTTTCTCCCCCTTCCCTCCCTCTTTCTCCCCCTCCCTCGCCCCCCTCCTTCTCCCCCTCCCTCCCTCCCCCCCTCCTCCTCCCCCTCCCTCCCCTCCCCCCCTCCTCCCTCCCTCTTTCTCCCCCCCTCCCACCCTCCTCCCCCCCCTCCCCCTCCCTCCTCCCCACCCCCTCCCCCTCCCTCCTCTCCCCCTCCCCCCCCCCCCCCCCCACCCCCCTCCCCCCCCTTCCCCCTTCCCCCCCTCCCCCCCCTTCCCCTTCCCCCTCCCCCCCCCTTCCCCCTTCCCCCCCCCTCCTCCCACCCCCCCTCCCACCCCCCCTCCCACCCCCCCTCCCCCCCCCCCCCTTCCCCCCCCCCCCCCTTCCCCCCCTCCCCCCTTCCCCCCCCCCCCTCCCCCACCCCCCCCCCTTCCCCCCTTCCCCCCCTCCCCCCCCTTCCCCCCCTCCCCCCCCCCTTCCCCCTTCCCCCCCCTTCCCCACCTCCCACCCCCCCTCCCCCCCCCCCTCCCCCCCCCCCTTCCCCCCCCCTCCCCCCCCCCCCCTTCCCCCCTCCCACCCCCCCCTCCCCTCCCACCCCCCCCTCCCCCTTCCCCTCCCCCCCACCCCCCCCTCCCCTTCCCCCTCCCCTTCCCCCCCCCTTCCCCCCCTCCCACCCCCCCCCTCCCCCTTCCCCTCCCCCCACCCCCCCCCTCCCCCCCCTCCCCTTCCCCTCCCCCCTTCCCCCCCCTTCCCCCCCCCCCCCCCCCTCCCCCTTCCCCCCCCCCTTTCCCCTCCCCCCCTTCCCCTCCCCTCCTCCCCCCCTTCCCCCTCCCCTCCTCCCCCTTCCCCTCCCCCCCTCCCCCCCCCTCCCCTCCCCTCCTCCCCCCTTCCCCTCCCCTCCTCCCCCCCCCCCTCCCCCCCCCTCCTCCCCCCCCCTCCTCCCCCCCCCCCCCTCCCCCCCCCCCCTCCCCCCCCCTCCTCCCCCCCCCTCCCCCCCCCTCCCCTTCCCCCCCCCCTTCCCCCCCCCCTTCCCTTCCCCCCCCCTCCTCCCCCCCCCCCTCCCCCCCCCTCCCCTTCCCCCCCCCCTTCCCCCCCCCCTTCCCTTCCCCCCCCCTCCCCTTCCCCCCCCCTCCCCCCCCCTCCCCTCCCCCCTCTCCCCCTCTCTCCCCCTCCCCCTCTTTCTCTCTCTCTCTCTCCCCCCCCCTTTCTCTCTCTCTCCCCCCCCCTTTCTCTCTCTCTTCCCCCCCCCCCTTTCTCTCTCTCTCCCCCCCCCTTTCCCCCTTCTTCTCCCCCCCCCCTTTCCCTCCCCCATCCTCCCCACCCCCCTCCCCCGATCCCCCCGCGATGAAGTCATGCTGTTCAGTGCAGCCGAGCTTGATAGCGGAAGCCGTCTGTCTCCACTAGGGAAGCAGGAGCGTGGGGGTGGACCGGCGCCTGAGCCAATAGGCGGAGAGATCGGGGAGCCGAGTGTTTGGTTGCGCACTGGCGAGCGGAGCGTGAGCGTGTTGTCCCGGAGCAGCATCTCCCAGTGTCTGTGTTACACTGGACTCACTGGGACACAGCGCTGCAGTTTCGCCTTGCTTTGATTAATTTTCCTTCATGCGTTTGTGGCTCCCACAGGACGAGGAGAGGTTGCTGCAGCCGCTGCCTCTTCTCGCTGAAGGATTTGAGAACCTGCCTGCAACCTGAATGGATGGGAATGGGGAAAGCAGGATTTTACCAGTGCAGGGCTGACAGCCCCTCCACCACCTTTACTTTGCTGGTGCTTTTCATTTCGACGTGTGCCAACACAGGTAACCCCCAACCCCGTCTTATTGTTGGAAATTGAAATGTATGTTTCTGTAAGAGCCTGGCTTCGGGATGGGATTTGTATTTGTTTGGCGCAACACCCCCCTCCCTCCCAATCTAGAGTTTGTATCTTTTATCGCTAACTCTTCTTTGGCAATTTAAAGCAAATAAACGATTTAGATTAAAATCTAAACTGCTTACACTCATTAGAACAGTTCACGTGGGGAAGGAGCTCATCTCAATGTTTTTTGGAGGGAAGAGTGGGGGAAACCGAGCCGAGAAATAATTCCTTCCTTCGATCGTGTTTACTGAAAGTAGGCAAACGAGCTCGAGTTACAAACTGCACGAAATGGCCGGATCATTTGCTTAATTTTGTTTTGGCACGCCTTTATTTTTCTGTCTATTCGAGCTCCTCCGATATTTCCATTTTACTCGTCACTAAATCATGTCTAAGCCTAGAGTGAACGCTTGACTTAAATGCTAAGGATACAGCAGGGAAATCAATTCGTCTCATCAATCTGATGCCAGTTGGCTTTTCGGTAATGTTTGCATCCACGTTCCCTCACGCTTACAAATGATGCGAAGATGACACCGTGTTATGCATGTCTTTGTAACATTTTAACTGTGGATTGCCGTGCAACTACCAACCCTACTCCTTCTAACACCTTGAACTTTCAGAACGTAGACCATTGCCAAACAAAGTTTTAAGCACTTGTTCTCATTGCTACTTCACCAGGAGGTAGTTTTTCAATAACTACCTTCAATGGTATTCGAAGCTCTTTATGCAAATTGATTCATACTTTAGGAATGCAGTGTTTTCCAATCTGGGGGAGGGGCCACTAGATTTTTTTATATAGATTTCTGTGAATGCACTATTTTACCAAACCTAACTGCATCATGTTTTACACTGCTTCTTGTTTTTTGCAGCCTACTGCCAGCAGCAGTATCAGTGCAGGATCCAGAAGTGTACCACTGACTTTGTAGCCCTGACCTCCCATCTGAATGCTGCCTTGAATGTTTTTGCTTCAGAGTTCTGCATCGCCCTCCGAGCTTATGCTCTCTGCACTGAGCGCACAGCCAAGGCGTGCCGGGGTAACCTGGCCTTCCACTCAGCTATGCTTGGCATCAACGACCTGATGAGCCAGAGGAACTGCTCCCGGGAAGGGCCGACCTTAATCGCAGCTAAGGACCTGGTACCTGTCAGTCACAACATGGGCTTCTGTGACTACGAGAACCGAGCTGGCGTGGTACGGGGGCACCGGGTGGCAGCAGGCACCGAACTGCAGTCCACTCGCCGTTATGTCTTTTGTGGCTTGTTCGGTGATCCGCATCTTAGAACTTTCCGGGATCACTTTCAAACTTGTAAAGTGGAAGGAGCCTGGCCCCTGATTGATAACGACTACTTGTCAGTGCAAGTAACCAACGTCCCTGTTGTACAGGGTTCTAGCGCCACAGCTACTAACAAGGTACAGGATCATCTCCTGGGCTGGCTTGGTGCAGTTTAGTAAGAGGAAGGGTAGGGGTTATAAGAAACTCGGTGATCCCCTGCTGTTGAATAGACAAACATTAAAATAAACCAAGACAGACCATGTTAGCATCATCATGAGTTCATATTATCCTGTTTACCAGGAATCAGTGGATTCATGTCGGAGAATACTTACTGTTGTGCACTCCCTTTCTGCAATATCTCAGAATTCACTTCAGACTTCCAGTTTATATAACACTTCCTATCTGATTATATAGTGGACAATGACTTCAGAGGATATTTCTTTGACTCTAGATTAGATTACTTAGTGTGGAAATAGGTCCTTCGGCCCAACAAGTCCACGCCGACCCTCTGAAGAACAACCCATTCAGACCCATTCCCCTACATTTCCCCCTTCACTTAACATTACAGGCAGTTTAGCATTGCCAATTCACCTAACAGGCACATTTTTGGACTGTGGGAGGAAACTGGAGGACCCGGAGGAAACCCACGCAGACACGGGGAGAATGTGCAAACTCCACAGAGAGTCGCCTGAGGTGGGAATTGAACCCGGGTCTCTGGCACTATGAGGCAGCAGTGCCTCCACTGTGCCGCCTATAGGAAGGTACATGTTTTAACTGGAAAACTATAGTTGTATTATTTGCTTGTCACTTTCTTGAAGGATAATTAGAACAGAAAAATCATAAATATTGCAAGCTCAAAGGAGTGCAGAATTTCAGGTCATTGTTTAAATATTTGAAAAGGAGCATCAGAAACCCAATTGTGCATTAAGATTAAAGCCTGCAGTTGGGATGTGAATGACGGGGGCCCTTTCAAACAAGATATGAACTCAACGATGCTAACATAGTCTCACTTGATTTATTTTAAAGTTTGTGTATTGTATTCAGGAGTTTTCTTTTTCCATTTCAATTGAACACCACCATTTTGGTAGCTGTATTGTTTATAATTTTTTGAGTTGGTTATTTGAAAGATATGAATTGTACTTATCAATTAGCCAGTGAGCACACTGATCCATTTAATCCCAGTCATTGAGATTTTCATATTTTTGGATAAAACTTATCAAGATCTGCCACAACAGTCCCCAGATTTGCTTCAGGAAAAAAAATACATAAAAGAATCAAGCAGTGGTATCCCCAATTTTACAAGAATAATGCATATATCATTGCTGTTATCTTTGACCATAAATTCAACAATAGTTTGGTTATCCTCTGCAGTGTGTTTAAAATGCGTATGACTGGCTACCTTTGACCCTGCAAAAGTGATCATAAATGTTCAACAGACACTTTCATTGATGTAGAGGCATGTATGGGATCTTGCTAACTGCAGATAGGCTTAAAGCAGAAATCTCGAAACTAAATGGCTAAATTACATGGATTCTGAAGGCATCAATAATTTAGCATATCTCACACCTGGATGACTGACAAATGGAGAAGTTTGGTTTGTGCATAAGGAGCGCCTTGTCCAGTATTGAAGCCACTATACACCTTCCAGCCCATATTATGTAAAACAACAACAGCTTGAAAGCAAAAAAAAAGTTGATGAAAATCATTCCTCGGGTTGGAGAATTTTTGCTAGTTTCTTGGTCAGGTGTGCCCTTTTGAAACTTAATCTGGACAGGAACATGGTTTCCACTTTCACTGATATAACTCTCTGAAAACCTGAACCACAGCATAAGTGACAGACTTAGTGCTTTGGGTTTGTCATTTTACCTAAGTTGGGAGGAGCATTGTAGTAGGATTGCTTCTGTTATAGGATGCACTCTGCAAGATTTTTATTTAAGACTAAAAATAATAGTTCCAGATTTTGGATGGTCCATTTTTTAAAAATTTGGACACTTTGTTACTCCTGCATGGATTATACATTAATAAGTGTTTCATGAAGAACACTGTATCAGACTCTTGGTGATTTGTGTAATTATTCTGTTCTCATTTATTAATATACACAGTCTATATGGTTTCATTTCTTGCAGATAACCATCATATTCAAAACTTACCATGACTGTACAGATCAGAAGGTTTATCAAGCAATGACAGATGATCTGCCTGCAGCATTCATTGATGGTACAACAGTGGGAAATGGCTGGATAAAGACTTTGTGGATAGTGGAGAAAGTGAGTGGTAAACATGTGGAAGTGCATGCAAAATACATTGGAATGACTGTAATAGTGCGCCAAGTAGGACCATATTTAACCTTTGCATTGCGGATGCCTGAAATATTAGCCCTGTCTGAGAATGACAACCAGGGACTGCAGCTTTGTGCCCGTGGCTGCCCAACGAATGAACGTATAGATGAAGGTGGACATCTCCCTCTTCCAACCAATAGTCCAAATCATCTGCACCATCCTAAGGCCCTACCAAAAGGTGCTTATACATTAGAGACTGCGACAGCCAAATGCCATGAGAAAATCCAAGTTAAGGATGTCTATTTTCATTCTTGTGTATTTGACCTTCTAACGACTGGGGATGTAAACTTTACAGCAGCAGCTTACAGTGCCCTCCAAGACCTGGAGACGTTGCACCCAAAGAAAGACAGGTGGCATATTTTCCCCAGAAGTAGCAATGTTGCCCAGAACATCAATGTCTTATTTAACATTTATGTTGGACTGTTTTCTTTTGTTATAATTGTGTTTTTGTAAGGTTTTGGTTTATAAAAATATTAAATATATATTGTTATAATATATTCAGAAGTATATATGTATATACAGTATATGATTGGATGGTAATCCTGAGTAAACAAGATTGTACATATTGTGTAATTTTGTTTTGTAAGTTCACACAAAGTTGGTTGTAGTATTATGTACTTTTGGTGAAAGTTTTTTTGTGCAAGTTGTGTTAGCCCTGTAGTAGGGTGTGTTGTTACAAAGGGCACTTTATGTTTCTACTAACTGACACTTAAAATGATGACCGATAAATGTGTTGAAATTTATTTTGCTGTCTTATCAAATTGAAGTTTGATATACAGCTGCAGAAGGATTCCCAGTTGTGCTTCCTGGCTAGAAATAGATAACTTTGTGTAAGTGTAATTGCCTAAATATGTAAATAGTTAACTTATTTATAATAATGTCCTACTAGAAGAACCTAGAGCAGTTTCTGTGCTATTTGTGTTCACTCTGCTGTGATAGTGGTGCCACCTAGTAGATTGCACTTGAGTTACTTCAGTGTTCAGGTGACAAGTGATTTAAAAACAGCATTAAATGCCTGTTGTATTACATGATGTATGTTAAGAAATCCCTTCCCTCTGTCCCACCAAAAAAGGAAAAGTTAGAAGTTCAGCACTTGACATAGAACCCAAAGCAGTAAATGTGTTTTCTTGGGTATTTCCACAATTGTCTTTTCAATGCTTTTGCTGCTCAAGAGTAGTGGAGATATCTGACTCTTAAACATAATAATCACTTTTAAAATTTCACTGGTTGATAGGTCCAGTAAAATTGCTCTCAGGTTTTAGCTAATCTCCATTTTAATGGGGGCAGCACGGTGGCACAGTGGTTAGCACTGCTGCCTCACAGCGCCAGAGACCCGGGTTCAATTGCCACCTCAGGCGACTGACTGTGTGGAGTTTGCACATTCTCCCCGTGTCTGCGTGGGTTTCCTCCGGGTGCTCCGGTTTCCTCCCACAGTCCAAAGATGTGCAGGTTAGGTGAATTGGCCATGCTAAATTGCCCGTAGTGTTAGATGAAGGGGTAAATGTAGGGGAATGAGTTTGGGTGGGTTGTGCTTCGGTGGGTCGGTGTGGACTTGTTGGGCCGAAGGGCCTGTTTCCACACTAAGTAAGTAATCTAATGGTAGGTGTGTTACAAACAGTTTCCTCATCAATCACTTTGTAGGAGTTGTCACACCTGCAAACTTAGTCATCCCATTCTTCATTGGACCATCACTATGCTTTGCATCTGTCTAACTTTCTCCCACGGGTCTACAATGTAGAATAGCAGTAGTGAATTAATATCTTGGCTGCTCAGATTTCTAAACCTATTCAGTGCAATTCAGTTGGGAATGAGATCTTGCTAAGTGAAAATCAGCTGCGTGCAAATTGGTCTCATCAAAATTTTATAAACTCTCAAAATAAATGTTCTTGCATATGTCCATGAATAACTTAAATGCAGCTTTTACTGTAGGTGGACTTGAAGAATAGGTTGGTATTCAATGCTCCGTTTTCCATTGATCACACTCACTATCCCCTATAATGGTTTACTATTTCTTGATGTCTTGTACACAAAGGAGCCCCCACCCATGATGCCATGTGATATGGAAGCCTTTTCCTTGTTCTACTTTAGGAAAGTTCCACAGAGTACATTAAAAGACCACATGATTTATCTAGATTTCTTTTGTTTAAATTAGGCAGCTACCATTACTATTCCATCAAAGTGGAAAACCTGCAAGTTTGTATATTTTAAATTCCTGTTGAAGTCAAACATGCATTAAAGTTCTGTTAGAAAGTATATGCCTGATGTCTATTTCTTAATTACAATAAAATCTTTATCTTTGTTATCACCAAACACCCTCAACTAGAGACCAGGCTGACGCGACAGCCTTCAGATTGGCTCTGAACGGTATCTTTGTTCAGGCACAATAACCAAAACTTGTTCAATCATTTTAATAATTTGACTAAAATTTAAACATTTTATGTACTTCAAAAAATATTAACAGTTCCATGAAAGAATGCATTAAAGTACTGAAAGTGATCAGCTTTTAAACAAAAGTATCAAATTGTGAAGTCCGATTACTAGTGTGATTAACAAAGTTTACTGTAAATTGATCAGTGTAGCACACCACTTATATGGAAGAACTAACAACTGATTTATTTGGGAATGTACATCTAACATACATGTTGATGCTCAGAAGTAGGCAACTACTAAAACAACAGAAAATGTACAACACAAAAAGAACATTCAGCCCATTGTATCAGGTGAATTACAAATATCTGCACTGGGTCTGATGCAGATCCAAGCTCCTTTAAAATGAGTATAGTAATCATCAAACTGGGCAGTCAAGAGTGTAATGCTGGAAAAGCACAGCAGGTCAGGTAGCATCCAAGGAGAATCAACGTTTCGGGCGTAGCCCTTCATCAGGAAGGACTGTTTCTCCTGCTTGAATGCTGCCTGATCTGCTGTGCTTTTCCAGCACCACACTCGACTCTGGTCTCCAACATCTGCAGTCCTCACTTTCTCCCACCAAACTGGGCAGCAAATTTTAGGCATTTCACTTTGAGTGAAAGTTTCTTTTCATACCTCCTTTAATCATTGAGGCATAGAGATGCACAGCACGGAAAAAGGCCCTTTGGTCCAACCATGCCGACCAGATATCCCAACCCAATCTAGTCCTATCTGCCAGCAGCCGGCCCATATCCCTCCAAGTCCTTCCTATTCATATACCCATCCCGATGACTTAAATGTTGCAATTGTACCATCCTCCACCACTTCCTCTGGCAGCTCATTCCATACATGCACCACCCTCTACGAGAAAAAGTTGCCCCTTAGGTCCCTTTTAATTCTTTCCCTCTCACCCTAAACCTATGCCCTTTAGTTCTGGACTCTCCCACCCCAGGGAAAATATCTTGTCTATTTATCCTACCCACTCCCCTCATGATTTTATAAACCTCTATAAGGTCACCCCTCATGCTTCTGATGCTCCAGGGAAAATAGCCCCAGCCTATTTAGCCTCTCCCTATAGCTCAAATCCTCCAACCCTGGCAACATGTTTGCAAATCTATTCTGAACCCTTCCAAGTTTCACAACATCGTATAGTAGGGAGACCAGAATTCCAACAGTGGCCTAACCAATGTCCTGTACAGCTGCAACATGACCTCCCAACTCCTGTGCTCAGTACTCTGACCAACAAAGGCAAGCATCCCAAACACCTTCACAATCTTATCTACCTGTTACTACTTTCGAGGAACTTGAACCTGCACTCCAAGGTCTCTTTGTTCAGTAATACTCTGCAGGACCTCATCATTAAGTGTATACATTCTATCCTGATATGCTTTTCCAAAATGCAGCACCTCACATTTATATAAATTAAACTCCGTCTGCCACTATTTGGCCTATTGGTCCATTTGAGGTAACCTTTGCAGTCCAGTACATCTCCGATTTCAGTGCCATCTTCAATTAGTCTAAATTGGGTTGTGAGTCTTATTTGACTCATCTCACACATTGAACTCACGTGGCCAGCCAGAAGCCCTTCCCATTCTGGGTAGAAGCTGCATCCACACCATCCAAGTTTGTCTTGGAATTGCTTCTCATGCTTTCTGCTACTGCCCAGACCAGATGCCTGGTGACTTCCTCACTAGAAATTACGAGAAGCATTGATTCTTATGGTACACCACTGGTCACAAACCTCCATTCTAAAGAAGCAACCCTGTACCACCCCGTCTTGTACCTTTGAGCCAATTCTTTATCCAAATGTCTAGTTCTACCTGTATTCCATGTGATCTAACCTTGCTAACCAGTCTACCATGAAGAACCTTGTCAAACACTTTACTTAAGTCCATATAGATCACGTCCACCGCTCTTCCCTCATCAATCCTCTTTGTTCCTTCTTCAGAAAACTCAATCAAGTTTGTGAGACATGTTTTCCTACACACAAATCAATGTTGACAATCCATAATCAGTCTTTGCCTTTCCAAATACTTGTAAATCTTATCCCTCAAGATTCCCTCCGACAACTTGCCCACCACCGATGTCAGGTTTGCTAGTCTACAGTTCCTTGAACTAGTTAAAATCTGTGATCCTGCTGGCAATTAACTTCTCTGCTAAAGGAAATAGATCTTCCCTGTTTACTCTGTCCAAGTCCATCATTAGTTTGTACATCTTGATTAAGTTACTCCTAGCCTCTTCAATTCTAAGAAAATCAACCTGAGCCTGTCCAATCTTTTTTTTATATTTGAAATTTGAGCCCTGATAACAGTCTAATAGATATTTTCTGCCCTCTCTCTAAAGCAATGATATTCTTCCTATAACATGGTGACCAGAAATGTATACAAAACACCAGGTGTGGTGTAACCAGTGTCTTGTATAGTGCCAACCTTAAATCTCTGCTCTTATATTCAATACCTCCCCATCTCAAATGGTATAAAGTTATTATGTAATATTTGGTTTTGAATCATATTATCAAACTGACAAATTTAGGAGAATTTTGGAGTGTAAGTTTAGAAAGTCATGTAGCAACATGGTTTTAAGTGTCAAGTTCAGAAAAAATTGCTTCAATTGAAATTGTTTTCGTATTTGGGAACTCACCATATACCATCTCAAATCGCAGTATAATGTACATAAGAGGATAAGAAATAGTATTGGAACATTGTCCACTTCAACTTCCACTCTATCTTATTTATTCACTCGTGGGGCGTGGGCTTCAGTGGCTGGGCCAGCATTTATTGCTCACCCATAGTCCTTGAGAAGGTGGTGGTGAGCTGCCTTGAACAACTGCAGTAACACATGCTGTAGGTATACCCACAATGCCATTAGGGAAGAAATCCAGCAACAGAAAGAACAGCAAGCAACAGATTTCCAAGTCAGGATGGTGAGTGGCTTGGAGAGGAATTTGAAAGAGGCTGTGTTCCCAGGCATGAATGAATTAATGGAAAAAAGGGATTTTATGAACAAGTTTAAGTGTTTTCAAGTGTACACCAGATCATGACAATCACAAACTTTCATACAGGATTATGGATTGCTAAGGTGAATTGGACTGGTATTTACAAGGTCGAATAACCTGCACAAGGTTATTTACTGGTATTTACACATTTATCTTGTACTCAAAAGGTATTTCATTGGTGGGGTAAGTTTGAGGCAAAGGCATGCTTTATCGAACTATACGCAACAAAATCAAGTAATTTGAAATCCTGTGTCAGCTCACTTAGGGTTACCAATTAGTCCAGTTCCACCTCTCTTTCCCCAGTGCCCTGCAAATGTTTCCCTTTTAAATAGAAATGCAGCAAGTTTGAGAGGCTAGTTATGATAGAGGATATATCAGTTAATAAAACATTAGTAAAACATCTCTGGAGTGTTTCCCAGTTAGAATAAATTATTTTCCATTCCATGTAATTGACGACTCACATGGTAGTCTGCTATCTCTTTTGGGAAGACAATGTCAACAAAAGTCTCATAGGCAACAGGGAATGCTGGGGAGTAAGTCAATCACAACTCACCTGAATACAGTGAAGTATTACTTTAAACCTTTAGTCTTTTATGTCTTCTCCATTTCCACTGATAAGCAGGTTTTCAACTTATTGCTGCTCCGCTGCATCTACAGAGAAGTGGAAAAAATTAGATCTAACTCCGAATCCAAAATAGCATAAAGGATGCAAATAAATAAATAGAGCAACAAGGATGACAGACACAAACATTTTTAAGATGAACTGCAGCTTTTTCACTTTGAAAGAATTAAAGGCGTGCAGCCGGTCCTGCAGATTTAAACCTATCGTCATACAGTAAGGAAACAGACCCTACTCGATCCAACTCACCCATGCTGACCAGATATCCCAATCTGACCTAGTGTCACTTACCAGCATTTGGCCCTTATTCATCTAAACCCTGCCTATTCATATATGCATCCAGATGCCTTTTAAATGCTGTAATGCTGTAATTCTTCTCATCTATACTACTTCCTCTGGCAGCTCATTCCACTAGTGTGAAAAATGTTACCCCTCAGGTCCTTTTTAAATCTTTCCCCTCTCATCTTAAACTGATGCTGTCTAGTTTTGGACTCCCCCACCAAAGGCAAAGACCTTGGCTATTTACCCTAATCATGGCCCTCATGATGTTATAAACCTCGAGAAGTCACCCCTCAGCCTCTGACACACTCGGGTAAAAAGCCACAGCCTATTCAGCTTCAAACTTTCCAGTCCCAGCAGCATCCTTATAAATCTTTCCTGCATTCTCTTAAATTTAACATCCTTCTTCTTAAAGAAGAATTGTGTACAGCATTCTAAAAGTGACCTCACCAATGTCTGTACAGCCACAATATGACTTTCCAATTTCTCTACTCAATGTTCTGACTAATGAAGGCAAGCAGGTCAAATGCCTTCACTGCCACCCTGTCGAACCTATAACTCAATTTTCAAGGAACCTTGCACCTGCACTTTTAGGTCTCTCTTTTCGGCAGGGCCCTACAATTAACGTGCAAGTCTTGCTCTAGTTTGCCTTACGAAAATGCAACACCTCACATTCAGCTAAATTAAACTCCATCTGCCACTCTTTGGCCTATTGGTCCATCTGATTAAGGTCCCATTATAGTCTGAGATAATATTTAGTGTCCACTACACCACCTATTTTGGTGTCACCTGCAAACTTAGTTACCATGTCTGTGATATTCACATTCAAATCATTGCATTGTTTTTCCTTTTGTGAATGCATTTCTTTTAAAGTGAAAATTCCAGTATAAATTGTTAGTGGGTCAGTCCTGGTTGCCTTAGTTAGAGTAGGGTCGTGATTAAGTAACTTTGTTCAGGCAGTTGAAAATACCTTTACTCTTCAACTATTGTGCACACTTTGGAAATGCTAGGTACTGATGCTGGACACAAAAAGAAAGGAAAACAGTCACTAGCTTACAATCATGCTGATATTATATAAACAAGTCAATTTGCCAAAAAAAAGTTGGTCAGAAAGTAGATTAGAGGATGGGTTTGATATTTGCAAGGATTTAACAACATTTCACAATTTAATTAAGGAAGCATTATTTATCTCCAACAACAGCATCAGAAGGAACTTTATAAAGTCCTGGTCAGCTGGTGAAAACAAAATACTACAGATGTTGGAAGTGCAAAACAAGCAGAATACTGGAGAGACTGTGCAGGTCTGACACCATCTGTGGAGACAAACAAAGTTACCATTTGAGACTGGTACCACTTCTTCAAAACCTAATTGGCTGTCGTCTGGGTCACTGTGAGCACTTCTGCATAGAGTATTTTAGGAAGAAGAGATATATTTAAGCTTGAGAGTGTGCGCAATGCAGATTTACATCCATCATACCTCTATAATTATTGGGCAAAATACTTAGGGCTGGATCTTTCAGAAGTGAAGTTAGAAAATACTTCCACATTCAAGAAGGTTGGAATTTTCTTTTTGCAAATTGTAATTGTTGCTTGGTCAATTGTTAAGTTTATGACCTGTCTTAATCAAAGGTATTAAGGGACAATGGGACAGTTACATGGAGGTAGATCACAGATTTGCTACAATCTCTTAAAATGAAGGAACAGGCTCAACACGCAATGTGCTACTGCCCATTAATGACCTTATCTGTGACATCTAACCTAATTATTGTTGGAGAGGCAAAGGCAGACTGGTATCATCATGGGACTAGTAACACCGAGAGCCAGGAAATGTCCTGGAGTCCTGGGTTTACATTCGACCTTGGCAGAGGGTGGAATTTGAATTCAATACAAATCAGGGAATTAAAAAGCCCAACAATGACCACAAAACCCACTGTCAATTATCATTAAAAATATATCTGGGATTCAAGATGGTGGTGACCCAGAAGGTCTGTTTTGCTGAGCTCTGCACCAGAATCCAGACAAAGTGGGGTACTCACCCTCCCTTTACTACTTAATGTGCTGGAAATAACCATTTATTGACCCCTAGAACTACCTAGTATTAGTTTGAAATTGTTAAGATAATGACCAAAGGGAAGGGAGCACGAGGATCGCATCAGGTAGGGACCTCCCCACCCCCCCCGCAACAACGGACATACCCATGGCTGCAGCATTGGCCTCTGCGACCACCCCAGGGGCCTCACCTGCAGAGCAGAGCCTGTTCTCGGAGTTTGTGAAACTCCGAGAGAAGATCGATTTGTTGATGGAGGAGACCCAGGCCAGGTTTGAACCGATCTCGGTCATGCTGCAGAAGCATGACCTGGAGATCCAGCACCTCGGGCAGTGTGTTGGGGAGTGGAGCAACAGGCCGCAGCCTCCGAAACCACGGCAGAATCCTCAGCCGGTCAGGCTCAGGTCCTGGAACGACGAGTGCAGGCCTTGGAGAAGCAGGTTGACAACCTCAAAAATCGAGGCTGCCAGAAGAACATCCGTCTGGTCGGGCTGCCAGAGTGGGAGGAAGAAGGCCAGCTCATCAGCTTCTTAGAGCAATGGTTCCTGCAGTTTCTGAAGCTGGAAGTCAAAGTAGGCCAGGTGCGAGTCAAGCGGGCCCACCGAGCCACAGTGCGCTGGCCCAGATTGGACCAGGGCCCCGCCCGGTCCTAGTGCGACTCCAGCATTATAGAGACAAACAAATGATGCTGGAATCCTTACAGCATTGGGAAATGATCCTCAGGCTCTGATATATAAAGGATCACAAATTATACTTTTCTGGGACTTCTCTCCAGTCGTGATTTGTAAGAGGAAGGCCTTTGATGGGGTAAAAGGCGGATGAGGGACTCGAATATCCAGTATTCCATTAGATATTGATGATACTGCGTTCCAGCCACGGAGGGTCCGTGTCCAATTTTGATTCACCGGAAAAGTCAAAAGACTTCTTGGATGCTTTAAAACAGACTGACTGGCTTGAATAATGTGGACAATTATGTTTATTTTGTTTTTTCTCTGTAATTTGCCCTGTTTACCTGGTTGTTGGGGGGTGGACGTGTTTTATTTTAATATATGTCGGGGGCATAATTATTTTCCTTTTCTCCCCCTCTCCTCTCTCTTCCTGTCATCCTTTGCTTTCATGGGTTTTTTTATTATTACCTTTTGGTTCATCTTTTCGGGTTTGGGATGGGAGTGGCAGTGGGAGGAAGTGGAAAGAGGTTATATATATTTTTTTGTTCTACCAGGAATGGCTAGGGTTACAGTATGGTGAGGACGGGTTGAGTGCCCACTTTTAACTTTCTTGTTATGTTTTTTTTTCTTACTTTGCATTGTCTGGGGAGGGGGCATGGCTTCAGCCAGAAGGAGCCATGGAGGGGTTACTGGGTGATATTGAGCGCCTCCTGTGGACAAGTGGGGGGGGGGGCGGGGGGGGGAAGAGCGTCTCCTTTCATTTGTGTTATACGTTGGTATGTTGTAGAAGTAGCTGTTAGAAGTTTTGATTTGGTAGTTTTAGAAGTTGCATTTTAAAACTTATACCAAGTGTTTACGGTTTTCACACGACGCGTTATGAGTGGGATTCTTCCTCTGGGAGGTCATGAACTGTTTCACACGATCATGGCTAGCCATTCATTTAAATGGTGCACCTGGAATGTTAAGGGAGTCATTCACCAATTAAGAGAAAAAAAGAAATTGTCAGGCCTTAGGGAAAAACAGAGGGTTGATATAGCCTTGTTACAAGAAACGCATTTAACTGATAAGGAGCATTTGAAGTTGCAACAGAGGGGATTCAGCCAGGTGTTTTTCTCATCCTTTAATTCATAAAGACGAGGACTGGCTATTCTCATCCGGAAGAACCTCCCGTTTCATATGCCAGGCCAAATTAAGGAGGAGTGCGGGCAATTCATAATTCTTAAAGCTTTAATACATGGAGAGGAATATGGGATTCTGAATGTGTATATTGCCCCCTGGCACATCCCCTTAAATTCTTAACGGATGTGCTTTCTAGATTGGTGGGCCTTGGGGCGCGTCATACAATTATAGGGGGAGACCTTAATCATATTATTGACCCCGAAGTGGACAGGATGCCTAGGGGCCTTGCAGGTATGTCCCTGCAATCCAGAGAGTTGGGGTTGGTGGATGTGTGGAGATGTCTAATCCACAGAAGTGCTATACTAGAATTGACATTTTTTTGTCCCATCGACCTTTTTGAACTCTGTGCTGGCTTGCAGAATAGGGAATATGGCCATTTCTGATCATGTGGCAGTATACATGGAGGTCAAGGCCGGTGGTGACAGGATGGGCTCCCCGCACTGCTGCATGGACCCTTTCTCCTCCTGAAAGATTGCAAGCTTATGGAGTATTTTTCGCGGGAGTTTAAAATCTTTTGGGTACGGCCAGTAACCCATCAGTGCTGTGGTAGACTGCCAAGGCCTATGCACAGGGTTTGATTATTTCTTACTCTGCGACCTGGAAACGACAGAGGGGAGAACAGCAGCATTTGCTCAAGGCTCGCCTGAAGGCAGCTGAGACAGCATACTTTGACAGACCGTTGGTAACTAAATTGCACCGGATTACAGCCCTTAGGGCTACTATGAATGCTGCACGCACCCAGACAGCAAAGGGGGAAAACTCCCTTGTTAATCAGAGATTGTTTAAGTTTGGTGATAAACTGGGTAGATATCTAGCTTACCTGGCCAGAAGGAAGAATGGCCCCCAATCTATTACATCCATCAGAGAGAGGGCAGGTATTCTTACTTGCAGTGCTAAAAAAATTAATGCAGCAGTTAGAAAATTTGACTCTGAGCTATACTAGTCGGAGAGCTGTAAGGACAGAATGCTGAAGATGGAATCTTTTTTTTAAGACCCTGGACCTTCCGGGTGTAACCTCAGAGCAGGCATCCTTTCTGAATGCCCCTCTGACAATTCAGGAAATACAGGTAGTTTGGCTGCTCCAGAGAGGTAAAGCACCCGGACCAGATGGATTTCAAAGTGAGTTTAAAAAGAGTTTATAGACAAGTTGGCCGGGCCACTCTTGGATACGTATTCAGTTAGGGCTGCCTCCCATCATCTTTGAGAGAAGCAAATACTTACCTTATTCTTAAGAACGGAAAAGCCCCAGAGGATTGCACTTCGTACAGACCCATATCATTATTAAATGTGGATTTTAAAATCCTGTTGAAAATGCTGGTATTAAAACTGGAGAGGGTATTGCCTTTTATTATAAAGGATGACCAGACAGGTTTTATTAAGGGTTGTAGGTCTACCAACAATATCAGAAGAGTATTAAATATGGTCTAAATATGCCAGCAAAGAGTGATCCCAGGTTTGGTCGTCTCCCTGGATGCAGAGAAAGCATTCAATCAGGTGGAGTGGCCATACCTCTTTTATGTCATGGACCGGTTTGGTCTTGGAGAGGTTTTTACCAAATGGGTGGCAGTGCTGTATAGTGAGCCAAAGGCAGTGGTCATCACTGATGGTGTAAGGTCAGATAGTTTTAGTATCGGCAGAGGCTGCCCTCAGGGGTGCCCTCTCTCACCACTGCTATTGACATTAGTGATCGAGCCGCTGGCGGAAGCCCTTCAGACGGATCCCAATATAGCTGCCCTGGGGGTAGGGTCGGCACGCATAAAATCACCTTCTATGTGGATGACACCCTTCTCTTTTTAACTGATCCAATGACACCTGTGCTCCGCTTAATACAAGTGATTAATCTATTTGGTTTGTTTTCAGGGTATAAAATTAATTTCATGAAATCAGAGGCCATGCCTGTGGGAGGGCTTTACTAGTATATCCAACTTTGGGGATGGAACCCTTTTCCCTTTAGGGTGATCACAGGGAGGTTTTCTGTGTTTAGGTATTTTTGTCACCCCGGTCTTTGATCTACTCTTTAAAGCCAACTATGAGCAGCTGCTAGAGAAGATAAGCACCTTCAGTGCTGGGAAGATCTTCCGATATCTTGGTTGGGCAGAATAGTTCTGGTTAAAATGAATGTTCTTCCTTGCTTATTATATCCTGTGTGAATGCTCCCTTTGATGCTGCCAAGCCAAGCACTATGTAGGCTTTACAGCTGACTTGGATCTTTTATCTGGCGTCACAGGCGGCCTCGTATTAAGTTGGATAAATTGCAGCTTTCGCAGGGGGTGGGCGGGGGGAGGGTCTAGATTTTCTGGACTTTAAGAAATACCAATTCAGCTCTTTACTATCCTATGTGGCTGAATGGGCCTGTCATGACCTGCAATCAATCTGGTTGGACATTGAGGCTTCCCAGACAAAATGCCTCCTCATTAATTAGTTGTTTATGGACGAGATGAAGACTGTTATGGATGACTGCAGAAACCCATTTGTCCTAATCACAGTTAAACCATGGAGAATGACGTGGCAGGGCGAGGGCAATTTACAAAAAAAAAACCTTCCCCTTTCACTCCCATAGTGGGAATGTTAGGATTCCAGCCGGGGTCGATAGACTCTGGCTTTAAGTTCTGGGAAACCAGAGGAATCTCCTGTTTGGGAGATCTATTTGACGGGGAGGTCATGATGTCCTTCAAGCAGCTGAGTCAGAAATTTGAGCTATCTAAGAGAGATCGCTTCCATTATTTCCAGGTGAGAGACTTCATGCAAAAAAAGACTACATTGATGGCTAGTCCCTACAAGTTGGATATGGAGAGGAGAGTGCTCCAGTCTATGGGTGCCCTCTCGGTTAACACTGTCTATCACTTGTTAGGAAGTAATGTTTCGAAGGACACTGAACAGCTATGCAGAACCTGGACTCAAGAACTGGGGGTGGAAATCTCATCAGAGATATGGGACGATATCTGGGAAAATGTTAGGAAGATCTCTATTTGCAATAGGACCCAGGCTATTCAACTGAAGGTACCCCATAGGGCTCACTTGGCACTGGAACGGCTTGAGAAATTCAAGACAGGAGTGTCCCCAATGTGCCCCAGTGTAATATGGAAGCTGGCACTCTTACTCATTGCTTGTGGTCATGCAACAAGCTTCACGGGTATTGGGATGCCTTGGCAAGTGATTTGGAAGAGGCTTTGGGAACTGAGGTTAAGTTTGGATCTGATGCCCCTCCTCTTGGGTCTTCCAAATTTCCTTTCTACGGATGTGTGAGAGAAGAAATTGTTTAATATTCTTTCATTCTGTGGAAGGAAGAACATTAGAATAAGCTGGGTGTCAGAGAATCCCTCAGACTTTCGAGCTGGCATAGGTTAGTTATGGAACACATCCCCCCTGGACTTCCTTATGACTATGGTGCACCAGAAAACGGAATTGTTTTACAGAACATGGCGGCCTTTTTTTTTTGAAGTACATTGATGCAATATATCGGCCGTGTCATCCAGGGCCTTTGTGTAGCAGTGAGAGTTGTGTCTGGCGATCCAGGGGCCCAGGGTTGGGGTGGGGGTTGGGGAGGTGGGAAGAATCCTGAACAAATACGGGTTTGCTTATTATTGCTCCCAGTGGTGGGGAGCTTCGGTGAGATTGCACTGTGTGTAGTAATTTAATTGAATATAATTTAAGTTACCTTGCTATAACTTGGTTTAATTTTATTTTGTTTGTTTATTTTTCTTCTTTTTCCTTGATTATTTATTGTATTATGGTTTTTGTAGAGATTTATTTGTCTTTTTTTTTCGTGTTTCAGTCGTTTGTGGAGTAGAGTTGTAGTTTGTTTCCTATTATTGTTATTATAAAGTTGTTACACTATTTTGTACTGGTTTTCTAATTTCTTAAAACACTTAAATCTCTTTTTTCTAACATGTTCTGGTTCACTAATGTCTTCTGAGGACCAGCAGGGTGGCAGCACGCTTGTGTAATGTCGGGAGAGAACTCTTCTGGGAGTCTTCATCATTAACTTGAAGTCTCATAGCATCAGGTTAAAACAGGAGGTAGGAAACCTCCTGCTGATTACCACATATCCCAGCATCCCCCTCCAATCAGCTGCTGAATCAGTCCTCCTCCATGTTGAATATGACTTGGAGAGGGCACGAAGGGTGATAAAGGGTACAAAATGTACAGAAAGCTGCTAAATTGGGTCTGTGGCAGATGGTGAGGAAGCAAGGGGGTAAAGTATACTTCATCCCATCCTCACCAATCCATCTCCAGTAGATATATTTGCCCATATAAGTATCAGCAAGAGTGACCACTGCACAGTCCCTGTGGAAACAAAATGCTGTTTTTCACATTCAGGATATCGTCCATCATCCTGATGCCATCATCACCATGCCATGGGTGAACAGATCTAGCAACTCAACAAACTGAGTGTTGTGCATCATCAACAGGAGCAGAATTGTACTCCAGCACTCAATTGTACTCATGGACTGCATATGCCCCTCCCCCAAACCACACTCTACAATTACTGTCAGTCCTGGATCAATGAAGAGTACGGGAGGGCATGACATGAGCAACACTAGGCCTACCTAAAAGTAAGGTGACAACCTGGTGAGCTATCAAACAGGGTTACCTGCATGTCAAACAGAATAAACAGCGAGTGATAGATGGAGCTAAATGATTCAACTAATGGATCTAAGCTCTGCAGTCCTGCCACATCCAACTGAGAATGATGATAAAAATTAAACAACAGAGTGGAGAAGGAGGAGGCTTCACAATATCCCCAGTGATGGAGGAGCTCAACACATCATTGCAAATGAAAAGGGTGAAGCAATCACAACAATCTACAGCAATAAATAGTGAGTGGACAATAGCTCCCCAGCCTCACAGATACAGTCTTCAGCCAATTTGATTCACTTCACACAGTGTCAATAAAATGCTGGAGGGATTGGATCCTGCAAAGTTTGTGGGCAACATTCTGCCAATAATACTGAAGTCTTGTGCTCCAGAACTTACCACTCCCCTAGCCAAACTGTTCCAGCACAGCTACAACATTCACATCTATCCAACAATGTGGAAAGTTGCCCAATTATGTCCTGTACACAAAAAGCAGGAAAATCCAACCCAGCCAATTGCTGTCCCATCATCTACTCTTGATCATCAATAAAGTGATGGAAGGTGTCACTAACAGTACTATCAAGCAGCACCTGCTCAGCAATAACTTGCTCAGTGATGCCCAGTTTGGGCTCAACTATTACCACTCAGCTCCTGATCTCATTCTAGTCTTGGTTCAAACATAGACAAATGAGCTAAATTCCAGAGGGGAGTGGAGGTGAGAGAAAACAACGCTTGACATCAAGGCTGAATTTGACTGAGTGTGGCATCAAAGAGCCTGAGCAAAACTGAACACAGGGCAAATCAGGGGGGAAAATGTGGGTTGATTCGAGTCATACCTGGCACATTGGAAGATGGAGGTGGTTGTTGGAGGTCAGTTATCTCAGCTCCAGAATATCTCTGCAGCAGTTCCGCAGGGTAGTGTCCTTGGCCCAACCATCTTCAGCTGCTTCATCAATGACCACCCTCCACATAAGGCCAGAAGTGGGGATGTTTGCTGATAATTGCACTATGTTCAGCACCATTCACGATTCCTCAGACACTGAAGCAGTCCATGGCTAAATGCAACAAGATCTGGACAATGTCCAGGTGTTGTCTGACAATTAGAAAATAACATTTATGTCACACAAAAGTCAATAACAATCTCCAATGACCACTGCCCCTTGACATTCAATAGCATTACCATTGCTGAATCCCCCCATATCAACATGCTGGGCAGGTTACCACTGACCAGAAAGTTAAATTTATGTAATTACCGTGGCTACAACGGCAGGTCAGAGACTAGGAATCTCAAAGGGTAAGATTCCTACTCAAGTAACTCACCTCTTGACTCCCAAAGCCTGTCCACCATCTACAAAGCACAAGTTGGAATGTGATGGAAAACCTCCCACTTGCCTCAATGACTGCAGCTCCAACACAACTTCAAGAAGTTTGACACCAGCATTTCATCTGCACCATACCCAGAACATTCAATCACTTCACCACAGATGCCCAGTAGCAGCAGAATGTACAAGAAGCAGAAATTCAGCAAAGATCCTTAAACAGCACCTTCCAAACCACTTTCATCTAGAAGGGCAAGGGCATCAGGCACATGGGAACACCAACACCTTCAAATTTTGCTTCAAGCTATTCATCATCCTGACTTGAAAATAATATCACCATTTTTTCAACATCACTGAGTAAAAGTCCTCCCTAATAGCATTGTGAGTTTACTGATAGCTCAAGGACTGCAGCGTTCCAAGAAGGCAGCTCATCACCACCTAATGGGCAATTAGGGGTGGGTAATAAATAACGGCCAGCCAGTGACACACGCACCCCATGAATAAAAATGTTGGTAGGTTACTGCTCAAAGATACTAATACTCATACATACAGAAAAAGAACTTCGGCTTTCATTTTGATATGTTGGATATTGTCCTTAAACAAATACTCAAAGGATTAAATATTTACAAGAAATATAATCATAGTGTAGAAACTCAGCAGGTCTGGCAGCTGCTCTGGGGACAGAAAGAGAGTTAACAGGTCGTATTCGATATTACTCCTTTGGAGGTAACGGTCTGAAACTGTTAAACTTAAT
This sequence comes from Chiloscyllium punctatum, assembly GCF_047496795.1. Taxonomy (NCBI): domain Eukaryota; kingdom Metazoa; phylum Chordata; class Chondrichthyes; order Orectolobiformes; family Hemiscylliidae; genus Chiloscyllium; species Chiloscyllium punctatum. The sequence continues at coordinate 63,513,728 of NC_092740.1, forward strand.
ATTGAGCTTCATTGGAAGACTGCAGCAATTCTAGGAACAGTGCTCCATTACTGAAGTCATTGTGAGATAAAAATCAGAAAGTAATATAAAAAATCTTGCACAAATCAACAGGCCGATCACTAATTGGGGTGCTGAAATACTCAGTTCTCAATCACAGAGTGGCACCTTGTGGTGATTGCTGGAAACTACAGGATTGAAAATGGTGACAGGTTGTGTGTGTGTGTTCGGGGGTGGCGGGGGGGGGGGGGGGTGGTGGTGGTGGAGGGGTAACAGTGGGCAGGATATATATCTAACTCTAAAAGGAACTGTAAGGAAGCCTAAATAAAAACTGTTTTAGGGTACACATAATTAGGTACTTACTCTCCTGATTACAAAGAACAGATAAAATGACCCAGAGTAAATGTACCTTGTGTCCTGTTGAGATTTAACAGACCTTAGAGCCTACATACTGATTTTTTAAAAATGTGTTTGTAATTGAATTTATATCTCAGCTGTAGAAAATTACTGAAAAGATGAATTTTCTGCATTTGAAGTACGTGGTATCAACTAAGAAATAAATGAGCACTGAATTTTCCAGAGACATTTTACACAGGAAATGTTGACTGTTGATACTTATTTGATGCATATTACAGCAGTTTGGAGTATGCAAGATTCTTTTTCTTGTTTATATTCTATCATCCAGCAACCTGCAGTTTATAAAACCTGCTGTGTCAATTGACCATTACTTCTTGATTAATCTTATCTTTTCAACTCTGACACACAATTTGCCTTGGGCCTCTACGTGTCACATTAAATAGAAAGGAGCAGCAAACTGTAACCTTGATGTCTGCTGACAGTTGGATTACATCAGATAAATGGCACAGAACAGCCACTTGGCCATGCTGACATTTCTGATCTACTCATACACACTTCCAGCTGTCCTCTAGATCTATCACAAAACTATCCCTAGCCTTCAAATGTTTGTCTAACTAAATGTATCAATAGCATTTACTTAACCAACTTCCTTTGTAAGTTTCACATTCTCATTACTCTTTGGGGAAAGACGTGTCTTCTGAGTTTCTGATTGGATTTCTTGGTGGTTAACTTATATTGATGGTTTCTGGTTATATTCTTCAACTTAAAAGGAAACATCCTCTCTGTATCCACTTTAGTAAAACATTACATAATTTTAAAAACTTCTAACACATCAATCTTCAGCTTTATCAAGAAAAAGAGATTGCTGCCATGTATTCCCATTTGTTTCTGAGATTATCCTTGCAAATATCCCTACCCCCTCTTTAGTGTCTCTATACTTTCTCTACAAGATGACAACCAGAATGACATGAAATACCAAACGTATTATCTAACAAAGCTCTGAGATAGACTTAGCGTAACTTTCCACTTTTCAATTCTGACCATCTAGCAATAAAGCCTTAAGAATGTTTTTATTTTAGCCTTGTTACAGATTGCGATACTGTCTTTAGTGATTGAAACAGAATCCCATAATGAGCAAAAAAATCTTTAGGGATTTACAGGGTTAAAAAGTACAATTGCAAATAATATGGAATCAATACAGGAATGTTAACATAAAATTACTCTTGAAAAAATTACTGCAAGTCTTTTTTTTCAGCAATCAAACACCTGCAAACACACTACAAATAGTCATTTGGTCAAACTTGAGTATTGCGGGAAAAATACAATAGATTTTCATCTTGCATTCATCAACACAATTTGCAAGAAATAAAGGAAAAAAAATGTTTTGTATGAACAGGGAGTGGTGATTTCTTCAGGCATCTGTAGATATTGTGACAAAAATGCAACATTAGTGATAACTGACAGTTAACCACTAAGGTTTGTTTTAGCTAACACACCAGACAAGTTGATTCTGATTGGTCCAGGCATTTCCTTGTGAAATTAACTAGTGAATGTCTGTACCCTATTTTGATGCATTGTAACAGATACAGTGCATGCACATGTTGTCTGTCTGTCCTTACATATTAATGTTCGTAGCTTTCAGTACATACAAATGCACTATACTGCTAAACCGATAGCCAATTTATAATTGTCAATCAGTATTATTTTAGCACAAGATGGGGTAAAGATACTTGTTTGAAGAGCTGGTGCAGGTACGATGGACTGACTAGCCTTCTTCTTAACCATAATAGTTCTGTGATAATTCTTCACACATTCAGAACTATCCAGAAAATGTCATATAATTGCAGTGGCACGGTCTGTACCCAATCAGGTCAAGCTTGCAAAATGCATAACATAGTGTCCCAACACTACATGTGAGTCCGTAAGTGGACATTTGCTGAATGATCCTGAATAGCCACAAAAATGAGACTAGGATTGTAATACACCAGCTTGGATGCTGTTTCACAGCACTGCGCTGTCTCCTAGCACAAGAATTGTCAAAGTCTGTTCTTCAAAAGTAGTACAATATACTGGATTCTTAATCCCAGCCAAGCAGGGTCATTTTGAACATTAGCATTATCTAAGTATAAAGACTGAGATCTATTATACCACCAGTGAGAGTCATTTAATAATATTTTAAATAGTAATTAGCAGATAGGAAAAAAACCAACAGGGAACTTGCTTTCATTTTTTTTTAAATATCCCAAAGCACTGCTGAATTTTGTCTGTCTTTAGTTAGTTGAACAGTACAAGATTTTCACACAAGTGACTTAGAAGTCTGAATTGTAATGGAGTTAATCTCACTAATATATAACGGATGAGAGCAAAGATATAATTATCTTCAGTGCAGTGCTCAATTGTTAGGGGCAGTGAAATACAGGTTTGTAGTAAGTTAAAATGATGAACTAGTTTGTGGGAAAAAAACACCCCTCAATTTAAACTTGAAATATCAAGCACTGAGCTTTCAAAAAAGGCACATTTGGCAAGAGAGATGAGATCACCAACTTTCACCGAACATTTTAATAATCCTACTTAAAAGTTACATATTTTGTCTAATTTTACAGGGCCATAAATGAAATGAAATTCCTAAGAAGAGCTTTCTGTTGTGTCCTGTCAGACACATCTTGTGCAAGATTTATGGTACTCTTTGTGTTTCAGGAGATACAGGACAAGGCTATTCAAACAAGTATTTTACAACAGTTCTAATATTGATGCTCAGGCAAAGGAACTCTCCTGGAAAAGACCCTACAGTGATCCTCAAACACTTATTCTAATATGCAACCTCCCATAATTATAAGGCTTTCCTCTTTTTAAATTGAAGGTTTTTAGCTGGCACATCTGGTCAGAAATGCAACTGTCAGAATTCAGAGAAGCTGATACAGGTTGGTCTGTTAAAATGCATGTTTCATTAATGCGAATTCGCTGTAACATGATTGACAAATTGGGGGCACTCTTTCTAAAGTGCGAACTTTAGAAACATGTGCTAGCCACAATGCAATTACACTACCAACACTTTAGGCACTGCTTCTAACATGTGATTTTTCTATAAAACAGAGTTACACAAGATTGCAGCCATCGCATTATAGACAACCATCTGTACACTGAATCTTGGCCTAAGTTCGAACTTTTATTTTTATTATCCGCATTTTTTAATGGTCACGGATTCATGGAGATGTACAACACGGAAACATACCCTTCGGTCCAATTCGTCCATGCCAACCAGATATCCTAACCTAATCTAGTCCCATTTGCCAGCACTTGGCCCATATCTCTCTCAATCCTTCCTATTCATGTACCCATCCAGATGCCTTTTAAGTGCTATAATTGTACCAGTCTTCCTCTGGCAGCTCATTTCATACAGGCACCATGCTCTGCGTGAAAAAGAGTTAGGTCCCTTTTATATCTTTCCCTACTCACCCTAAACCTAGTTCTGGATTCCCTGATCCCAGGGAAAAGACTTTGTCAATTTATCCTATCCATGCCTGTCATGATTTTATAAATGTCTACAAGGTCACCCCTCAGCTTCTGACACTCCAGGGAAAACAGCCCCAGCCCCAGGCTCTCCCAGTAGTTCAAATCCTCCAATCCTGGCAACATCCTTATAAATCTTTTCTGAACCCTTTCAAGTTTTACAACATCATTCCGATAGGAAGGAGACCAGAATTGCACACAATATCTACTGCTTAAAATATCTATGCACAGAAGCAGACTTAGATATTTCTTGTACAGGTTGTAGATTTGTCAACACATGACTCCACTTTTCACATTCACAGAATTGAAACTTTCTGTCCTTGGGGTAATACAGTTTTACAATCAATAGGTTTTGAAGATTGTTTATGTTATTGAGATACAACAATTACCCTGATGGTAAACGCAGATAACAAAATCAATACAATTGATTTAGAATAATGTGGGGTTAAAGTTCAGAAATTTTTTTAAAATACCAAACGTAGAGGTAGAGTTGCTGGGAACTGAAGAACATAGGGTAGAGATTTCCTAAAGTTAGAATGAGATTCCAAAATTTAAAACTAAGCAGTTACCTAAATCAACCCAAACATACTACGCATAGACAGGGCTACGTGAACCCATAATCATTGAATCAGACCTATTCTCTGCTGTCCTGCACATCCAGTTGTATTAGTGGTGGGCGATTAAACAGGAGCTGGGTCTCCACAACTATACCACCAGCCTGAATGATGAAACAGTCCAGCACTTAAGAGTATTTGCCTCCATCTTCAGCCAGAGGGCCACAATCCATTTCAGTCTTCTCTGGAGGTCACCAGCATTACAGATGCCAGTCTTCAACCAATGTGATACGATTCACAAGGATGTTGCCAAGGTTGGAGGGTTTGAGCTATAGGTAGAGGCTGAATAGGCTGGGGCTGTTTTCCCAGGGGCAAAGGCAGGGGGGGGTGAACTCATTGAGATTTGAGGGGTCTTTTCCCTGGGGTGGAGGAGTCCAGGACTAGAGAGCATACATTTAGAATGAGAGAGAAAGATTTAAAAGGCACCAAAAGCATAACCTTTTTCACGCAAAGGGTGGTGTGTGTATGGAATGAACTGCCAGAGGAAGTGGTGGTGGCTGGGACAATTACAATATTTAAAAGGCATCTGGATTGTACATGAATAGAAAGGGTTTAGAGGGATATGGGCCAAGTGCTGGCAAATGGGACTAGATCAATGAGGATATCTGGTCGGCATTGACGAGTTGGATCTGAGGGTCTGTTTTAGTACTGTATATCTCTATGACTTCATGTGATATCTGGAAACGGCTGAAGACAGTGGATACTACAATGAGCATCGGCTTGAACAACATCTTGGTAACAGCAATGAAGACTTGTGTTCTCGAAAAACCATATCTCCAGCTACAACAAAGAGGCATCTATCTCGCAATATGAAAAATTTCACAGGTATGTCCTGCATACGAAGAGCAAGACAAAACCCAACTTGGTCAATCACTGCCTTATCCATCTACTCTTCTTCATCATTATGATAGAAAAGGGTCATAGGCTATGCTATCAAGCAGAACTTGTAAATAAATAATTTGCTTACTGATGCTCGATTTGGTTAACATAAAGTTCACAACTCCAAATCTCATTACAGCTTTGGTCCAAACATAGGTAAGAGCTGAAAATGTGTTGCTGGAAAAGCGCAGCAGGTCAGGCAGCATCCAAGGAGCAGGAGAATCGACGTTTCAGGCATAAGCTCTCCCGAAACGTCGATTCTCCTGTTCCTTGGATGCTGCCTGACCTGCTGCGCTTTTCCAGCAACACATTTTCAGCTCTGATCTCCAGCATCTGCAGTCCTCACTTTCTCCTCCAAACATAGGTAAATGAGCTGAAATGAGGTGTGGTGAGAGTGATTGATTGCCCTCGAATCAAAACAGGATCCAGCCAACAGAAGTATCAAGAACCCTAGCAAAAGCAGAGTCGGGGGGGGGGGACCCTTCCCCTGGTTGGAATCATATTCAGCACATAGGAAGATGGTCAATGATTGTCAGAGGTCAAACATCTCAGTCTCACGGTATCACTGCACAAGCTCCTCAGAATAAATATATTTCAATCAACCTGCACTGAAATGTTATGATACACCTCTGGTGACAGGTGAATCTTAAACCCAGTTATTCCGGCTTAGAGGTATGGACACTACCACTGCGCTCCAAGATTCCTAGTTCTTCAGGGTAGATATTTTCTAATTAACCTGCTCAGAGATGTTATAAACTTTTAGGGCATATGGGACTTAAACGCAGGCCTCCTGGTTCCAAAATAACAGTGTATCACAAGAGCCCCATAGTTCCTAAGGAATGTGCCCTCAGCTTAACCATCTTCAGCTGCTTAATAAGTGATTTGCCCTCCATCTGAAGGTGAGAAGTGGGGTTGTTTGCTGTGACTACACAATGTTCAGCACCATCGCAAATCCTCAGATACTAAAGCAGTCCATGTCCAAAAGCAGCGAAACATGGGCAATATTCAAACTTGGGCTGTTAAGTGGCTGTTAACTCCAACAACACTCAAGTATCTGGACATTACCATTCAGAACAAAGCGTCTGTTTGCTTAAAACCACAATTCATCACTTTCAACATTCACTCCTTACACCATCAATGCACAGTCATAGCAGTGTATACCATCCATAAAGTGCACTGCAGTAAATTTCAAGTTACTTTCAACAGGACCTACCACCTAGAAGGACAACGGCATCAGATGCTTGGAACCATCCACCACTTGCAAGATCTGCTCCAAATCACATACACTATCCTGACTTGGAATTATATTGTCATTTCTTCAGTGTCACTGGATCAAAAACCTGGAACTTCCAACAACATTATCGGAGTCCCCATTCTACAAGGATTGTAGTAACTTCAGAAGAAATATCCTTTCTCCAACACAGTTAGGGATGGGCAATAAATGCTGGCCTAGAGAGGAACGCAGGCACCACTTGAAAAACAAATTTTAGTAAGTGCTATCCTGGAATTCTAAAAGAATCCACTAAATTATATGTTAATTTTAAGATTTACATTTGTTTACTGTAAGTCTGCTGTTAAAATTCATGATATAGAATTTTTTAAAATCACATCCATTTTAACAAATTACTCATCCTTCTTTACATTTGATCAATTTCACAACTGACAGCACAGACCAGCAGTCTGCTCTCTCTATTTTGCAGTCTTACTGTTCAGGCCCAGAAATTATGTGGAACATAACAGGTAACCCAAAGCTCTCTGCCGGATGCTGGCACCAGACAACAGAGCCCTGATATTTTTGTCACAGCATGAGCTCTGTGTCTGGAGAGCTGGCAATAGAGTAACTTACTCTCTCTTCTTCCATATCGCAATGGTACCCATGGGCCATCATGCATTACATTTTGAGAGGTGCTAAATGAATGGTTGATAATATAACAACAAGCAATCACAGAAAGAGACACAAAATAACAAAGCAGTTCACAAAAGACTCAAGAATTTATATGCCAATACGCTTATAAGTTTCTACCTCTTGATCAATGCCCATTTGCTACTCTGTAAATCAGTCCTGAAGTCCATCATCATGAGATGATATTGGAAGTGTAACCTGTTGACAAACAGAGACAAAAGTAAATTATAATAGCAGCAATGAATGCCTGTTGACAAGAGGTCAAGGCAACCAGGAGAGCACACATAGGCCTTTTCCTTTCACATTGTCTAATCATAAAAGATATGCATACAGAAAAGAACACAATCAGATAAGAAAGAAAGAATAGAATTTTTTTTTCATTTGATAGTGTGCAATTTCATTCAAATCAATTACTACTAAAGACATTTAATTCAATAACATATTTGGCATATTTATTGTCACACTAGAAACTTATTTTATAATAGAGTGGCATCTTTGCAAAACCTCTGAGCATGTTGTTCACTGCTGATTAATTTCATGCAGTAATTTAATGTGGAGAGATACTTCTAGTGACTCGTTGAGTTACGTGCTTTTGTTTTTCAATCACTGAAGTAGGGCTTTTGTGCCCTACAGCAATTAATGCCCAAGAATTATTTAAACTCTATAACCTTCTAAAGTGCAAAGACAACAAAGTGACTTTATTGTAGATGAGAGAGTCACGCAGTTTGTTCTAGTAAACAATATCACATATTTATCTCCTGAGGACATTCTGTTGGATGATTAGTGGTTTGAATCCATTTTGATCCTGCAAGTCTGCTCGGGACAGACACTAATGTAATTTCAACGAGGTAATTTCTACAACTGAAAATAAGGGAGCCTGCCAAGGTGAACCATCTCTAGCTCCAAGGCTACACTTTATGTGGCATTTCTCTCCCTCCGTGATAGGGGTGAATAGATGCCGTCTGGAGCAATGTGGTTGCAGCAACGGCCTCTTCCATTTCTTAACAAGGTTGTGTGATGGTGGTCATCCTGTGTCTTTGTTGCGATGTCCTAAATTCCAGTCAGAGATATACAGCACAGATATAGACCCTTCAGTCCAACTCACCCATGCCGACCAGGTATCCTAAATTAATCTAGTCCCATTTGCCAGCACCCGGCCCCTATCCCTCTAAACCCTTTCTATTCATATACCCATCAAGATGCCTTTTAAATGTTGTAATTGTACTTGTCTCCATCACTTCCTCTGGCAGCTCATTCCATACACATCCCACCCTCTGTGAAGCAAGTTGCCACTTAGGTCCCTTTTAAATGCTTCACCTCTCTAAACCTATGCCCTCTAGTCCTGGACTCTCCCATCCCAGGGAAAAGATCTTGTCTATTTATCCTATCCATGCTCCTCACATTTTTATAAACCGCTATAAGGTCACCCCTCAGCCCGATGCTCCACGGGAAACATCCCCAGCCTATTCAGGCCCTCCATATAGCTCAAACCCACCAACCCAGGCAATATCCTTGTAAATCTTTTCTGAACCCTTGCCAGTTTCACAACATCCTTCCAATGGGAGGGAGATCAGAAATGCACATAATCTTAAAAATGTGGCTTAACCAATGTTCTGTACAGCCACAACATGACTCCTTTACTCAATGTTCTGACCAATAAAGGCAAGCATACCAAACTCCTCCTCCTTTATGGTATTCGTTCTGTTATCAAAGCCTGCTAACGTGACCATGACCAGTAGAGGATTGCCTCCCTAACCCCCCCCCCCCCCCCCCAGTTGTAAAACTAAAGACTATTTGAATTATTGACCTAAAGACCTGGTGTTGAGTTTTTATTTCAAATACTCCACCAGTCACATGCTCAGGCTTGATATTTATACTGAAGATCAGTGGATCAGACAGCATCCACAGAGATCGAGCAAGCTAACGTTTCGCGTCTACATGACTCTTCACCTGAGCTGAAGTGAAATGTGGAAGGGACAGCATTTATGCTATAATTTGAAGAGGGGTGTGGGTTGTGTGTAAGGGTAATGGGTGTAAGGTGCTGGGTGTAAGAAAATATGTTGATAGTTCAGATTAATGGATTAGATTGTGAGAATAGCAGAACCAAGATGTGACTCCTGCCAGAATTGAAAGGACGGTCCAACTGGGATTGGGTAAGGAGAGAGAGGACATAACAACAGAATGTAAAGGCTAAAAATGGAAGAAATGGTTCAGAATTTGAAGGTTTTGAGCTCAACATTAAGTCCAGAAGGCTATAAAGTGCCTATCCTGAAGATGAGATGCTATTCCTCCAGTTGGCACTGTGGAAAACTACAGCATATACCAAATGACAGACATCTGGGCATGTGAATAGAACGCTGTGTTAAAATGACCAGTGACAGCAAGGTTGGGCTCCTGCTTGCGTACAGACCGGAGATGTTCTGCAAAGCAGACACCCAGCCTGTGTTTGGTTTCTTCAATGTAGAGGTCGTCACATTGGGTGCAGTGAAAACAATATGCAAGATTGGAGGAGGTACAGGTGAAATGCTGCTAGACTAGAAATGTTAGTTTGCTCTCTTTCCATGGATGCTGTCTGACCCACTCTGATCTCCAGCATTACTTGTTTTCAGTACAGATTCCAACATCTGCAGTAATTGGTCCTTCAGTTTTATATATACAGTTTATAACATTGACATCATAATGTTTAGGGAAGAAATAAAATTAGGAAAATATTTCAGATCTGTACAGAATATGGATCTCTCATTAAGGTACTAAAATTCAATTATCACTATCAGAGGATAGCTATTCATTCATAGCATGTAAGTATCACTAGCTGTCAGTATTTATTGCCCACCCCTAATAACCCTTGAGAAAATAGCAGACAGGCACCTCCTTCAATTGCTGCAGTCTGAGATATTGGTACATGCAGTGCTTTCAGTAAATCCCATGATTTTGGCCCAGCCAGAGTTAAAGAAATTCAATAATTTCCAAGTCAGAAGAGTATTCGGCTTGGAGGGGATTTATGGGTGGTGTTGTTTCCCATACATTTGCTGTCCTTGTCCTTCTCAGGGTTAAAGGTTGCTGGTTTGGAGATGCAGTCAAAGGAGCCTAGGTGAGTTGTTGCAATGAATATTCTAGATGCTAGACTGCTGCCATTGTAGTTGGCTGGTGGAAGGATTGAATGTTTCACGTGGCAAAGGAAGCGGCAACCAACTGTAATGCTTTGTCTTGTGTGATATCAAGCTTCTTCACTACTGCTGGAGCTTCATTCATTCAGAGCGAGTTGAGAGTATACTGCCCCACTCCTGACTTGTTCCATTTAGATGGTGGACAGGCTTTGGGGTCAGGAGGTTGCTATGCAAGAATTCCAGTCTCCGACTTGTCCTTGCAGTCAAAATATTTACACTACCAGCCTACTTCAGTTTCATGTTGATAGTAACACCCAGAATGTTAATAGCAGGGGAACTGAGCGACATTAATGCTTTTGAATGGGAAGGCTACTGCTTGGTGTTGGTGTGGCACAAATATTACTTGCCACTTACCAGCCTAAATTTGAATGCTGTCCAGGTTTTACAACACAAGGACATTGGCTGTGTCAGTAACTGAGGAGTCACAAATGGTGCTGAGCATTATACAAACAACAAACCTCCCCACTTCTGACCTTTGATGGAGGAAAGGTCATTGGTGAAGTACTACAGATGGTTAGGCCTACACCACTGCTCTAAGCAATTCTTGAAGAGATGATAGAGTAAATAGACAAGGTTTTTTCCCCTGGGGTAGGGGGAGTCCAGAACTAAAGGACATAGGTTTAGGGTGAAAGGGGAAAATTTTACCAAGGATCTAAGGGGCAACTTTTTCATGCATAGGGTGGTGCATGAATCATATGAGCTGCCAGAGGAAGTGGTGGAGGCTAGTACAATTACAACATTTAAAAGTCATCTGCATGGGTGTACGAATAAGGGCTTGAGAGAGATATGGGCCAAGTGGCAACAGGACAAGATGGCAAACAGGACCAGATTAGGTTAGGATATCTGGTTGGCTTGGAAGAGTTGGACTAAGGGTCAGTTTCTATGCTGTAACTCTCTATGACTCTGTTCTGGAGCTCAGACAAATGATCTCCATCAACCATAATTGCCTTCTTAATGTCAGGTATGACTCCAACCAGCAGAAAGAACCATTATCACATTGGCACTTGGTCAAACGCTGCCTTGATGTCAAGGGCAGTAAGAACTCACCTCTAGAATTGAGCTCTTTTGTCCATGTTTTCATCAAGGCTATAAGAGATCAGAAGCTGAGGGACCCTAGTAGAATCCAAACTGGGCCGTGGGCAACTTACTACTGTGTACGTGGTGCTTGAAACAACTGTCACCAACTCCTTCCATTAGTGATATTAACTCACAACTCAAGAATAAATAGTTGGGTTTGATACACTTGGGTTTAGAATTTGAATAATCATAATTTTAACTTAAATATATTTTCCCATTTTTACATTGTTTTTCCTGCTTTAGATTCCTGAACTGCATACAATTATTCAGTAATAGTTTAATTCCTAAATCATGTTTGCATATATTTAAGCACAGCCCATTCCATAAACAAGTGCTCCATAAGACAGTTGGAAGAAAGAACACAGCAAGGACCTAAGTCTAGCAGAATTGCATTTTAAAAGTTAGTGTTGACCCAATGGGTGATGACCACCTTTTGTGTAATATTCTATAACTGAATAGTGTGGTGAGAAGCAATCTTCTCCAAGGACATAAATATTACCATTCCAAAATCAGTACATGACACTAGTCTAGAACGATCCCCTCTTTTGCTGACATTTTTTATTCCCCAGTGTCTTATATTACAGCTTGGATCACCAAAACACTACAGGCTCTCAGTGCATCGCAGAGAATGCTGTTCCAACTTAGGTCAGTAGGTAATAAATTCATCTCTGAATCAGGTTAATAATGGGGCTGAACACATTGTTGAGACTTACACTAGGAAATGCTGTAGCTTCAAAAGGTACTTTATCTTAAAATTAAGATTCCAGTGATGTAGAGTCAATCTGGCTTACATCATTACAGTCTCAACCATTGTATGATTTGTGATGGATACTACGTACATGAAACACTACTTAACCTGTCAAGAATTGAATTAAATAAAACCAACAGTGTACCAGCCATTCAGAGAATATTTGAAATAAATTATGGGTTTGAATCCTTACCACATTCTACTTTAAAACATTAATTGCAAAATTATTTTTTAAAAAATCACAGATTTGGTGCAACAAACCTGCATTACTTAACAGGATAAAAGATTTAGCAAACAAAAAAATAAATTTCTGCTGTTTAGAGAATAAAAACAAGGAGTTCAACATGATTACTGATGAGTATACTTTGAAAGAACCATTAATAGCAGTGCATTTTCATGAATATTCAAAGACTTCAGGAAATGGATTATTAATTGTGTATTGTCTGCCACATAATATAAGGTCATAGGCAGATGTTGAAAGAACACTGTGGTACTCAATTATCAAGGCTTTCAAACAACACCCAGGAACAGAGAGAAAAATTCGCTCTCAACATTTAATTCTTCATCACAATCTTTTGATTGAGGTACAGCCTTCCCATGCTTTATTCTATATCATAATTATGTAATAGAATATAATTTATTCAGCCCTTTAATGACACATTAATCCAATTATTTTATGGAACTACAAAAATACTTTGAGCTCAAGTAAAAGAACAGTCTTGATCATTTCTCCTTGAATTACCACTTTTGTAGGGGTGGGAAGATGAGATTGAATGGCATAGATGACACATTTTTCAGATTAGAATATATTTGCATATAAAATTATATGTACATCTCTTTAACAGTTCTGTGTAATTACTTTTTCACAGTTAAGTTGCCAACTGTATTGTCACTTGGCAGATCTGCTGATGCTTACCAATTTGAACCACTCATCTGTATGGGAGAGTTACAAAATTACTTTATTAAAAAGTCTTCGATATGTTCTGGCAAAACAAAAAGGATGGGAACAGAGATTTATGAATTTGTTGGTTTGTACAAATCTGACATCTTTCTTGCACGGTGAAAACAATGTGAGAAATCCACACATTTTTCCGTAAATTTAATTTGTAATATATAGTATATATTTACAATTGGGGTGCATTTTAACAACATCTAGCTTCCCTAGTTTACCAATACACTGAAAGTTCTTTTTATGCATAGCACATCATTTCATTTTATTGCCCATTTTTATAGGGAAAACAAGAATAGGGAAGGTTTTATACCAAATTCAGCTCATTTTATCGTTCTTGTTGCAGATTTAATCTTAAGGGGAGGGAAAAGTTTCTATTTGTTTATAAAATGTATCTCAAACTATAATCTGACATCTGGATTTGTAAGTTTTTTTGCACTATTTAGTTACTACAGCAATCACAACACTGACTGTTTAAAGTAAATAAACACATTTCTAATACAAGTTATCAATAAAAAAAAGCACTAATAGACTAAATATAATGGAACTGATCTTCCCTTTCCCCTTTTACATTCTAAATAGCAATTTTATCAATGACAATTTATTAAAAACTGTACTACACGGATTTTATACTCATGATGTGAAGGCCTGAGTTGGTGGGGAAAGGAAAGTTGTCAAAAAAGCCTGAGAAGATAAAAAGTTCAGATTCGATCCACTAAATTTACAATAATTTACAGTATTATATCTTCAAAGGCATTACAATTGATCAACAAAAAAATATTTTACAGTTGTAAGTACAGAATTTAAATATTCAAGCTTGCCAAGAACGGGCAATGTGGTCGCAGTGTAAAATGTAAACAGACTCAATACAAATAACTTTGGAAGGTGAACCAGAGTCTTCTGCCTTTTGAACAGTCTAAATTCTTACTCCGTTCCTACGTTCCTGCATAATCGTTGTTAAAATGGATTTAAATTTGTTGCTCTACAACACATAATTCAGGGGTCTGACGCTGCCAGATCGGAGAAGAATGAATACTACGATCCAGTGTGTTTGGGGCAGTTTTCCAATAATGCAGTAGTAAACATGTCCATCTTTAAAGTAAAAATAAGGAACAAAATATGCCAAAGGTTGCAGCACAATACAGCTTTAACCTCAATACAAAAATATTTTCTTCTTGAGATAACAACCTTGAAACCTGTAAGGAGGAGTAATAATACTACTGCTCGAGAAGCAGATCTAGTCTGCACATTTTAAGTCACATAAGGCATTTACTGTGTTCACGTTTTTATGGCTGCATTGGGTGAAGACCTGGCATCACATGCCCTGTTATGTTTTACGGCTGTTCCAGATGTGCTCAGGGGTACTTTTGTGATCAGAGGAATACTCAAGGGGAGATCTGTGTTCCAATGGTGATCTGGAGTCATAAGGGGACTTCTGGTCCAAGGGTGACCTTGGTCCACTACTAGATGGTCTGTGGTCCACTGGCCAGTCTGAGTGGTATCTATAATCCCTGGAGGATTTGTGGTGGCCTGAGTATTCTGAACTGGATCGGTGATCTGAATGCGATCGATGCTCTGAGCTGGATCTGTGATCTACGTGTGATTTACTCTCCTTTGAACTGGCCTCCGTGCCAGACCGGTGTTCACGATTTCTGTGATCAAGTTTTCTGTGTTTGCTTTCACTGTAGTACCTGAAAAATTGGAAAAGAGAACATTCAGTCCACATTGATTTACACTTAGTTATGTGACATGATGCTAATTCAACCAAGGTTCACCACAGTTGATGAGATCTGAGTATCTTGAAAATGGCTGTTGTGTTTCAATAATGGGTACGATTTAAAATATAATTCAAGAGTACTTTGAGATGCCCTGAGGTGTCTCTATAAATAAAATTTCTTTTCATGCAGCCTAGATTAATAGTGTTGGAAGGTTTGAGCTATAGGGAGAGGCTGATTTGGTTGGGGCTGTTTTCCCTAGAATATCGGAGGCTGAAGGGTGACGATATAGAGGTTTTTAAGAACACGAGGGACATAGATAGGGTAAATAGACAAGGTCTTTTCCTAGGGGTGGGGGAGTCTAAAACCAGAAGGCATAGGTTTATGGAGGGTAAAAGATTTATTAAGAGACCTAAGGGGCAATTTGTTTCATGTAGAGGATGGTGTATGTATGGAGTGAGTTGCCAGTGGAGGTGGTGGAAGCTGGTACAATTACAACATTTACAAGGCATCTGGATGGGTCCATGATTAGGAAGAGTTTAGAGGGATATGGGTCAAGTGCTGGGTACAAGGAACTAGATTAATTTGGGATATCTGGTCAGCATGGACAAGTTGGACCGAAGGGTTTGTTTCCGTGCTGTACATCTGCTTGCAACTATGTTTTACAACCAGCGCAGGAGTCAACAAACAGTGCCATCAATTTGAAATGGTTGTTTAAGAATTAGGGCAGGAGAAATATTTGGAACTGATAAGCATGATATGTTTTGGTACCTGAAGTAGTTGAGACTAATGCCAATGCATCATTTTAAGTAAAAATGCTATTAACATTTGGTGAAAAGGACAAAGTTATATTAACTGACCCAACACGAGATGAATGGACTACTCTGCTCTGACAAAATTACCAAACCTTAAACCGAGTACTAAACTGATCCACTTTTATTAAGATGTACACCAAACAACTACTCAACTATTCTGTGCAGTCCCATTATCACTGGAAACCACAATAATTTTACATCATGTCTTGTCTAAATTAAACTTAATTTTTTAAATACAGCACTACATAAGAGAACGGGATGTAAAACTAAAGCTCATAGGATTGGGGATAACATACTGATATGGACTGACAATTGGCCAGCAGCCAGCGAACAACAGGGGTCATTTTCTGAGTGCTGGCCAGTGAGTAGTGGGCTACTGCAGGGATGAATGCTTGGATCCCAGTTATTCACAACATACATTGATAATTTAGATAATGTAACTAAATGTAATGCAGTATCTCCAAATTTGCAGATGACACAAAGCTAGGTGGAAGGAAAAACTATGGCGAGCATACAGAGATGCTAGTGTGATTTGGACAAACAGTGATTGGCAAATGCACAGCAAATAAAATATAATGTGGATGAGAAGTTATCCACTATAACAGCAA
Organism: Chiloscyllium punctatum; assembly: GCF_047496795.1. NCBI lineage: Eukaryota > Metazoa > Chordata > Chondrichthyes > Orectolobiformes > Hemiscylliidae > Chiloscyllium > Chiloscyllium punctatum. The sequence goes on from NC_092740.1 coordinate 63,530,067, forward strand.
CAACAGGAAGGCACATTATTATCTGCACGGCAATAAATTTGGAAGGGGGGAGGAGTAACTAGATCTAAACATGCAGATGCAGCAGGTGGTGAAGATGACATGTATGTTGGTCTTGCAGTGAGAGAATTTGAGTACAGGAGCAGGGATGTCTTGCTGAAATCACGCAGGGCCTTGGTAAGACTACACCTGAGATATTGCATGCTGTTTTGGTCTCTTTATCTGAGGAAAGATGTTCTGGATATGGAGGGAGAGCAATGAAGATTTACCAGACTGATTCTTGGGATGGCAGAAGAAAGGCTGGATCAGTTAGGACCTATATTCACGGGAGTTTAGAAGAATGAGGGCATTTATAAAATCATGAGGGGGGTGGATAGGATAAGTAGACAAGGTCTTTTCCCTGGGGTGGGGGAGTCCATAACTAGAGGGCGTAGGTTTAGGGACGGAGGGGAAAGGCACCTAAGGCGCAACGTTTCAAACAGAGGGTGGTGCGTGCATGGAATGAGCTGCCAGAGCAAGAGGAGGAGGCTAGCACAATTACAGCATTTAAAAGGGATCTGGATGGGTATATGAATAGGAAGAGCTCAGAAGGATATGAGCCAAGTGCTGGCAAGTGGGATTAGATTAGGTTGGGATATCTGGTTGGCATGGACAAGTTAGACCGAAGGGTCTGTTTCCATGCTGTACATCTCTATGACTCTCCCAGAAACCTATAAAACTATAACAGGACTAGACAGGATAAATACAGGAAGAATATTCCCAATGAGCAGGAGTCAGTCTAGGAATATGAAGTAGGCCATTTACGACTGAGAGGAGGAGAAATTTCTCCACCAAGAAAGTGATGAGTCTGCAAAATTCTCTGCCATAGAAAGTAGTTGAGGCCAAAACTAAATGTTTTCGAAAAAGGAGATATAGCTCTTAGGGTTAAAGGGATCAAAGGGTGTGGGGATAAAGCAGGAAGACACTAAGTTAGACAATCAGGCATAATTATATTGAATAGTGGAACAGGCTTGAAAAGTCCATTCAACACCTTTTTTCTACATTAAATAAAAGCTCGTACGACTCCAAAAATCCTCAAAAGCTAAAATATGTTACAGCTGAAGTGGTATCTTCGAACAAATGCAGCTGTATCAACCTACCTGCCATCTGACCGGTAATGATCTCTGTCTCGATGGTCTTTGCCATTGCTAAATGAGGAATATGGTCTCTTTCTTGAGGGATCGCCTTTTCGATAGGGATCCCCATGATGTCGATCTCTGTGGTGGTCGTGATAATGTGAGGAGTGGTGTCGTTCAGATGAATGGCTATCCCTACTGCTATCATCATGGTGAGAATTCTCTTTAGGTTTTTCAGATTCTGTTCAATAAAAATAGAATCATTATTTTGTTGACAGATTCAAGTTTCTTTCACAACAATCACTTAAAAAAATTCATCAATATAAAGCTCAATCCTGATCTTTCACTGCAAATTGTAGCTTAGAGAGAAAATTCAATAATTTACACAAACGAAATCAGAAAGCTTACCTGTGTGTTTGGCATTATGGATGTTGAGGCTACTACTGTGTTGATCATTATGCTACAAAGACAAAACACAAATGTTAGCCACAAAGAACGAATCCAGGCAATCTGGCAACTCAGAGTTTTTCATAGTTCTTAAGCATCAGTCCAATTTGTATTATCTTTCAAGACCCACTTGTTAATGCTCAGTAAGTTGTTGATATGATGTCAAATTGCTGGACAAGTGCCTCAAAATCCTGGATTTAAATCCTATTCTGGGATTGAGATAATGAACCAGCTTAATCCTTTAGTGTAGTGTTGAACAGATGTCACATTAATGGCAAGGCCATACTTCATTTCAGATAGTGAATAGACGTCATCTCTTTGTTGCTGTCAAATATATATTTTGTCAACCAATGCCAACAAAGCAGAATAACTGGCAGTATTCTGCTGGATTCAAATCAGGTTCAACCTTTAGTCACTGCATTTCAAAACTAGTTACTGTGTGTGGCATTGTTTGTAGCATTTTGAAGAGATGGTGAGCTGATGTGTAGCTAACAAACCTTTCCGTTATGATGCTGATGTACCTGCAGACCTCTTGTTTTGTGTCCAGTTCACACACTGGTATTACTTCAAGAGTCTTAGTCCTTTTTGTTCAGCTTTTCTTTCCTAGAACAGTTACTGGTTGATGCATGAAATTAATACTTAGCTGTCAGCTTTCGCTTAATATAACACTCATTCTGACTCAGCAAGTGATAGGTTCAAATCCCACTCCAGACACAAACATTTAGAGTCTACAACCTGTATTCTGGAGCCACCAGTATCTTTTTAACAACTCACATGCAGCTCCCAATTTTGATCAAGTGAATTTATTTTGAGAGCAATTAAATGGTTCCAATTTGTTTTTAAGAGTTTTTTCAACATTTACTTCTGAGAATCTCAGTTGTTGAACAATGATTTGTTTAAAACATTGTCCTTTAAAATATTTAAGGTAATAATCAAATGCTCTCTTTCATTGGTCTTTGACATAGAAAACTTTAAAATATTGCATTTTCAACTAAATTTAAATAGTGACACTTGAATGCTTGCCAACTCCTGATCTATGGTAACATCACAGTAATTATTTAAATTAGAGGTGCCATCTTTAGAAGACACCACTTCAGTCACATTTGCCATACAGCAAGAGAAGGTAGGAGGGCTGAGAAGAGACAATTTGCTGGACTCTTCTCTGGGCCCACAACTTAAACAGCTGAATGCTTTATTACTGCTGCTTCTACCAATGCCCTTGCAAACAATCAACCTCCAGAGATTATTGTCGTCATTGGCATGGATGGCTGGAAGACATTCAATGTCCACCAGCTTCACATCATACTTGAAGATGTCCTTGTAGCAGAGGTTCTGATACTCAGGAAATAGTGACTTAATGGCCAGTTCTTTGGGCCATCATTCATCCAGCGAACATGGTCAAGCCAGCACAGACATTGTTGACTTAGCAATGATGGAATTATATACTGTTGGAACGAGCTAGTTGGTGCACTCGTCCTGCCAAGAATACATCTGAACAGCAAATGTGGAAACTGTTCAGTTTTTCCCCCTGGATAACATGGTGTCCAGGTCTTACCACTTGTAGAAGATTAAATTAGGACACAAACTGGTTAAATGCAGAGCTTATTGTTCTGTCAGGTGGTTGTTGCGCCATACCTTTACTCAGTGTGATGATTTTGAGATGTGTTAATTTCAGCACCATGTGACAGATTTCTGGTGCTTGTGGAGCCTGGATATGCAAACCTATCACAATTTACAGCACCACATTCTCAATGCCCTTAAAAAATCCTAGACCATTTTTTGGTCAGAGTTTACTCCCTCAAACAACTTAAAAGGAAAACAGAACATGTTATTTATTATTTGGGGGCTTTTCAGATCTTGCTGTATTTAATTTGTCTGCCAGATTTTCTTTATGATGAAGGTAGCCACCTTTTGCAACAACAAATAGAGAATGAGAGAAGTTAGGTGATTTTGAAGTATGAAAAAGTCCTCCAAATACCAGTAGACCTTATTTAATTTCTAAACATTGCTATGAAATGAAAAAACTGCAAATATTGTAAATCTGAAATATTAATGATAAATGTGAGAAATATGTAGTATGTTATTTAGTGCTTGAAAAGATAAAGGGTAGATTAAATACTCAAAAAGAAACTCTTAGCTTAATTAGCAATGTTGTTAAGTTATAGTATTGACAGACGCAAATAATCTTTTTAGCTAGTTGAAATATGAAAACGCCTCCTGTGCAACAGACTGGCAGAAATGGATGTTTTGCAAACCAATTTACATGGCTAAGACATTAACTAATATCCCACATAAGAGATAACATTGTGATTGGTCTATAAAAAGTAGGCTTGATTTGTCAAATATTTGCACTCTGTACTTCATTTTAAAAGAGCATTGCTAATAATACAATCCTTATATAAATTTATAGGCTACACTCTGAACTATTGAAGTATTGAAATGTATCCCACCAGTGAACATGCCTAGTTTCTGCACCCTTTAATGGTTTACTGCGATTTTCCGAAAACGAAACATGGCCATGCACTGTGTCCACAGGTCTCTGACCTTAATTTGCTGAATAAAATCTTTTGAAGTCTATTTCCACTAATATAACTCCGCATCAAAAGTTGTTCTCACTTTCAAAATGAACAATCAGGAGGGTTGTTAAAGTTACTCAAGGGAAAAGATTCAACAAAGAAAGTCAAATTAAAGTAAAAACAAAAAGGTCACAGAAAAAGGACTGACGGGAGAGGGGCACAGGATACTTTAATTTAAAGGAAAGCCTAATAATCGGATGTTTGAGCAGGTTGATCAAAATATATCAATCATTCGGCACAATGAGATCAGTTTTTTTGAACTGGGCAGAGTCTAATATTCGAAGTAATATTTTCCAAATGTATCATTGCTCACATACCCGAGAGTTCTCCAGTCGTTTCTTGATTGCATGTTTGTATAGCTTGTGAAGCTTTCTTGCATCAAATTCTGTGAACTTTGAAACAAAGATCCAGAGATTTCTAAACAAAATAAAATTGGTTAAACAGGATTAATAGCAAACAATAATAACAATGTTAGATACTGACTTATGAGAAGACTACTGACATGTCAAGAACGCAAACATTTAAACTCCAGTGACTTGGGAGATCAGGGTATTGGCCTCTCACTGCTGGGAGCTGATTAAAATCCAGCCAAAATTAACAGATGAATGTTCTCTTTGTGCCCTCACTAAGAGAGGTAGCCATGATGTGATGGTGCTGGTGTTGGACTGGGGTAGATAAGGTTAGATGCAATATGACACCATGTTACAGTCCAACAAGTTTACTTAAAACCACAAGCTTTCGGAGTGTTCCTGATGAAGGAGTAGCGTCCCGAAAGTTTGTGATTTCAAATAAACCTGAAATCACTATAACCTGGACTATAACCTGGTGTTGTGAGACTTCTGACAAGGTCAAGCTGTCATTTTAAACTGAAAGACTGCAGAGGGTTTAGAATATGAAACTTAATTTAATGCTAACTGGCAATGGCACTGACACACAGGTTCTGTATAGCTCATGGAGAAAATGGAAAAGGACTGAAGCCAATGTAACTCATTGGGGCAGGGTGAAGAGTGCATTATAGAATCATGGAGTCATACAGCATGAAAACAGACTCTTCAGTATAATCAGTCCATGCCAAACATGTTCCCAAACTTTGTTTGAATTACTTTGATTGAGTTATGTTCATCCTTGGAGGGGCGTCTAGAAACACAGGATGTTTAGAGCACCGACCACTGTGCACAAACCCCTTTGCACTGTTTGGTGTAATTGACAGATTTATAACCTGAACACTCCTACTGTGTAATCATTGTTCGAGCATACCTATCAATCTTAGTTGGCCCGGCATCAACTGCTGTTGCAGAAGTGCTCTAAACTTCCACCACACCTGAAGGGTATTTTCATCATGAAACATCCTCCTATAATATTTTGACAGTCCCCCTCAAGTTACAGACCCCCCAGATAAATTAAATACTTTCCTTGGAAATTTAGTCTCTGTTCCTCTTATTATCTTAAAGACTTCCACTAAATTATCCTGTAATTTTCTAAAAATTACTCTCAGTACTCTGACCAAGTGTTCAGTGTTCTAACCCAGCAAGATTGATATAGCTCAAAAATAACTTGTACTCTCTTGAAGAGGTGTTCGAGGATTTGGATCCAGTGACATCGAAGGAACAGTGAAATATTTCAGACAGAATGGTGACTGGCATGGAGGTGAATGTGCTGGTGATGGTTTTCCCGGGTATATGTTGCACTTGTCCTTCTAAACAGTATGGGTTTGGAAAGTGCTGTCTAAGAATCCTTGGTGAATTTCTGCAGAGCCACCTTGTAAGTGGCATACACTGCTGCTACTGAGAGTCAGTGGTGGAGAGACGGAATATTTGTGGATATGGTGCCAATCAAATGGACCACTTTGTCTTGGATGGTGTCAAGCTTTGAGTGTCTGTAGTTACACTCATTCAAGCAAGTGGGGAGCATTCCTTCATGCTCCTGACTTGCACCTTGTACATGGTAGACAGACTTTGGGGAGACAGGTGATGGCTTGGTTGCTACTTGACCTGCTCTTGTGGTCACAGTAATGATAATTCCAAGAATGTTTGGGTATTCAGCAATGGTAATGCTGTCAAATGTCAAGTGTTGTTAGAGATGAGCACAAATATGGTCCAGGTCTTGCTGCATTTGGGAGGACACAGATTCTGCTGCTGTTGATGGCTCACAGCACCTCATTGATAACAGCTTTGAGTTGCTACGCCTGTTGAAAGTTTATCCCATTTAAAGCGAAGGTAGTGCCACAGAATAGATGGAGAATATTTCTTAATACTTCCACATAGACTGTGCAATGGTCACTTTTAGCGATCCTGCCATAGACAGATGCATCTGGGACAGACACCTTGGTGAATAAGTGAACAAATATGCTTCTCCCTCTTATTGGTTTCCTCACCACTCGCCACAGACCCATTAGGATTCATTCAACTCAAGTTAGCAGTGGTGCTGCTGAGGCACTGGAGGTGATGGACATGCAAGTACCCGCTATGTTTTTACCTCTTGCAAAAAAAATTTGAATGCTCATTCTATTAGTTTTTTTTGATCATCATCTATACTTGTTCCTCATATTTTAATTATGAATGTGGACAATCAAGCCTCTTTGGACTGAGAAAGAATAGAACAGAGCACTTCCTAAATGGTAAAAAGTTGGGAAACAGGGGAGGTCCAAATTTTTGTACCTCACCTGCTGCGCTTTTCCAGCAACACATTTTCAGCTCTGATCTCCAGCATCTGCAGTCCTCACTTTCTCCTCCAAACAGGGGAGGTCCAAATTTTTGCAATTTGTTCATGGGATGCAAGTGGCGCTGGCTAGGCCAGCATGCCTAGCTTATCCCAAATAGCTATGGAGAAGGCAGGAGTGAGCTGCCTTCTTGAACTGTGGCAGTCCTTGGCGTGTAGGAACACCTACTATGTCATTAGGAAGGGATCTCAGTTTTCCCTCACAAATTCCTTTGCCAAGATATCATCTAATTGCTTAATCTATCAATGTCTCTCTGCAACTTTGCACATCCATTAAGCCTGCAATCTTTTAATTTAGAAGCAGGAATCTATCACAAAACCAAAAACTCACTCATGATGTGGTATCAATATTGTCAAATTTCAGTTTTGTTTTTGTACTATTCTGCAAGGACTGCTGCACTGAGTTGAAATTCTACTATATCATTTACATCTATTTACTCAACTTGCCTCCTCTTTATTTGCAACTGGTCTTCTGGTAATCACATCTCAGATATGGGTTCAGGCATTTAAATACTATACTTAATATAATACCCTATTTGAAGTGCTGAACTTTTATTTCAATCCAAAATTCACAAGGAACTGTCTCCACAAAAGTCCTGGCACTTATGTAGCGTTTTTCAGGATCACTGTACATTTCAAAGCATTAAGTCCATTGAAGCTCCCTTGAGATGCAGTCACTATTGCAAGTGTTTATGGGTGTTTACATTCACCAACATGCAGCATGGCTCCATTGCAATAAGCGTAATTTTTAAAAAATGCACTTTAAGTAGTACTTCATTAAAATATAAATGATGATTTCATGGTTATGCAGGTTTAACACTCAATTCCTGCTGACGTCTTCTCCAATCTCTTCCATAAGCACTATGTTCACCACTGCAGTTTATCCCATAATTATTAAATAGGTATAAAAAAATAGATTTTAGTATCATCAACTGTACACAAAGTCTATTTCTTGTCATGAAAACAAAACCTATAATATCCCTTCAATATTTATTAAGGAAATTACTGTTAGGCAAAGTGAATACATTTTGCATAATTCTATAAAATTCAAATTTAGCACGGATCATTCATGTGATTTATTTCCCAGCAACTACTGATCTCTTCAGTTTTATATTATGATAAGAAGGAACAACTGGAGTTGCTTACTTTCGCCATTGCTTGATTTGTTCTGGATTTGAGTACTCTTTCAAACATTCAGTGATGTGGTCTCCAATTTTAATCAGGCACTGCCTGGTATGTTCTAGTTGCTCCTTTTCTGAGAGGCCTTTTTCAGGCCTGTCCAACTGCTTTAATGCTGCCTTTACAGGTCTCATTCTTTCTTTACACTGAAAAGCATAAGCAACAAAATTATAGTGATTTGATACGTTACAGCAACAGTGTTGAAGAAGACATGAACTTATATTCTCAATACTTATACAGACAGGTGACATGACAATAGCTACCTTAGTGCCACACTTAGGAAATTTGAGACTCCCTTAACGGATGTCTAGTTCTCATTTCTACATCTGTGACTCATTTTACAAAGGATATGGTCAAATGCTGGCAAATGGGACTCAATTAATTTAGGATACCTGGTCAGTATGGACAAGTTGGACTGAAAGGTCTGTTTCTATCCTCTACAGTTCTGTGACTCTATGATAACTATGGGACCTGCTTAGAAGTTAATTAACCCCAAGAGGAACAGAGTATATCAGTTGAGAACTACCCCTCTGCAAATCCAAGTGCCAGTCTTGAAATAAGTAGGGCTAAATTGGGAGACACACGATTGTTTAATCATTAAATTAATGAAGTGAAAAGAAAATCAAGATTAGCAGATTCCCAACAGATCGAAACTTGATCATCCTTTATTTTGGACAACACGTTTTTATTATTAACACACTCTTCAAACAACACTGGGAAGGGGAACCACTATATTTCTTTAAGAAAAAAAATCAATCAGCTGTTTTTCGAAGGTAACCTGTCTTCAGTATGGTGCTTTGTTGTAAATGAGAATCTCGTTTTGGATACAAGTATCTTGGACTAGCCTTAATATTCTGGATTCAACTAAACTAGCAGCAAGTGCTTTCTCTGCAAGGTTATTTGGTACAAAGTCACAATTAATTGTCACTTTCAACCATTAATAGTAGAATCAGAGCACAAAGAAGGGCTCAGCAGTTAGCAGTGCTGCCCCACAGCACCAGACACTCCCTTCGATTCCAGGCTTGGGTGGCTGTCTGCGTGGAGTTTGCATTTTCTCCCTGTGTCTGCATAGCATTCCTCCCACAGTCCAAAGATGTGCAGCTTAGGTCGATCGGCCATGCTAAATTGTTCCACAGTGTCCTGATATGTGCAGGCTAAATGATTTAGTCATGGTAAATTCCAGGTTTGGGTAATGGCTGAGAGGCTGGGTCTGGTTGGGATGTTCATCAGAAGGTCGGTGCAGACTCGTTGGGTCAAATGACCTCTTTTTGCATTGCAGTGATTTTATGATTCTAAGGCCAGAAGAGACATTCCAGGAATTCACCAAAGCTTCCAACTCAAGGGCAACTACAGATGGACAAAAGTCATATCAAACTCAAAACATCAAATGTTTCCCCTCACAGACACTGCCAAGTTTGCTGAACTTCTCCAGCACTTTGTATTTATTTGAGAGTTCTAGCATCTGAAGTATTTTGCTTTTATGTGAGCAATAAATGGTGGCTCAGCTAACGAAGCTCTCATCCTCTGAATGAATTAAAAATGGTCATTCAGTACTTGCCTGTGATAGCTCTTTAAACTATCTGGTTCATGCAACGCACTGCTCATTTCCCAAACATTATACTTTTCAAGATGATATCCTTTTTCAAATTCTTTAATCAGACATGAGAATAGGTATTTGTAACCTAATCAGAAGTTCCATTCAGAAAGTGGTTATGAGCCACCTTCTTAAACCACTGCTGTCCATATGGTATTGAATAGTTGAAACACTGCTCAGAAGTGCATTCTAAAAGTTTGATCTGGTGATATATTTTAAAGGCCGTTGCCTTTTGGAAGTTTCTACTGAATCTGCTTCCATCATTCTTCAGACAATGTATTCAAGATCATAATTTGTTGTATTAAAAAAAGTCTCCACCTCCTTTTTCCTATTTATTTTGCAAATTTTAATTTGTACTCCAACTACCAACCCCTCTGCCAGTGGAAACAGTTTCGCCTTCCATAATCTTCAAAATTTTGATTGCTTTTATTAGGTTTTCCCTTAACCTATTATGCCCTAAGAGCAGCTTCCCTGGTCTCTCCACGTAACTTAAGTTCCTCATCCCTGGTGGAATTCAAATAAATTTCAACTGTACCCTCTTCAAGAAGACAACATTGTTCCTGAAGCGAGATATCTGAAACGTGCACAGTACACCAGCTGAGACCTAAACAATGGTTCAGAATAGCGCCTCTGCTTTTGTGCTAACATGTCTCGATTTATGAAACCAAGGATCCCATATTTTTAATTGGTCCTACCATCTCCAGAGATGTTCAACCACCACTAAAACGAGTCAGATAAATGGTCAAGAATGCTCCAACAGATAGTTGCAGTTGAACAACAAAAGTTATACCAATTCAGCAAATCTTCATCTACGTTATGACAGGAGGAAATGAGAAAAATATGCCCAAGAAAATAGAATTAAAAGAAGCATGGCACAGTTAGATATCTTCATCTGGAACTCTTAAGAAACAGCAAAGTCAAATGAATCACAAATGTCAGCATAGGTCATTAACAACTATACTTACAATACTAAATGTGTTTTGATCAAGTTCTTCTGCCTCCTCTGTGATGGGAACTGGATCACTGCTTGCTGTAATATGAACTGGGACATCAGTCTTTTTAGACTTCTCCTTCATCTCTGACTTAGCTTCAATTACCTACGATCAACCAGTAACAGCATTAGTCAAAAGAGAAAAGAATCAATACAAATTGCAGAACAAGTTAAAGAGGTCATTCATCACTCACATTGATAACACAAATAGCTCTTCACATGGAGCTATCAACTGTAATTTTCCTACCCTTTTCTTGAATCATTCTATGTTTTACAAATATATCCAATTCCTTTTCAAATTGGTCTAGATTTTGATCAATTTTCAAATTGGTCTAGAAAGTGATGCTGCTCACCAATGACAAAGCAAGCCAACCACCGAGGTTTAATGGCCTTGCATGTGGAAATTCCTCTTTCCAAATATTAATTTGAAAATGGTGCCATATCAAGCAATTCTCCCCACATCCAGCAACAATGATATCATAAAGCAGAATAAGCCAACAATCACACAGAAGTGTTTTTATAAGTAGGAACCCAGGCTAAAACACTGATTATCCTTCACTCCCATTTAAAGTCAACTAACGGTGAATAGAAACCAAAAGAGAAAATGCTGGAAGATCTCAGCAGGTCTGGCAGCATCTGTAAGGAGAGAAAAGAGCTGACATTTCGAATCTAACTGACCCATTGTCAAAGCTGTTGGAAAAATGAGCTTTGACAAAGGGTCAGTTAGACTCTAAACGTCAGCTCTTTTCTCTCCTTACAGATGCTGACAGACCTGCTGAGATTTTCCAGCATTTTCTCTTTTGGTTTCAGATTCCAGCATCCACAGTAATTTGCTTTTAACAGTGAATAGAAGTGAATTACAAAATAAAAGCTAAATATCTAAATAAGCTTTTAATATCAAAATGGAAAACACTGACATCACACAAATAGAAATTTTTTTTTCAGATCTAGAAAGGTTCTTCAACAAAACTAGGAATTATTTCACTGTTAAATTCAATTACATACTACTAACATGATCTAACGTCTTTTTTTGGGCAGGGGGGTTTAAACAGCAATATTACAGTGAAAAGGGGAAATTCGGAGATTCCTAATTTACTGTAGTATTCAGGGACTTCAGTAGTATAGCATGAAAACATGTTTTAAAAAAAAACTGATAGCAACTTCTGGTTTCCACGTTTAACTGTGGATGTGTAAAGCCCATATTCCATCAGCTTCAGAGTAATGACAGCAAATGCTGACACAGCTTTGCTGTCTTTTTTTTTAAAAGCCACAGAATGCGACCCATTATAATTCTGGCATCACTACACATTTGCAATAAAGGGTTTCGTAATGTAAGGTCATCCTTCTTGTCTGTCCCTTTAATTGTGATTGAATATTTTAACTTTTTCATCTGAATTAAGGCAAAATACTGTGCAGCATGATTCTTCCTCTTGCTTGTTTAATATTATAGATAATTTGCCTGTATATTTCTCTGTACATTATTATATTGTTCTCCTAACCTAAGAGTTTTGATCAATTCATGTATTGCCAGCTATTGATGCATCACCATTACTTGCAGTTAATTTGCAGCTTTCACTTTATCCAATCACCTCACTGCTACTGTTTGATCTGTGACTACATCAACAAGTTATACATGGGCTAAGGCCCTTTTCAGCTCATTTAAGAGGTGCAAGTCCAGTCCAAAACCATAAGCTTCAATTTTACTGATATTCAAATTCAACGTAACCTGAATTGGATGGTGATCTTTATTTGCAGGAATTTTCCGATCTATTGGTTGCTTACTCTCATTGCTTTGCTCCTTGAACCACCTTTTGTTGTTGACATTTGATAATCTGATTAAGAAAATGGCTCTCGGAATGCATTCATAAATTGTTCCCTATTTTCACCACAAACCCCCCGTCTTTTCTCAGTCTATTTTAGGATGGTTAAAATCCAACTGTTGTAAACTTGTACAAATCTCTATCGTGGCTCCTTTCAGCAGACTGTAATGTACAGTACTCAAAATAAGGTAACAGGTTCCTTTTTATTTCTGAACTCAGTCAAGATGGAATTTAAATCAGCAATAGTACCAAAATTAGTTTGCTTTTCTTCAGCTGTAGTTGTGCCTTAAATTATTAAATTTTTCCTTCTTCATCTTTACCAAAAATGTTATTTAAATTCTGGTCTTACCTCAACTGAAGCCTAATTTCCAAAACTGCATTATCATGTTGCTCCATTGTAAATTAGAGCCTCCAGTTCTTCAACTTTTATTTTTAACTTCGTTTGTATTTGCAAGTAAACATATCAATTGCTGATCTTTGATAGGTTAACTTCTATTTTGCTTCAGAATCCTCTTATACCCTTCAGTTCCCATGAAACTGCTTTGTCATTTCACTACACTGACTTCTACTATCTCCCTCCAGTTCACCCCCAATATTTGTACCCCATCCCCAATTCATGCTATGTGTTGCTCAGCTGGATATAATAATTTGGCTATTGTCAAATTGTACAGATATTTAAAACTCTGTTTGCCATTCGGTAAAATATCTACAATTATAGATATTTTTAATCAATTTGTATATGTTGTTATGACAAACCTCAAACAGATGGTACTTGATCCCTGAACTTCTGGCTATACTGTACTGTATTTACATCATCAAATTTGGAGCATTTGAAGGTGCAACATTGGTATGTAATTCAACATAGCACGTATCAGATTATTTTCTTCTAGATGTGAATAAAAATTTATTGGAATTTATTATTTGACTCCTAACACTTACAACAAACTTCTGCAAATATGCATATCAATCATATTATTAAACATAATTTACCTTTTCTTCTTTAACTTCTTTATCTTTATAAATAAGTTCTTTATCCTCTTTGTCTTTCATATCTTTTTTAGTATCTTTTTCTTTTGTTTCTTTCTTTTCCTCCTTTTCTTTTTTGTCTTTTCTCATTTCTTTTGGCTCTTTTTTGATTTCTTTCTCTTCAACTTCTTTCTTAGTTGCCATTTCTTGGTCTAACTTCTCTTCATTTTCTTTTTCTGACCTCAATTTCTTTTTTGCAGACTTTGTTCCTGCAGCATCATCCTACCAAGAAAGCAAACACAGTTAATCAAAAATGCTGCTGCCCGTATCCTACCCGACATCATGCCCCTATTATTTAACACCTCTGTACTTGGTATGCTAGAGTGACTTCTAGTCTCCAAAATGCCTCTTATTTTTATAGCCTTTCCCATCTCCATCAGCTCAGCATGAACAAGAAAAGGTTACAAATTGCAGATCTTGACTGAGTAATTGAGAGAAAGATTGAATAGATGGTAAGGATTCAGATTCTCTGATGATAATAAAACAGAATAACTTTGGTCTTGCTGATGTTTATACAGAAGGTTCAGATTTATCACTGTTGATGCGAAATAGGACAACGATGGATCAAGCGGCATAAAGTCAAGTAAAAATTTCCAGTTTAAATGAAAATAAATTATACAACAGAGCAATCCCTACCTTGATCTCTCCTTCTTCATCTGAACTTTTGCCTGAAGGTGATGGTGCTGATGAATCACTTTGAACCTCTTCTACTTTCACAATTTTTACATTTTTACTCCTTTTATTCCTTGGCTTCCTTTTTTTTGAATTAGCCTTTTTAAAATAAATCACAAAGCCAAATTTGATCACTTGAGTTAAAAAAATATAAGCTCAATATAAGCAAATTTAATGAAGGGGACAACACCATTCCTTCACAATAATCAAATAAGCTCATTGCCTTTCTTTTCATCACATGATAGTCCATGAGTTTTGGAAATCACATTGTAACTTTGTGAATCCTGTAACTAAATCACCTTGAATGCATTCTACAGCTGCTCACAAGTAACAAATCACTCCACTGCTAACACATGAAGTTTATATCTTGAAGCTGGCAAAATCGATTCTAAGGCACATAATTGTATTGCAAATGAAGAACGAACTGGAATTATTGCCTGAAATGTGGTTTGGCATAAAAAAGGATGTCACTAATGATTAGGCCATAACACATTGTATGAAACTAAATATTTATAGAGACAAAGGGTCAGGTTAAAACATTTCAGAATGTTTAAATGGAAATTAGAACAAGTTAAAATAAGTGACTGAATGTTCAGTTTAACAAGAGACAAGGAAGGGACATATCAAAATAGCTAAGTTGCTTGCATCATTAATTCTATTACCAATCTGTGCTTTTACTTGGAGTGAAAGGTGCACGATTTAGGCTTTGTTAACTGTAATTCAGGATGAAACTATTTATTATCAATGGTTCCATGAAATGGTGCCCTGATCACATTTATTGTGCTATGGTGGATGTGAATCAGTCGCTTTTGCCAAATATGGTGGGAGAAATCCTGGATACCAAAGCTAAAGGGACAAAACAGAACTCTCCAAAAGAGTGCAGGATACCATAGTACAGATTCACAAAAGGGTAAGAAATGAAACTGAAGAAAGTAGTCAGATTGGAACTAATGTCAGCCTGCATCCGAGCTGCTCTGCAGAGTTATGGCATTGAGATGTACAATCCATCCTCTGGTTAAGTATTGCTTTATTACTCAATTAAATATCTTAATTTGTTACACAAACAACTGTCTGCCAACTTTGTCTTCTTCAAGTAATTTGCGGAATGCTAAAACAAAAGGCAGGCAATCAGATAAGGTGAAAGTGAGGACAGCAGGCGCTGGAGATCAAAGTCGAAAAGTGTGGCGCTGTAAAAGCAGAGCAGATCAGGCAGCATCCAAGGAGCAGAAGAGTCAACGTTTTGGAATAAGTCCTTCATCAGGAGAGGCTTATGCCCAAAACATCAACTCTCCTGCCCCTTAGATGCTGCCTGACCTGCCCTACTTTTCCAGTGCCACACTTTTTGAATCAGACAAGCTGACTTGCCAAACTGAGGTTGGCCGGTTGCTCCCATCTCCCCATCATGTATCAAAGGTCCAGTCAGTCAAAGCTTCCATTACAGGCAGAGAGGAGTCTGGGCTGAGATGTAAAATTTGCAGCCCAATGACATTGTTGGTGTCACATTTTTGTTTTTACTTAAATTGAGGAGGGATAAGGGCTGCCTCCTGGTAGATGTAAAAATCTGGCAGGAGGCTGTTCTGTAGCCACTAAAAATTAGAAAGAATTCCTGGAGATTAGGAACAGTGCCTTTCTGGCACCTCAACAGGAATACTTATGCCCCACGTCAATCCTTCTTCAGACTGAAATCTATGATACAACCAGGAGGATTAGAAACTGACTAAAAATCATACGTTCAACTCTCCAACATATGAATCATGAAATAATAAATGGGACTTATAAAGTTGCCCTTTCATTGTCAAAATGTTGGAGTTCTCTAATTAATATCATTGCTGGATCACAAATTCTGTGGTAGCTCAAAGAGGCAGCTTACCAGCATCACCAATTCAGGCCAACTAGGGATGGACAATAAATGCAGTCTTGTTAATATCACTCATACCCCAAGAAAATAAAGACCTTCGTTAGAAATCACAACGTCAACGGCTTCTGAAATTATGTACAAATCATGCAAGTGGAAACAAAAATCACTTCAGTATATCATGTACCTCAGCAAGTCTTTGCGCCTCCTTTCTGGCCAGGTCTTTACTAAGTAATTTGATGAGGTAGTCAGCTCTGGTCTGCAATTGTTTGGCCTGAGGCTTCTTATCTGGGTCATCAGGTAAAATCTTAATAAAGACAATGTCTACAATTAGCAAAAGCAAAAGAACCTGAAACATGCTCCTAACCAAAAGTAGCCAGAGAGCTAAGTAGAAAATGCATCTTTTTGTTTCTGCAACTGATAAAAATGGAGATTATTTTTAACACACCTAGTTATCTCCAAACGTGCTTTCTAGTTTTAAATCAACTGAGCTTACTGCAAGATTTCACTTTCTGTCAGCCATTTGACAAAAACAGTGCAAAACTTCTTTACATTTAAAATGAGCAACAGAAGCAGCATTAATTTTCCAAGATGATGTATGTTTGTAGGAGACAGCCCACTACCATGTTCGAGGGCAATAGGGATGGGTAATATGGGCTAGACTAACCAGTGACATGCTCATCCCAAAAACAAAACTGATTTAAGCAGTTGTTTCAGCCAGAAATATTTGTTTATTCTGTAGGGTGATTTTAACAGTGATAAGTGAAACCACAGCAAAGAGTCATCAGCAGTGCAACTTGACTGGAAACTACAAATGCAAAATTTGGGGGAGGTGATGGCCCAGGGGTATTATTGCGAGATTATTGATCTAAAAACCCAGGTAATGTTCTGTCCATCTGGGTTTGAATCCTGCCATGGTAGATGGTGGAATTTGATTTCAATAAAAATCTACAATTCAGAATAAATGACAAGCATGAAATCATCATTGTTGTTTATTGAAAAACCTACCTGGTTCACCAATGTACTTTAGGGAAGGAAACGGTCACCCTTACTTGATCTGGCCAACATGCAACTCCAGACCGAAAGCAATACAATTGAGTTTTAACTGCCCTCTGGCCAATTAGGGATGGGCAACAAAATGCTGGGTTTGCCAGTTGCACCCATATGCTGTGACTGAATTTACAAAGTCAGCTTTCCGCAAACTATCCTGGAACAAGCTTATTTAGTAGATGGAAACAGGTGTGCTCAAATAGATAGTCCAAAGATGTGCAAGTTAGGTGAATTGGCCAAGCTAAATTGTCCATAGTCTTCAGGAATGTGTAGATTAGGTGCATCAGTGAGGGGAAATGTAGAGTAATAAAACAGGGGAATGGGTCTGGATGGGATACTTTTTGGAGGGTCAATGTAGACTTGTTAGGCCAAATAGCCAGTTTCCACACTGCAGGGATTCTATGATGATTCTATAATAGATATGTATGATTTATTTTTTAAAGAGAGACATGCTGTCTCACACATACAGTTAACCAAACTGATTAAAAGTTTGATAGCTGGATTTTTTTTTAAAAAGCTGGACATTTTCAATGTTCAGATTGTGCAATCTTTAGTGTTTCACAAAAACTAATAACTGTACCAGTACATTATATATCTGCATAAGTGGTTCTTTGGTTCATGCTCATATTATTGGGTCAGTTTGGCTATCATGCCTGAACAAAGATGTACCACTCCAAACCACTGTCAGCGAAAATGACAGCTTGATTTTTATAAAAGATTGTCATTGTGTTATCAGCTGTGGTGTCAATCTTGTCTTCATTTCATTTGTGGCAGTTTTATGGTGATGCACTTTTGTGCTGGGACCTTTGACTCCCCCACTCCTCAAAGAAAAGCAGCAACTTGTATCATGTTTGGAGTAAAGTAACGACACATCAAAAAGAATTTTTTAATAACTGACACCACTCATTCCATGCATGCCCCATTAAAAAATTTGGCCGTACACAAGCTTGCAAAGGACATGAGGGCCCAGGCTAAGATATCTTACACCTTCACTTTTGCGTCATAGTTGTACCACAGGATCAATGTTTAATAAACGTAAATTTAACTTCTGACAAACATTTTGGCTCGGTAACTATGAATAATTTTGACCTTTTGCATAATAATTTTGTTGCAAACTATTAACTGAAATGATAAATTTTTCACCTTGTGTGTTAAACTGAGATCAGGATCCATCTTAATCATTTCCCAGCTACCATAGCCATATTCATAGATGCCTATTAAAAGATTGGAGTCATCTTCCTTATTCCAATCCACATCAAAGTGAGCTGCTTTAGTATGACATGGGATAGTGTACCTTTGGAAAGAAGAAAAATAAATACATGATACTACAGTTCAACAATATATTTGCTTCTACTGTCTGGCACCACTCGCCATTATCTTTTGGTTAAAGGATTACTGAGAGATGGATAGGTTCTCTTTGAAAAAAGAGCAATAGGTGTTCGATCTACATTTTACTATTATTTTCAAAATAAGCAGAAACAACAACTTATTGCGTATGGGACTCATGATCAGGGACATTAGAAAACTATACTGCATTATATTAAGAAAATCCAAAATTGAGTTTAATTTTATTAATTCTTTTCCCCCATTTGTTCTCAGGATAGGGGCCGTTAACAGGCTGCAGGCAATGTCCATCTTTAGCCAGTTAGTACACTTCGTCTTTAAACCAATGCAGCCTGTATGGTCAAGGTCATCCTCAAATGCTGTTACACTGTGAAATTGAGGATTGTGACAATGAAGGAATAGCAAATGATACAAGTCAGGGTGGACACAGAGATGGTAGCGCTCCCACATCATTGTATTTCTTCTCAGTAGCACAGATCATGGGACAGCCAATACTTGGAGGCTATATTTAGTAGCTAACTCTTGGTTCTACAAACTTAGAAAGTAGAAGGAGTAGGCTACTCAGTCCCTTGGCACCCTCCACCATTCACTAAGATCATGGGTTTATCTGATTATCCCATATTCCTATTTAACTCAGTAATGATTCACCTTCTTGCTTATTATAAATCTATCTACTCTGCTTTAAAAAATATTCAAGGATTGATTCTCATCTGTGTCTTAAATGGTGACCCCTTATTTTTAAATGATGATTCCCCCCAAGTGCAACATTTTCCCACCATAGGAAGTGACCTTTCCTCATGCACGCTGTTCAGGCCCTTTAGGATCTTAAATATGTCAAACAAGCTGCCTCTTAAGTTCTGAACTCCTGTGGATATGAGACTAACCTGCCCACTTTTCCCTCATTAGACCACTTGCCCACCACAGGTATTAATCTTGCAAATGTCTGTGAATGGCTCCCACTGCAGTTATATCCTTCCATAAATAGGGGGACCAATACTCTGCACAGTACTCCAGATGTGGTCTAGACAATGCCTTGTAAGACTGAAGCATAACCTGCTTACTTAAGCAAAATTTTCCTTTGTAACAAACATTAACATCCTATTAGCTTTCCTAATTACTTGCCAAACCTGCATAGTAATCTTGTGCAATTCATGTACTAGAACACCCAGCTCCCTTTACAACTCAGAGCTCTCACCATTCAATTTTGCATTTTTACACATTATACTGCATTTATTAGATCTCTGTGCCTTCATTTAACGAATCCACATTCCTTTCTGGCCTCAAGCCTCCTTCACAACTTATCGTACTATATATTGCTGGATCATCAGCATATTTAGCAACCATATCTTCAGTCCCTTCATCCAAGCGATTGACATGAATTATAAAAAGTTGAACACAGCAGTGATCCCTATGGCAAACCACTCATTATATTTTGCTAAATCAGTAAAAGATCCATTTATGCCTACTCTCTTGTTTGCTGTTAGCTTGCCAATCATCTGTCCATGCCAATAAGTGACACCCTACACTATGAGATTTCCAAACAATCTGTGTCATGGAACCTTATGAAATGCCTTCTGGAAATCTAAGTACAGTAAATCCACTGGTTCCCTTTATCCACAGCACATGCTACTTCCTCATTGGACTCCAATAAGTTGGTTACACGTGATTTTCCTCTCACAAAGTTTGTTTACCTTGATTACCTCAAGCTCTTCAAAGTGCCGAATTGTTACAGTTTTCAACATCTTCCCTATCACAGACAGGCTAATGGATTGTAGCTCCCTGCATCCCACCTTCTTCCTTTTTGAATAATTGTTAATCTAATTAAGCTTCAACCCTTTCATCCTCAGCAACAACCTTAAACCTCAGTGAAGATTAGATTACTTACAGTGTGGAAACAGGCCCTTCGGCCCAACAAGTCCACACCGACCCTCCGAAGAGCAACTCACCCAGACGCATTCCCCTACACCTAACACTAGGGGTAATTTAGCATGGCCAGTTCATCTAACCTGCACATCTTTTGGACTGTGGGAGGAAACTGGAGCACCCGGAGGAAACCCATGCAGACACGGAGAGAATGTGCAAACTCCACACAGACAGTCGCCCAAAGTGGGAATTGAACCTGGGTCTCTGATGCTGTGAGGTAGCAGTGCTAACCACTGTGCCACCGTGCCGCCCACTCCATTTCAACTTTCATGTTCCTTGTTCAGAGAAAACAGCTATACTTGGTATACTATCAAACTTCCTTATTCACTTAATGCTAACTTCTTCAGTTAAGGGCTCTTCATCGGACATTTATTTAAACTGTTAAGACAGCTCATTTACTCCTCAACGTGTGTTCCTTAAACCCATGCATTTAATAGCCTTGCTGCATATCTTCCACAGCGACACTTTTGTTTCTGGAGCTTTTTTCTGATTAACTTGAAAAACATCCAGGGCTTCCTTTTTGTAGCCCTTTTGGAGGCTGCTAACCTGCATCGCTGCTCTCATAAGCTTTTTTTCTCTGAAAGACCTGTGTATATCTTTGAAAGAAACTTGCACACTTGCTAACCTTCTAGATGGTTCTCTTTCCAAAAATAACTTGTTTCTGAGATGCAAGCTATAAAGGTACAGCTGTAATTATGAATGATTTTAATATGCATATAAATTAAGCCAATCAAATCAGTAACAATGTCATAGAGGAAGAATTCCTCAGGTAAGTGCAGGATGGCTTTCTGAATCAATACGTTAATGAACAAACTAGAGAACAGGCCATCCTAGACTGGGTATTGTGTAAAGCAAAAGCAATAATTGGCAATCTAACTATGAAAGGCCCTCTTGGGGAAAAGTGACCATAGTATGATAGAGTTCTTCATTAAGATGGAGAGCGACCTAGTTGATTATAAGATTAGAGTCCTGAATCTAAATCAAGGAAATGCTGACTGTATGAATTGAGAGTTCATGATTAATTGCAGAATATCACAAGGGATACATAAGGACAGGCGACAGAAAACATTTAAACAGTGAATGAAGAAACTGCAAGAATTTTCATTCTATGTGGTACAAAACAAACAGGAAAGGTGGCCTGACCACAGCTAACAAGGGAAATTAAAGATGGTATTAGATCCAAGGAAGGGTGTACAAAATGGACAATAAATATCGCATACCCACAGATTCAAAGCAGCTTAGATTTCAGAAGAGGACGAAAGAACTGATTAAGAGGAAAAAAAAGTACGAGAATAATCTTGAGGGAAAGATACAAATGGGTTGTAAAAGCTTCGAAGGTATGTGCAGATCAAAAGATGTTTTGTGAAAATGTACGTTCCCTACAGCCAGAACCAGAGAAAGAATAGAGATGGCAGGCCAATGCTCTCGATCTGTGTTTTGATCTGCACAAGGTCAGTTACAAATAACATCACAAAAACATTGGGGAATACAGATTCTCATCGGAGGGAGGAACTAGAGGCCATCAGTATAAATAGGGAAATGTTGTTGAGGAAACTGATGGGATAAAAGGCTGATAGAAGCCTTGATCCAATGATTTACATCCCTTAAGGAAGAAGCCCCTAGAAACAGTGGACACATCGGTGATCGTATTTCAAAACTCTAGATTCTGGAACCATCCCTATGGATTAGAGAGTAGCTAATACAACTGCATTATATAAAATAGGCAGAGATAAAAAGGAAACTATAGACAGGTTAGACGGATATCGTTAGTGGGGAAAATCAGAGTGTCTAATATAAAAGATTTACTAGTTGAGCACTTGGAAAACATTGACAGGAGCATTCAGAGTGAGCATAGATTTGTGAAAGGAAAATCATGCTCAACTAATCTACTGGAACTTTTCGAGGGCCAATAGAATTGATAAGAGAAACATATTAGAGGTTAGCATTTAAAACTAAAGAAACAGGCCCTTTGACCCAACAAGTCCACACCAACCCACCGAAGCACAACCCACCCAGACCCATTCTCCTACATTTACCCCTTCACCTAACACTACGGGCAATTTAGCTTGGCCAATTCACCTAACCTGCACATTTTTGGACTGTGGGAGGAAACCCACCTGGAGGAAACCCACACAGACAAGGGGAGAATGTGTAAATTCCACACAGTCAGTCGCCTGAGGCGGGAATTGAACCCGGGTCTCTGGCGTTGTGAGGCAGCAGTGCATAACCACTGTGCCACCGTGTCGCCCATTGATAGGGAGAACATATTAGAGGTTAGCATTTAAAACTAAAGAATATGCGATTTAAGGTAATTGGGTGTCATGAGGGAACTAAATGTAATATCTCCAAGCTTTGGTTGACACAAAGCTGGGTGGGGAAGGTGAGTTGTGAGGAGGATGCAGAGATGCTTCAGTCCATTCTGTCAACTTAATGACAGATAAAATGTGGATAAATGTGACGTTATCCACTCTGCTAGCAAAAACAGGAAGGCAGATTATTACCCGAATGACGATAGTTTGGGGAGGGGCAGGTGCAGCGAGACCTGGGTGTTCAGGTATACAGGTCGATGAAGGCAAGTATGCAGGTGCAGCAGACAGTGAAGAAAGCAAATGGTACGTCACAGTGAAAAGGTTCAAGTACAAGAGCAGGAATGTCCTGGCGAGACTACAACTAGAGAACCTCCATACTTGATGAAGGATCTTCTGGCTGTGGATGGAGCACAAGAAAGGTTTACTAGAATGAAACAAATCACGCTTAAAGTTATACAAGGATCTGCCCACTTTAAAACTAGTTTCCAAATAACATATCATGGAAGACTAATCACATTAATTTTTTCAGATAACCAGAGAAGGAGAGTCCTACTGATGGAATTTTCTTTCTTGGAATGTATCTATTTTATGAATTCTGAGATATCTAGGATGCCTGCACAAGGATTGCTACTAGCTTAACCCTTAAACTAATCCGCAAGTCCACATTAGATACTCCTGCATTCATGCCCTTGAAGTCACCATTATTTAAATTTAACAGACTAACTGTGGATCAACTCTTCCCTCACTCAAACTGAATGCAAGATTCAATCAATCAATTCAATCATTAAACTTACACCAATAGGACTGCTTGAAATCAGTTCAGCTTAAAACATATAAACGAATCATGTAAGAGACAATTTTTTAATGAAGTCCACTTAGCTTAAGGTATTACTAATTAAGTAGCACAGCTGAGCAGTTCACTGAATATCACGGGGAATTTTCTTTCTGTAAAATGTAATTTCTGAGATACATAACTATTGCTTCAGAATGTGAAACACTGAGTGACAGCAGTAATAATAATTCAGCATAGCATTTAATTAATACAAAAACTTACTTCTTCCTGTCCTCTGGATCTGGTGGAATGGATTTGTGCAAAGGTGCCAGTTCCTCTTCATGAGCAATGACTAGCTTAGCGTTCACCTGAACACCCGAGATTCGGAATGTTGGCCCCTTTACTTTCCCACGCCTTGCAGCTGTTTCAAATACAATATTCAGATACTTTCATTACTGATATAGAACACATTTCAAAAATTCTTTTTCAAGACCAGACATCATATTCGGGTTCAGTTATATTAAAGGAACTGATTTTCAAGTTGTGACCAAAAAGATAGATGAGAGCAGAGCAGTAGATGCTGCCTACGTGTAAAGTCTTTGACAAGTTCAGCATAGTAGACTGGCTACAGAAGTTAGATCATATGGGATTCAGACAGAGCTTACCAAGTGAATTCAAAATCGGCTTGAAAGTAGGAGAGGGGGTGCCGGTGGAGGGTTGTTTTTTGGACTGGAGGCCTGTGACCAGCGGTGTTCCACTAGGATCAGTGCTGAGTCCAGTGTTGTTTGTCCCTTATATAAACAATTTGGATGAGAATTTAGCAGACATAGTAAGTAAGTTCTGTGGATGACACCAAAATTGGTGGTATAGTAGACTGGCAGAAGGGTTATCTAAGATTATGAAGGGAACTTGATCAATTGGGCCATTGGGCTGAAGAGTGGCAGATGGAGTTTAAGTTGCATAAATGCAAGGTATTGCATTTTCCTAAGACAAACAAAGCCAGGACTTCTTTAGTTGATGGTAGGGCCCTAGGTAGATCGCTGTCAAACAGAGATACCTAGAGGTTCAAGTACTTAGTTCCTTGGAAGTTGCATCACAGGTAGACAGGTGATTAAGGCAGGGTTTAGCATGCTTGCCTTCATTGCTCAGACCATTGAGTGTGGGAGCTGGGACGATGTGTTGCGGTTGTATAGGACACTGGTGAGGCCATCTTTGGAGTTCTTTACTGTGTACAGTTCTGGTAGCCTTGCTGTAGGAAGGAAATTAGTAAATTGGAGA
Source organism: Chiloscyllium punctatum (assembly GCF_047496795.1). Lineage (NCBI taxonomy): Eukaryota > Metazoa > Chordata > Chondrichthyes > Orectolobiformes > Hemiscylliidae > Chiloscyllium > Chiloscyllium punctatum. The sequence goes on from NC_092740.1 coordinate 63,554,733, forward strand.
AGATTCAGAAAAGATTTGCAAGAATGCTGCCAGGACTGGATGATGCGAGTTACAGGGAGTGGCTGGATAGACCAGGACTTACTTCACTGGAGTGCAGCAGGTTGGGGGTGACCTTATAGTGGTTTATAAAATCATGAGAGACATAAATAAGATGATTAGCAAAGGTCTTTTTCCTATCGTGGGGGAGTTCAAAACTAGGGGGCATATTTTTAAGGTGAGAGAAAGATTTAAAAGGAACCAGAGGGTAGCCTTTTCACATTGTAGGTGGTTCGTTTGAAGAATGAACTGCCAGAAGAAGTGGTAGATGCTGTAACAGTTACAAAAGACATTTGGACAAGTACATGAATAGGAAAGGTTTAGAGGGATATGGGCCAAATGCAGGCAAGGATTTGGTCAGATAGGATGAGTTGGACCAAAGGGTTTGTTTCCGTGCTGTATGACTCCATGATTGACCTTTTGCATGCTTTAAGAGCAGCAGATCAGCAATAATACCAGAAAGCTGACTCACACTAACAATACAATTCAATCCAAGAAATAACATTAAGAATCAGGTTCCATAAGTAACAAACATTTTAATTTTTGTCTTAGTTACTCTTGACCAATTCTTGGCCGTGCTGTCTCATGGATACAGGTGAGGTGAATAGAAACTAAATATGTCTTGTCTTTGCTTTAAGTTAGGAAAGAACCCGAAGCGAAATGGCAATTGATGGGATAAATAGCCTGCTATTGTTTTCTGCTTATTCTTGGGATGTGAGACTTGCTACCATTTCTTGCTCATCCCTAGTTGTTTCGAAAGGCGGTGGACAGCTGTCATTTTCAAGATGTCAACTTCTTAATTTAAATTGTAATTCACACCAAAAGGTCAGACCAGTGAACATACTCAAGTTTAAACTAAATTCGCTCAGCTACTAGAAAATGCAGTATTTCCAGTTTCCACTTTTTGATAAAAATAATCTCCCAAGAACTTGTGCGGTGAGTTTTCAAAACAAGGAAAATTTGAACACACAATACAATCACTCAATGTTTGGTGAAAATTGGAAGCTGAAAGTACTATTTGGCCTTCAACTTTTATGAAATCAATATGATGATAAACATATATTTTAAGTGGAATGCATTAAAAAAAAAGGCAGAACGTAGAGCTCTATATATACATCACAATGAACAGCCTGCAAAACAGGCTGTTTACCACTAAAGGTTTTCTCGATAATACTTGTGTTTATCTTCTCCCTGGGCAGTTCTACTACAAGATTAGGAAGAAAGGCATCCATTTTATAGTACCTTTCATAAAATCAGGATGGCCCAAAAATGCTCCACTGGCTTGAAGTGTAGCCATTGTTGCAATGCAGGAAATTTGGCAGTCAATTTATCAAAAACAGCCATAGTATGATGACCAGTTGGTCTGTTTTAGTGGCACCAGTTCATGGATGAATACTGGCCCAGTCACAGGAACGGACTACCTTGATCTTCTTCAAAATAGAGAGAATTTAATGTCAACCTGAGCTGAAGTGGGTAGGGCTTCAATTTTGGTGTCTAAGACATATGCCCACAACCTTCTGGGAGGTGAGAGGGCTACTCATTGACCTATAATATTTATAATTTGTTCAAGTTTAGTTCATCATTCTACTCACATTGATAATTCTGAAATGAATTGTGAACTATAATGGATACCTGTTTTCTCCTGGCCTGTGGACTCTCGCAGAGCTTTGATACAGCCATTGTGCACCATCTCTCCTAACCGCCTGAGATCAACCTCTGACTTATCCACCAGTTCAGCATCGCGTGCAATTGCTTCTAACCTGGAATGAACGATCCATTAGGTTACAATGCATAGTTCTATTTATAGTTTTGTAACTGATATAAGTAATGGAAAAAAAACAAATTCAGGATAAGTTGCTCCACTTGCACACAAACTGCATTTGCATACCTTTCCAGAGGTCCGCCAAACTTCTTGTAGCTCTTGATAAATCTAATAAACACAAAATAGCATTGACACATTCAGCCAGATCATATACAACTTCGAATGGGCACAATCACGTATTTCTCACTATTTTCAGATATGATTAACTGTGTACCTTCAACCCAAATCACTAATTTCAAACTCAAGTCAACTGGAATTTAATTTTTATTTGGCCAAAAAAGACTGAAGATTAGAATGTATGCATTAAAGGGAATGTTAGCCAAATCATGGCTCACAGGGGAAATTAGACAGAGTATTAGATCCATATACAAGGCATAGAAATTGGCCAGAAAGAAACAATATACCTGAGGAGTCTAGAATTCCGCAAAGCAGGACAAAGGGATTGATTAAAAAAGAGAAAATAGAGTATGAGAGTAAGCCTTCAGAGAAAATTAAAACTGACAGTAAAAATTTTTATAAACATGTGAAGGGAAAATATTGAAGACAAGGAGGATTTATCATGGGTAAGAAAAATTGGCTGACCAATCAACCATGTATTTTAGCTCTACCTTGATAAATTAGGACATAAATAACATACGAGAAATGTTGGGGAACACAGGGTTTAACGAGGTGGTAGTACTGAAGGAAATCAGTAATACTAGAAAAAATGACCCTAAAAATAGTAGATACATTGGTGGCCATCTTCTAAGATTCTATGGACTATGGAACAGTTCCTACAAATTAGAGGGTAGCGAATGTAACCCCTCTATTTAAGAAAGTAGGCAATGATAATTGACACTTACACACCAGTCACCCTGACGCTGATATTAAGAAAATACTAGAGCTCATTATAAAAGAATAATAACTAAGCATTTGGAAAACAACAGCAGAGCGGACACAGTTAACATGGATTTACAAAAGGAAAAACATGCTTCCTGAAATCACTCAGGGAATATATGGGAATTCTTCAGGAATGTAACTAATACAATTGAAGAAGGGAAGCCAGTGAATGTGGTTTATTTGGAATTTCAGATGGATTTCTACAAAGTTCCACGTAAGAGATTAATATCTAAAACTGAAACAGATGGCTGGCAGATAGGAAACCAAGAGTTGGAATAAATGGATCTTTATCGAAATGGTAGGCAGTGGATAGTGGGATGCTGCAAAAAAATCAGGGGTTGGATCGCAGCTATTCACAATGTCTGTTAATGATTTGGAGGAGTGAATTAAATGAGATATCTCCAAATTTGAACATGCCACAAAGGGTATAAGAGGGTGCGAGGGTAAGCTGTGAGGGGAATGCAGAAATGCTTCAGTGTTATTTGGACAAGCTAAATGGACAAATTAATGGCAGATGCAGTGTAATGTGGACAAATATAGTATCGAAATCAGGAAGGCAGATCATCTGAATGGCTATAAATTGAGAGAGGGGAATGCGAGAGAAGACCCAGATACCCTAGCACACTAGTTGCCAGGGATAAACATACAGTGAACAGGTGTTCTAGAAGGCGAATGGCATGTTGTGCTTCAAATAAGGAGCAGGGATGCCTTACTGCAATTATACAGGATCTTGGTGAGACCATACCTGAAATATTACGTGCAGTTTTGGTCTCCCTATCGGAGGGCAAATACTCTTGCTGTAGGGGAAGTGCAATAAAGGTTTACCAGACTTGATGTATGAGCAGAGATTGAATCATTTGGGATTATATTTGCTGGAGTTCAATAGAATAAGTGGGGATCTCATAATAAGCTGTAAAATTCTAAGAGGACTACATAGGGTAAATGGAGGAAGGATGCTCCCCATAGCAGGGAAGTCCAGATTCAGAAATCAGTCTGACGATGCAGGATAAACCATTTAGGACCAAGATGAGGAGAAATTTCTTCACCCAGAGCGGTGAAGCTGTGAAAATTGTTACCACAGAAAGCAGTTGAAGCCGAAACATTACACGATTTGGAGAAGGATAGAGAGAGTACATATTTCCACTAAACTTGAAACAACTAATATTTAACAAAATAAGCTTTAAAGAGGAGATAAAAGCAATTAGTGTAATATAATGAAAACGAATGAGTTCCATTAAATTAGTATCATTTAGAACATACCTTCGAATTTCAGCATCACTAAAACCTTTAATATTTTCACGTGGAATTGTTCGCGGTCTCCCACGTTTTTTCGGACGTTTCCCTTCAGAAACGGAGTCGCTATCTGATTCTGAAGAACGCCTTCTTCTTCGCCTCCCTTCACTGCCATTAAAACTAATCTAAAGCACAGAGTGAAACATGAGCAAAACACTAATCTGACATTCTATCTAGCCACAGGCAAAGCACTTTATTAGGAGCTGAATAAACTACAAACTATATTACTGAAATCAGTTAAGAATCTCAAACTACATTCTTCACCCACTCCAATTCCTCACTGATGGATCAGTAAGCTTCAGGAAGGAGAAATCACATCGAGAGTGAGACAGCCCGAGAACGTAGTTTGGGGAATTTGGGGGCAGCGTGGGAATTCAGTGCAGAGGGGTAGAGGTGCTTTTTGCTTTTTATTTTGGCCCATAGCTTGTAAGGGTTTTATCCTGGGGAAACAGGATAAATTGCAGGCCAGGATCAGGGACTCAGCACAAAAGAGTGACATCACAGATAAACTGGAAGCTCACTGGTAGGTAATAGCATCTAATTTGACAATTATAGGTTGCTTTCAGATTCATGGTAAATAAGGGAAATACTTACAGGCTAGCAAGTAAAAGACCAGTACGAAATTTTTACAAATCAAAATAAGAACTAAGTTATTAAAATAGAGTTGCCAGGCTGGTAATGTATTATGCCGGTATGATGTGGGAACTGGTGGACCCCAGTGTTGTTCAACAGTGAAAAACTTAGTTGCTTGATCAACTCCGGCTCATAATTGATAAGCTGGATCCTGAGTTTCAAATGTTATGACACATCAGGGAAGAGGAGAGTTACCAATGTTTCAGAAGGCAAAGTTAAAAATCACACAACACCAGGTTACAGTCCAACAAGTTTATTTGGAAGCACTAGCTTTTGGAGCGCAGTTCCTTCGTTAGGTCACACTCCTTAAATAAACTACATCAAATTCAGGTGATCAGGGACAGGAGGATATGATGACGAGCGAGGCAGGTGGAGAGATCCAGGAGATAGTGCTGAAAGAGTCTCAACCCTTGAGCTTTTCTAACGGGTTGGAGATTCTTGCTCCTTGTGTGGATGAAAGTGGAGACTGCAGTGAAGATGAGTAAACTAAGCAAAGTACTGTGGTACAGGGAACCATTCAAGAGAAATGTAGCTGTAATCGGAAAAGGACAGACATTGATCTCTGTGGCCAGGATCAAGAGTCCCCAAGGCTGTGTTGCCTGCCTAGTGCCCAGGTTCAGGATCTCTCATCTAGGTTGCAGAGGAAATTGGAGTGTGAGGGGAAAAGATCCACCTCTCAATGTCTACGGAGGCACCAATGATATAGGTAGAAAAGGGAAAGAGGTTCTACTGAGGGAATATGAGCAACTATATTAAAAATCAGAGCCAAAAAGGTAATAATCTCTGGATTACAACCTAAACCATGAGCAAATTGGTACAGGATCAAAAAGCTTAAAGTAGTAAACACATGGCTCAAAGATTGGTTTGGGAGAAATTCATTGGACCTTGGCAGCAGTACTGAGGAAGGAGGGAGCTGTTCCGAAGCGATGTGCTCCACTCAAGTCACACTGGGACAAGAGTCCTGGTGAATCTGATAACTAGGGTTTGACTGGGTTTTACACGAAATAGTGAGTGGGATAGAGGAGAAGGGGGAGGTGGGTTCAGCTGAGTAAAATTGGAAGCTAAAGATGGGGAGAGGACTTAGGAAAGGTTATTAAAGTTTTCAGAACCAGTAACAGGACAGAGGTTATGGCAAGTTTCAGGAATCTAATATTAGACACAGCAAATGAAGGGACAACATTGAGAAGGAGGCAGTCAATACAGCACCAAGGGTGTTGCAATTAAATGCATGCAGTATAAGACACAAGGTAAGTGAGCCTGTAGTGCAGATGGAAATTGGCAGGTATGTGATTGTAGGCATCAGAGGCATTGATGAAAGGGGCTGGGGCCCGGAAGAATTATGCATGGATCCCATTGAAAGGATAGGCAGGTGGTAGGGGGACGGGAGGGTGCAAGGTTGCCTTATTTGTAAGACATGAAATAAAATTAAGTTGATAGCAAGAAGTGATACCGAACCAGAAGGCATAGAATCGGTGTGGGTAGAGTTGATTAACAACAAAAGGGAAAAAAGACCCTGATGCGAGTTGTGTAAAGGCCTTCAAGCAGTAATCAGGATGTGGGTAACAAAGTAAATCAGGAAATTCATTACATTTAAGAAAGTAGGCAGTGAAAATTGACAATTACACACCAGTCACCCTGATGCTGATATTGGGGAAAATACTAGATGTGGGTAACAAAGTAAATCAGAAAATAGAAAAGACATTTAAGAAAAGCACTCATACAAAATTCATATGCAGGTGGACTGGGAAAACCAGGCTGGCAGCAAACTCAAGAAGAGCAAATTATGAAATGTCCACAAGGTGTTTTTTGTTTAAACAGCAACTTGTGGAAACAGGCAATTCTCGATTTGGTGTTGTGTAATGAGGCAGATTGGGATTTTGAATCTTAAGGTGACAAGATTTCGCACAGGATGCCACTAAATAAGAGCCCAAGGTGTTCAGGGCAAGGTATTAGCATACATAGAGGACTGGCTGAGGGAAAGAAGGCAAAGAGTGAAGATAAAGGATGGTAACCAGAAACTAGTAGAGCTCTGGGACAGGTGTTGGGATCCTAACTATGCATGTTATACATTGACAATGTGGCCAAAGGAATGGAGGGTGTTGTTGCTACGTTTGCATATGACACAAAGATAGTGGAGGTGCAGATAATGAAGAAGTGAGGATGCTGCAGAAGAACTTAGACAGGCTACAGATTGGACAAAGTCGTGGCAGACGGAATACAACATGGGAAAGTGAGAGGTTATGCACTTTGGTAGGAGTATAGAGGCGTAGTCTATTTTCTAAACAGGAAAAAGCTTCACAAGTCTGAAGCACAAAGGGACTTAGAAGACTCAATTCAGGATTCCCTCAATGTTAACATGCAGGTTCAGTTGGCAGTTAGGAAGGCAAATGTAATGTCAGCATTCATTTCAAGATGGCTCAAATACAAGAGCAGAGATGTATAAGGCTCTGGACAGTCTGCATTTGGAATATTGAGCAGTTTTAGGCCCCGTATCTGAGAAAAGATGTGTTGGTGTTGGAAAGGGTCCAGAGGAGATTTACAAGAGTGATCCCTGGGATGAAGGGCGATCTCATCTCAAATTTACAGAATACTGAAAGGTTAGGATAGAGTGGATATGGAGATGATGTTTCTAGGAGGGTAGGACAGACTAGAACCAGGGTATACAGTCTCAGGGTGAAGGGAGCTGAGATGAGGAGGAATTTCTTTAGCCAAAATGTGGTTAATCTGTGGAACTCATTGACACAGAGGGCTGTGGAGGTCAAATCATTGCATTTTATTTAAGACACATCGATAGGTTCTTCATTAGTAAAGGGGATCTAGACCACAGAGGGAGAAGGCAGGAGAATGGGGTTGAGAAACATATCAGCCATGATCAAATTGTGGAATATACTTGATATGTCAAATGGCCAAATTCTGCTCTTCTATCTTATGATTATGGTCTAATGATTCTGAAAACAGGCTACTATTCAACTTTTCATGCAAGTCAAATGGAACATTATGAAGAATTTGACATTGTCGATTGTTGCATTCCTAGCAGCAAAATCAGAGTGAAAGAAAATGCAAATTGTAGTACGTCCTTCAGGTGAGATTGATCAGCTAGAAGTGATGGTCCACATGGGTGTGAATGTATAGACAGGCAGAGGGATCCTGAAAGGAGAATTTGGAGAGTCTGTAAGAAAATTAAAAAGCTGGACCTCAAGACCAGTAATCTCACGATTATTTCCAGTGCCACATGCAAATGAGTTTAAAAATGAGAGGACCAATCATTTGAATGCCTGGCTGGAGAATGTGCGTTAGAGGAAGGGAGCCATACGTCTGAGGCACTGGGGCCAGTTCTGGATAAGTACAACCTAGATAAGGAGAAAAGGTTATACCTTAACCGGACTGGGACCGATAGCCCCACAGCTAAATGTGCTAGTGCAGTCGGGGTTAGTTTAAACCAGCTTGCTAGGGGATGGCAGCCTGAGAGGTAACCCAAATGGGGGCCTGAGCTGGAAGCAGAAAAACAGAGAGAGATTAGAACAGACCAGACACAAAGCTGAGCATTGAGCATGTCTTGAATGCGGAATTATGGCAAAAAGATAAAGTTAAGGGCAGTCTACCTGAACGCACACAGCATTCACCAGAAGGGAAATGATCAATAGATACAAATAAAGATACATAGGTATGACCTAATTGCCATTACAGAAGCATGGCCGTATGGTGATCGGAACTGGGATTTGAACATTCAAGCACACTTAACATGTAGGAAGTACAAACAAAAATGAACAGGAAGTGAAATTATGCAGAAGTCATGATCAATAAATTATTCAAGGATTGATCTCTGAGCAGGAAGACAATGTTTGAAATCTGTTTGGATACAGGTAAGAAACACAAAGGGACAGAGACATTAGATGAAGTGATTAAGAGTCCTCCAAATAGCAGTGCAGTGTGGGGAAAGGTATAAGTCAGGACGTGAGAGAAGCTTGTAGTATGTGAAACACAGTAATCATTCGGACCAAATATAATCTTTCCAAATTTGTAGATGATACAAAGCTGAGCAGTAATGTGCGTGGATGAATATGTAAAATATTTTCAGGAGGATCTGGACAGGCATAGTGATTGGGAAGAACTTGGCTGATGGAATGGGATGTGGAAAAAATTAAGATTATCCACTTTGATAGGAAGAACAGACATGCAGAGAATTTTTTAAACAGTGAGTTTAAAGTGCAGAGGGACTTGGATGCCCTGATCAATAAATTGCTGAAGGTTAATTTGCACAGTCAGCAAACTATTAGAAAGGAAGATTAATGGCATGTTATATTTTGTTACAAGAGGCTGAGAGTTCAGGATTAGTGAAGTTTTGCTTCAATTGTATAAAACCTTGGTTAAACCGGACCTAGAGTATTATGTGAAATTATGGCTTCCTCAACTCAGGAAAGATACTATTGCCACAGAGGAAGTGAAATGAAGGTTCACCAGACTTGCTCCCAGGATGGCAGAACTGTTCTATGAAGAGACATTGGGCAAACTGGATCTATATTCTCTAAAGTTCAGAAGAATAAGAAGCAGTGTCATTGAAAATTTAAAAATACTTAAAGGGTTAGACAGGGTAAATGGAGAGTCAAGAACCAGGGAGGACAATTGAAAAATAGAGGGATACCATTTAGAACTCAGGAGGAATTTTTGCCCCCCTTGGGAGGTGGTGAAACTTGAGAACTCTTTATCCCATAGGATTCCGGAAGCTCAGTCTTTGACTATTTTTAAAGTCAATGTTGATAGACTTTTGATTAGAAATGGCATAAACGATTATGGGGATTGTGTAGTCAAAAGACATTTAAGTGCTTGAACAGCCATAATCGTATTAAATGGCAGAGGTGGTTTGATAAACAGAATGCCTTATGCCTGTTTTTATGTTCTAACTTGTTACTGCAATACAAATTTTAGCCAGGGGATGGCAGCAGTGCACTTTCATGGTACAGTTAAGTTTCATCTTGCAGTGTTTAATGTAGTGAAAAACCTTTCTGTCATAAACCAAAACAAAGTCCTAACACAGACCTGTACGAATACCCAATTTGATTCCATACTGGAGGATCAGAATGTCCTATATGTTGTCCTGCTGTCTCTACGTCCGTCACTTCTCACAGAATAGTCTCCTCAATACGTCGGAGATGAAATGCCGATTGTGTGATCCCACCTCTGTCCAGCCACCAATCATGACACCAACCTACCAATTCTTTGCTACTTTTAATTTTCCAGCCCTTTCCAACTGTTCCAGTCAAGCTCAAGGAAAAGTTTCAAATATTGGTTTCATCTTTCTGGCTTTAACTCTAAATCTAACAACTGCAGATCTTAAGAGGTGCTGATAATGTGCACCAGAATCACAAAGTGGAAATCTCACAACTACTGCTGCCAGTTTCCCAATCTTCCAGAGCTCTCTGCTCTTCCCCAGATTTCCCACACTTTGCCCCGAGCCCTGTACTTTAACACTTACCTGTTTGGCACAGTTACGCATTCGAGGAAGCAAGTAGATCTCTTCAAGTTCTTTCTGTCGTTCTTCCTCTTCCATCCTTCTCCGTTGTGCTTCTGGAATAATGTCATCCCAGTCCTTGATATTACGCTGAGGCTCAAGGTCATCGTCCATTGTGGAAAAGTTTGCTACCTAATGGGAAAGAGGAGGAAGTTCCAGGATGATTTTTACAGGATTACATGGAATAAATTTTGTTGGGCTTAATTTATAAACTGAAAACTAAACTAGAAAAAGAATGGTTAAAATTATGAGAATAAAATTCAGCAGTAAATCTTTTGCAATTAACGATCATTGTATGTAATAAGAGGCATACTTGAAGCTCAAACCTCTTTCAGCATTGGCAAATGTACCACTAAACTGACATCTAATTCTTCTGTTGGTGACTATAGGGTGTAAGCCAAGCTGGGATCCAGAGCTACCCACTCTCCTTCCGTGATATAAATAGGAGGTTTGAGTAGGTAGGTGGTTAAATTGCTTACACTACAAATAGACAATTTAAACTATTGCACACTGCTTTCTTGCTGTAACTTTTACAAATTATGAGCTAAGCTTTTGGATATAGCAGGCTGGTTGATTCAGGACACCAACAATTAGGCATGATTGCCTAAAAAAACAAGCAACTTCACAAACACTTTAGGGAAGGAAATTTGCCACCTTTCCAGACTCTCAGATATGTAGCTGACTCAAAATTACCTTCTGAAATGGAGAAGCAAGCTAATCAGTCCAAGGGCAATTAGGAATGGACAACAAATGACTGCATTTTCAGAAATACCCACGTCTCTTAAAAGACTAAAACAGAACACCACAGGCAATGTTTCCCGAATTCACGGCACTGCACTTCTGGATCCTCAAAAAGTAAAACATTCAACTAACCTTCCATATCCTTTCAGATTACAGATTTACTATTGTACTTGAAGAAACCAGATACTTAATTCTCATACGTGTAGTTATCCGGTGAACCCTATTGTTTCTAAATAGGTGGACAATATGAAGAGAAAGAAGATAGTAGAAAGATAAGCAAGGATGAGATCAACTGGAGAGCACACTGAGAGAGCTTCTGACTGTGCCAAGGTCCTAAACGGCTGATTATAAAGTTTGTGAATAGGTATCAGTTAATCATACATATAACATACTGCATTTAAAAAAAAATTGATATTAAGAGCTCGCAATGTTTAGAATGGCAGTAACAAATTAAACTAACCAGTTTACCCTAATGTGAACATACATTTTTACATGTGTTATGTTTGGACATCAATATCAATAGAACACAGGGGCAGGATCTCAAGGGTAGTGATTCAAAAACTGGACTATTTCTGTAAAGAACATCTTGACCAATTTTTTCCCCAGAAATAATTTTCGCTAAGTCTGCTGACAGACTAGTGTCATGGCAAGCTATATTCTAGCATGGGGGCCTTTAATCTATGCAAGCTATTGCAATCATTAAAAAGGCTGACTGACAAAGGCAGTGTATGTGTTAATGTTAAGAAAATTACAACCTCCCAAACTAAAAACTGGCAAAGTCCCGAAACTTTCTTCCACTCCTCACATAACGACATTTAGGACAACTCTTCCTCATTTTTATTAAAGCTTTACTTCAAATGTAAGTTACATCTCACATACCCTTGGAATTTCAAGGCTCATTCTGAAACATACCAAAGACTTTAGTGCTTACAATCTTGGTCCCAGACCCAGCATTGTAGCTGCCCGAAGATTCAGATACTGTTTGACTTGGCCTTCAAACTAGAACAACTGCGATTCTTGCTTTACTTTCAGACTGGTGATACTATTAGTTTAATTAACAAGTTAACAATAGCCTAGCAGCACAGGCTCTTGTTAAATCTCCGGGTATTGTATGCAGGTTCACATATCCAAGTGAATGCAACACTAAGTAGTTACTGGTACCTTGAACTGGGATAGCAGCTCTTCTCCCACAGTAGTAGGCCCAGGTTCATTCTCACGAGTTTCAGCACGACAAAGGATTTCATCAATATCCATTTCCTACAAATACATTTTACCTTTTTAAATATAACTGTATTGTTAATAACGTATTCATCTGATTTCCAAAATTATTTCAGTGAGCTTTTAAATCGTGTTAAAACATTTCAAACTAGTTTTCCTCTTGTGTTTTTAGAGCAACATTAAGGAGCAAATGCTCGGCAAAAATAGCATAAAGATGTTTTAAACAAAAACAGAAACTACTGGAAAGGCTCAGAAATCTTGCAGCATCTGTAAAGAGAAATCAGAATTAATGTTTTGGGTTCAGTGACCCTTCCTCAGAAGGATATTTTAAATTGGATTTGAAGTATTGGCAAGAAAGCAAGACTTTGTCTTGTAAAATCTAAAATAACTCATTTTTACTTAACTTCAACCTCCAAAAGCTGTTGCTTAGTTTGAAATGTACAGGCCTACAGTTTCTTTCATTTTGGCATCACTTTTTGAGTTGTAGTCAGGTGGGACATTTTCCCTGGACTACTGCTCTCAGCGGTATGCATTGCATGTGGAGAAAGATAGGTAAGGAAGATGGAATGAATAAACAGGTGCCACTCGGAGTTTGTGGAAGGTGAGTTGAGAGAGGGTACATAGGTCTGGGGTGCAGGAGAGGATGACCTCTGTCTGCTGTGGAGGATGGTATTCCTGTAATACCAGTCAAGGAACTCACTACTGCTGTGGGCTGACACTCAGCCAATTTACTTGCCAGATTTGTTGGTCTTACACCTATTACGAAAGCTCTTAAGTAAATCAATGTAAAAGCAATGATACATATAGCACACCCAATCCAATCCTCCAAGCTTTTGGCTTTCTGACCCCACGGTCAGGAGGATAAAGCCAGCAACTGGAACTTTAAATTTCACATAAGAACTGTGGAACCACACAGGTCAGGAGTTCAGCATCCTGCAGTGCATTAGCAAATTAAGTTTGAGTCAGAGAATCTGGGTCATAATGACTGCTTAACAGTGACTCTGTAAGAGTGCAACATTGACATTCACAAGTAGGAAGAACCATAGAGAGGTTCCAGTTAAATTATCATTATTAGGGAAAAACCTAAGCCATGATATTTTGGAAGACATCTTCAATGCTCAGGGATAACTGAAATGTTAGGAAACACAACCTTCTGATCTTAAGAAATCAGAGTCTACATTGACAAGATTAGTAACAAAACCTGAATAGATCAATTAAGATATTTGCAATACACAAATGAAAAATAGTAAACAGATCAGACAGAAAGGAGGAGCGTTTCCAGCAATTTGCTTAAAAACATTTAATCTCAGAGAAGTATTATGAGCGTATAAAAGGTCACTCCTAAAATAAGCACTACCGCACTTAGGCGGTAGTGTGGGGGTTAAACTAAAAAAAAAACAAGAAAAGAAAAAAAAGAAAGAAAAAAAAATAAAAGGTCACTCCTTGTTGTTTAGTTACCTGTGGTTCTTGTTCCTCTCCTTCTGGTTCTTTAAAAAGTTCCTCAGCTCCAAACTTCAGGATAGCTGCCAGCTCTTCTTTATTAAAAGGTGTAGAACTGAAATTAGAAGCGATAAGCCAAATAAAATTGGGAATTCTTGACCAAATCCTACAAAAAGCACTCTCGATAGATTTCGAAATGAACTGAAATTCTGGTGCACAGTCTATAACACTAACTTCCACAGCTGAGTCCCATTCAGACAAGAATCCTTCTCAGTTTTCTGCTGAATTTATAAAGATGAAAGCGGATTCAAATTTCTGATTAGCCATTTACAGTGGAGATTTTCTTATTGTATTTGTTCTTTGGACATGGGAATTATTGACAAGACCAACATTCATTGTTCAACTGCATTTGAAAAGGAAATTGTGAGCTGCCTTCTTGAACTGTCACACAACTAATTCCTGGGAAAGGAATTCCGGGATTTTGAGCAGATGAGTGAAAAAAAAAACGCATCATAGCTTCCGGTCAGGAGGATATGTAGCTTGGAGGGATACTTGCAGGTGATAGTATTGCCATGTTATGCTGCTCTTATCCTTCTGCATATTAGATGTCCTAGGTCGGCTAAACAGTAGGGATTCTGTGATTCCAAGGGACTTTGGCAAGTTAATGCAGCACAACTTGAAAGTGGTACACACTGCTGGTCTCTGTGTGCTGGTGGGGATGATGGTGGATAGGATGCCAATCAAGTGGAACGTTCTCTTTACAACAGAGGGGCAGAGATTTAATAGGTGTGTACAAGATTATGACAGATTTAGACTAGGTTGGCAATGACATTCTGTTTCTGATACCTGACAGCACAAGAACGTGGGACAAAGGTTCAATGATTTAGCAATAAATTTGAGAAAGAGGGGAGGAAGAACTGCTTTTCTGCATCCACAATGTAAGTTACTGCAGAACTGCTTTTCTGCATCCACAATGTAAGTTACTGCAGAACTGCTTTTCTGCATCCACAATGTAAGTTACTGCAGAACTGCTTTTCTGCATCCACAATGTAAGTTACTGCAGAACTGCTTTTCTGCATCCACAATGTAAGTTACTCCTACTAATGCTGTCACAATCAGATACATTAAGTAGATTTGCAAGGACAAAATCAAGTAGGTTTCTTTCCACCATTGTTTATTCTCTTCCCAGCCACCACCAATTTACTTATCAAGCCTTGGCCAACCTGGTTAATACTGCATGCTGAAGTTGCCATGCAGAGGACATTATTTGCTCTTGATACTCTAAATGTTACTTCCAAATGATATCCAATGTGGAGAAGCACTATACATCAGCTGAGTAACTGCAGTTAGTAATTAGCAAGCTTGTCCATATTTGACTTGTTGCTTTGAAACTCTTTCGACTGAATATATATTAGTTCCATTTGAACATTTCAAATTTCAAGAATTGCTGATACTACTTTCAAACCTAAACCAGTGGCAAAGTCAGCAGACAGGTACAACTATCAACAGCTGACGCGGAATTACATCTTCATTTACATGTGCTAAAGGAGAGGAAGCTTCAAACAAGGTTCCTGATGTTGCTCATCAGTTGTGGGAAAGTGACAAAGTGACCTAATCTCATGCTGACCTGACTGATAGGCTATAGGAAAGCAGCAATTCCAGAAGAATTCGAGCATCAACCAGCAACAGAGCAGCATTAAAGCCAAACACATTCCTGTCGACATATAAGCACCTCAGAGTCAGACAGCGTAATAACTGGTTTCCTTTGCTAAGGTGCACTTGTGAACCAGTTGGGTTTTATGACAAACTGGCAGTCATGTGGCTGCTATTGCTGATACAAAGCTGCTTTATTCTAATTTATTTCATTATTTGAATTTCAAGTCCTCAACAATTGTGCTGGGAGACAAATTCATGTCTCAATTATCACCCCAATAACATGATAACATCATGTTATATTAATAATAAGTTATGCTTATAGTGATCTGTAATATATTTCAAAGAAAATATAATTCTGCAGAATTGTATTGAATTATCACAAAAGTTAATTGATGTTTGGTCAGAACTCATTTTACTATCTGTGCTACAGTGACAGGGAAGCATTGTAGAATCAAATGTGTTAAAATCACTTTTTTTTTTAATAGTGTACGATAATAGTAGCTGCAGTTTCAGGCACCAGCTTGGAATGCATTTTACTTTTGTATGGTACTGCTAAGTCATAAAATTGCTCTCAACATTGCCTCCCACAGAGAGTCATAAAGTTTGACTATAATTTTATGTACTTGAAAGATTTTTATAAAGGTTTAGATGCTTCCCATAGTCCAGTTGGTACAGTACAAACATTTTACACACCCATTAGCTCTCTCTGAAACCCTAGTGACAATGTTGTGACTGTCATAAGCAGCTTTGAAATGTAATCCATTTAACAGATGCTCTATAGCGTTGTGTTGGTTAAACTTTAAGGAGAAACTTTAAATAGAATATTAAATTTTCAAACAAGGATCTTTGAAACTTGGGTTTCCTTTGTTAAGGTGTGAAAAAAATAAGCAGTGTTGGAGTAACCTGCAGTTTGGCAATTGATCTTCCGGTGCTACCATGCTTGAGAGCAGGCTTTCCACACAGTTATTTTCTTGACCAGAGAGAGAAATCTAAATATTAGATAATTAATAATGTGAAACAAGGAAATGGGAGAGACTCTGAACAATTATTTTGTATACGTCCTTAGAGTAGAAGACAATGGAAACATCACAAGAATAGTAGAAAATCAAAAGGCAAAAATGAGGCAGAGAGAGAGAGAAACTAATGCAACCAAAGGCTGACAAGTCTCTAGACTGGATGGCCTGCATCCTAGGAATGATTATGGAAACACTGATGCATTGATTGTAATCTTGCAAAGGTTCCTAGATTCACAAAAGGTCCCAGCAGAATGGAAAATCGCGAACATAATGTTCCCATCCAAAGCAGGAGATACAAAACAGGAAATTATAAGCCAGCTAGCATAACATCTTGCCTTTGAGAAAATGCTGGATGCTCACCAGACCAATTTCTGAGGTAGCAATTTTGATGTATGAGGAAAGTGCAGGTCAACTGGGCCTGTATGCACTGGAGTTTAGAAGAATGCAAGGGAACCTCATTGAAATGTACAAAACTCTTGACAGGGCTGGACAAAACAAACCAGTGATGCTGCTGCTCAGAGTGGGGCTGGAGGGGGTGTCTCGAAGGGGTCACCATCTCACGATATGCAATAGGCCATTTCCCACAGAGATGAGGAAAAATATATTACTCAGAGGGTGGTGAGCCTGTGGAATTCCCTATCATAGGAAGATATGGAGGCAAAATCAATAAATACATTAAGAAAAATAACATAGATTGGCAGAGTTTAAAGGTGCCAAGGGTAAGGGAACAGTGGGAGTCTGGTGGTGAGAGAGAGGATCAGCTATGGTCGTGTTGAGTAGCAGAGATGGTTCAATAGACATAATAGTCTCACCTCCTATTTTCTACATTTCCATATATATCACTGCTCCTCATCAACACAAAACTCCCTTCCTAACAGCAGAGTAGAAGCACTTTCACCATACAAACAGCGATGATTCAAGATAATAGCGCACACCCATCTCGTCAGATGTTTTGAGGGCCAAGCAATAAATGCTGAGTTTGTCAGTAACATTCACAATCCATCAATCAACAAATGATAACTGTCTTCTTACTGGCTGCTACATATAGAATTCTAAAGGGGCTTGACAGGGTTAATGCTGAAAGTTATGTTCCCCCACATAGGACAGCCTAGGATGCCCTTAAGATGGTGGGGAGTTGCCTTCATGAACCGCTGCAGTACCCAGTGCCTCCAACAGTTTCTTGATATCATGTGGAATAACCTGAATGGGCTGAAGACTGGTATCTGTTTTACTGGGAACCACTGCAGGAGACCAAGTTGGATCATCCACTCAGCGTTGATTGCTAAAGATTATTGTGGAGAAAGTGAGGAGTGCAGATGCTAGAGAAATGAGTCAAGAGTGCGGTGCTGGAAAAGCACAGTGGGTCAGGCAGCATCCAAGAAGCAGGAAAATCGATTCTCCTGCCCCTCAGATGCTGCCTGACCTGCTGTGCTTTTCTGGCACCACACTCTCAATTAAAGATTATTGTGAATGTTTCAGCCTTACTGTTTGCACAGACATGCTCGGTTCTTCCATCATTGAGGATGGGCTATTTGTGAAGCCTCCAGTGACTTGTTAAACTGCATACCAGCATTCATAGAACAATACAGCACAGAACAGGCCATTCGGCCCTCGATGTTGCACCGACATGTGAACTAATCTAAGCCCAGCCCCCTGCACTATCCCATCACCATCCATGTGCTTATCCAAGGATTGTTTAAATTTCAGTAATATGGCTGAGTTAACTACATTGGCAGGCAGGGCATTCCACCCCTTACCGCTCTCTGAGTAAAGAACCTGCCTCTGACATCCTTCTTAAATCTATCACCCCTCAATATGTAGCTTTGCTCCCTCATACAAGCTGACATCATCCTAGGAAAAAAGATTTTCACTGTCTACCCTATCTAATCCTCTGATCATCTTATAGGTCTCTATCAAATCCCCTCTAAGACTTCTTCTTTCCAATCAGAACAGACCAAAGTCTCTCAGACTTTCCTCAGAAAACATTCCATCCAAAACCAGGCAACATCCTGGTAGATCTCTTCTGCACCTTTTCCAATACTTCCACATCTGTCCTGTAATGGGGTGAGCAGAACTGCACACAATACACCCAAGTGAGGTCGCACTAGCGTTTTGTACAGTTGCAGCATGACATTACGGTTCCTGAACTCAATCCCTCTACCAATGAATACCGTATGCCTTCTTAACAGCACTATCAACCTGGGTGGCAACTTTCAGAGATCGATGTACATGGACTCCAAGATCCTTCTGCACATCCACACTACCAAGAATCTTTCCACTGATTCAGTATTATGTCTTCCTGTGATTCTTCCCAAAGTGAATCACCTCGCATTTATCTGCATTGAACTCCATTTGTCACACCTCAGCCCAATTCTGCAGTTTATCCAAGTCCCCCGCAACATTCTTCCACACTGTCCACTACTCCACCTATGCCTGCATCCAAGTCATTTATAAAAATGACAAACAGTAGTCCCAAAAAGATCCTTGTGAAACACCACTAGTAACCAGACTCCAGGCTGAATATTTTCCATCAACCATCATGCGCTGTCTTCTTACAGAAAGCCAGTTTCTAATCAAAACTGCTAAATCACCCTAAATCTAGTGCCCCTGCATTTTCTCCAACAGCCTACCATGTGGAACATTATCAAAGGCCTTACTGAAGTTAAGTATGGCTGGATGTGGTTGTGAGCTTGCTTCGCTCATGCTGGTCAACACGCAAGTAGCCCTGTTTACTGACTTTACCAGGTTGACTACATTTTTAGGAATGTGTGATGCTGCTCGTGGCATGCCTGCCTGCACTTTTCACTGAACCAGGGTTGATTCATTGGTTCCACAGTAATGATTGACTGGGGGATATGTCAGGCCATGAGGTTTTAGATTGAGTTGGAGTATGATTCTGCTGCTTTTGATGGCCCACAATGCCTCATGAATGCCCAGTCTCAAGTTGCTAGATCTGTTCAAATCCCATTGCAATTAGCACTCTGACATTGCTACACAACACAACTGAGGGTATTATCAATGTGAAGGCAGGACTTCATCCCCAGAAAGACTGTATGGTGGACACTTTTGTGATACTGCTGTTGAGTCACAAATAACCCAGAGGATGCAAGGACGACAAATGTCCTTCCCCAAAGGTGATGGTTTTTATGACAATAGTTTTTTGATCATCATTTTTTACTCCATCAATTAGCATGATGACAGAATCATTGAATTACCGCTCCAGTGACTTAGAGTCAGAGATGCACAGCATAGAAACAGACCCTTCGGTCCAACCCCTCCATTACGACCAGATATCCTAACCCAATCTAGTCCCACCTGCCAGCACCCGGCCCATATTCCCTCCAAACCCTTCTTATTCATATACCCATCCAGATGCCTTTTAAATGTTGCAACTGTACCAGCCTCCATCACTTCCTCTGGCAGCTCATTCCATACAATTGCCACCCTCTGTGTGAAAACGTTGCCCTTTAGGTCTCTTTTATATCGTTCCCCTCTCTCATTTAAACCTATGTCCTCTGGGTATGGACTCCCCCACCCCAGGGAAGAGACAGCCTATTTATCCTATCCATGCTCCTCATGATTCTATAAACATCTATAAGGTCACCCCTCAGCCTCCAATGCTCCAGGAAAAACAGTCCCAGCCTGTTCAGCCTCTCGCTATAGCTCAAATCCTCCAACCCTGGCAACATCTTTGTAAATCTTTTCTGAACCCTTTCAAGTTTCACAACATCTTTCCGATAGGAAGGAGACCAGAACTGCATACAATATTCTAAAAGTGGCCTAACCAATGTCCTGCACAGTTGCAATATGACCTCGCAACTCCTGTACTCAGTACTCTGACCAATAAAGGAAAGCATACCAAACACCTTCTTCACTATCCTATCTACCTGTCACTCTACTTTCAAGGAAATATGCACCTGCACTCCAAGGTCTCTTTGTTCAGCAACTCTCCCTAGGACCTTACCATTAAGTGTATAAGTCCTGCTAAGATTTGCGTTCCCAAAATGCAGCACCTCGCATTTATCTGAATTAAACTGCCATCTGCCATTTCTCAGCCCATTGGCCCATCTGATCAAGATCCTACTGAAATCTGAGGTAACCTTCTTCGCTTTCCACTGCACCTACAATTTTGGTGTAAGCTGCAAACTCACTAACTATACCTCTTAGGCTCACATCCAAATTATTTCTAAAAATGACAAAAAGTAGTGGACCCAGCACTGATCCTTGTGGCACTCCACTGGTCACAGGCCTCCAGTCTGAAAAACAATCCTCCACCCTCCACCTTTGAGCCAGTTCTGTATCCAAGTGGCTAGTTCTTCCTGTATTCCATGAGATCTAACCTTGCTAACCAGTCTCCCATGGGGAACTTTGTCAAACACCATACTAAAGTGCATATAGGTCGTGTCTAATGCACTGCCCTCATCAATCCTCTTTATTACTTCTTCACTTACCACACTGCCATGTAAGAATATAGAACGTTACAGCGCAATACAGGCCCTTCGGCCCTCGATGTTGCGTCGACCTGTCATACCAATCTGAAGCCCATCTACCCTACACTATTCCATGTACGTCCATATGCTTACCCAATGACGACTTAAACATGCTCAAAGTTGGCAAATCTACTACCGTTGCAAAGCATTCCTTACCCTCACTACTCTGAGTAAAGAAACTACCTCTGACATCTGTCCTATATCTATCACCCCTCAATTTAAAGCTATGCCCCCTCATGCTCGCCGTCACCATACTTGGAAAAAGGCTCTCCCTATCCACCCTATCTAACCCTCTGATTATCTTATATGTCTCTATTAAGTCACCTCTCAACCTTCTTCCCTCTAACGAAAACAGCCTCAAGTCCCTCAGCTTTTCCTCGTAAGACCTTCCCTCCATACCAGGCAACATCCAAGTAAATCTCCTCTGCACCCTTTCCAAACCTTCCACATCCTTCTTATAATGCGGTGACCAGAACTGTACACAGTACTCCAAGTGCGGCCACACCAGAGTTTTGTACAGCTGCAGCATAACCTCATGGTTCTGGAACTCTATCCCTCTATTAATAAAAGGCAAGATACTCAGAGAAGACTAAATTTTCATTTGACACTGCTTTTGGATTCTGCCCAAAAACTATTTATTACTCAGTGTGGTTTAAACATTTATGTTGTGTTAAACTTACGTATTTATTTTCCAAAATCAAAAATAAAACAATGAAAGGGTTTCCAAAATATTAGGAGAAGTAGGTTCAGGGCGACAGTACATATTATACATCTGTAACAAAGTTGAAAAGAATAAAGGCAACTTGAGTCAAGAAATATTATACACTACAATTGGGCTTCAAGAAACTGTCAGAATGGAAAATCCCTTCTTTTCTCAGGTGAACTGTTAAAGCAGAGATATTAACAGCAAAGAATCAAAGGCAAGATACTCATGGAGTTGTCAAATAATAAATGACTTCTTTTAGCTAATCGTTCTTGGACCATAAATGATACTTCACAGGAAAATGTAGCTACCTACTTTGTAGGATTGGAGCCAGTATGTAGCACAGTTTTCCCTGTTGTATCCATTCGTTGTATAACAAGGTGATCCAGCACCATCTTTTTCTTTGCTCTTTCAATGATTTCTTCTTCCACTGTTCCCTTTGTAACTAGCCGATATATATTAACCTGAAAAGATGTATTATGTACATTATATCCTCAGATTAATTTTTAAAATCAAACTTTATATTTACAAGGATGTTGGTGAGCAAGATTCTTTCAGGTATACCATTCAAGTCTCAGAAAATATTTCATCTTTGATAAAACTGCTCTGAACTTGGAGTAAGCCTTTTTAAAATTAGAGAAAGTGTAAAGTCAGTCTTTGTGAAGAATGTTAAAAGTTAAAATTACATTCAGCATGGTTAAAAATTAAATTCCACTATAGTGTGACCGACAGAAAAGAAATTTAATTACCTGCTTTTTCTGACCAATTCTGTGAGCTCTTGCTTGTGCCTGTAAATCATTCTGTGGGTTCCAGTCTGAATCGAAAATAACTACAGTGTCTGCAGATGCCAGGTTTATACCCAACCCTCCTGCTCTGGTTGATAGCAGAAAGCAGAAATCCTGTGGTCAAAAGGAGACAAATCCCAAAAGCAGATTCTTCACAACAGCTCACAAACACAACAAAAAGGGAAATGGATATTCATACATTTTCTTCTCCAGTTTGAACAATTGGTTAGACATTTGATTGTGCGCTCTCTCAACATTTCAACAAATGTTTATATACAATGTGGAAATAACACACAAATTGACAAATACTATATCTGCAGAATTCTGCAATATTGAAACATAATTAAAAAATCAATTACGTTTACTTTAATAGCTCTTATGAACGTATCCAAATAATCTCTCACCATCCATCTCTCAGATGTATGCAAGTTGCTGAATAGAACTGTCATTCCGTAAAAAAGTAACATCAGCAACTTGCAAGTGATTTATCTGGGATTGTTTTATACAGACACAACAAGTACCCAATTCAATACCTGCTCTGACAAGACTGTTTATGAAAAGCATGTGTTTGATTCTTGTGGGTTACAAAAATATCAAGTTAGTTCTGATTATTTCATTAAGCTGGATCAAATAGGTACAGGATGTCTGATAATCACTTGGAAGATGGTTAGGAAGGTCTCACTGAAGGAAATTTCAGAATATTGGAATGACTGGGGTGCACGTATTTACTTTATAAAGGAACAGAATATTCACATTTATAAACAATGTAAATTAGTGGTTAGGTCTCAGGAGCCAACTAGAGTCCACTTCTGGTAAGACACTTTGTTAAGATAATGCAGGGGAAATTTACTCGAATGATACCAAGAATGAAAGACTTCAGTTACATCGAAAGATTAGAAAAACTTGCAATGTTCTCAGCGTAGAAATGTTAAGGAGAGATTTAGCGGAGAGGTTTCATGGAATAGCTTAGAAAGACTTATCCAATTCAGATGGGCCAATGATGAAAAGTAACAAATTTAAGGTTACTAGGAAATGAATTAAAGGTTTAAAAAAAGAAATTTGTTTACTGAAGCAATTTGAGGATTTTGAGTGCACTGCCTGAAGAGAGTGGTGGCAGCAGATTCAATAAGCATTTTCAAATGGTATTAAATAAAACTGTAAGGAGAAAATTTGGTAATAGAGAAAGGGAAAGCAAGTAGAACTAATTAGATAGCTCTCTCAAAGAGTTAGCACAGTCTTGATGGACAAATCAACATTAAGATAGAATTCTTTCCTGTCTTATTTCTCCTGCCACTATATTAGAAGTAGATATTTCAGTATCCTGCTATTTGCTAGAAACTACCCTTTAAACAATTTGGATGGATCTTTGTGGAGGTATGTGGGATTGCTTTCATATGGAGAAAGTGAGGACTGCAGATGCTGTAGATCAGTGTTAACAATGCGGTGCTGGAAAAGCACAGCAGGTCAGGAAGCATCCCAGGATCAGGAGAATCGGCGTTTCGGGCATAAGCCCTTCATCAGGAATGAGGCTTGTGGATAGGGGCTGAGAGATAAATGGGGGGAGTGGTGGAGGTAGCTGGGAAAGCAATAGGTGGATGAAGGCGAGGGAGAAGGTGATAGGTCAGAGGGGGCCAGTGATGGACAGTCCGGAGAGCGGTACTGAATTGGAGGCTTGGGACTGGTATAGTGTGAGGGGAGGGGAAATGAGGAAGCTGTTGAAGTCCACATTTATCCCATGTGGTTGCAGGATGCCAAGGTGGAATATGAGGCATTCCTCCTCCAGGCGTCAGGTGGTCATGGATTGGCAGTTGAGGTGGTCAACAACTTCTCCTTACAATCTTCCCACTTCCTCCAAACCAAAGGGCACCCAGATGGAACCAGGCTATGCCTGCCTGTTTGTCAGATATGTGCACCACCCCCCAGTTCCTCCGCTTTATTGATGACTGTATTGGCACTGCCTCATGCTCCCACAAGGAGGTTGAACAGTTCATCAACTTCACCAATACATCCACCCCAACCTCAAACTCACCTGGACCATCTCAGCAACCTCCCTCCCCTTCCTGGACCTCTCCATCACCGTCTCTGGCAACCGACTAACCACAGATATATACAAGCCCACCAACTCTCACAGCTACCTAGACTACAACTCCTCCCACCCTACCTCCTGTAAAAACGCCATCCCTTATTCCCAATTGCTCCGCCTCTGCCGCATCTGTTCCCGGGATGACCAATTCCACCTCAGAATGTCCCAGATGGCCTCCTTCTTCTAAGATCGCCTTTTCCCTTCCTACGTGGTTGACAATGCCCTCCAGCGCATCTCCTCCACTTCACACACCGCCGCCCTTGAACCCCACCCCTCCCAATGCAACAAGGACAGAACTGGTCCTCACTTTCCAGCCCACTAAACTCCACATACATCACATCATTCTCCGCCACTTCTGCCACCTCCAAACAGATCCCACCACCAGATATATATTTCCCTCCCCACCCCTACCAGTGTTCCCAAAAGACCATTCCCTCTGCAACCCCCTCGTCAGGTCCACACCCCCCACCAGCCTACACCCCACTCCTAGTAGCTTTCTCTGCCACCGCAGGAAATGCAAAACCTGCACCCACACCACTCCCCTCATCTCCGTCCACATCCGTTAGAAATTCACCTACACCTCTCCCAAAGTCATCTACTCTATCAGTTGCACCCAATGTGTCTCCTCTACATCGGGGAGACAGGATGCCTTCTTGTGGATCATTTCAGAGAACATCTTTGGGACACCCACACCCACCAACCCCACCCCCCCATGACTGAACACTTCAACACCCCCTCACACTGTGTCAAGGACATGTAGGTCCTGGGTCTCCTCCACACCTAACCCTAATCACTAACGCCTGGAGGAGGAACGTCTCATATTCCGCCTTGGGACCCTGATCCTGTGTGTTTGCAAAGTGGATTTCAATAGCTTCCTCATTTCCCTGCCTCCCACATTATCCCAGTCCCAAGCCTCCAACTCAGCACCGTCCTCCGGAGCCGTTCATCAGCGCCCGTGACCTATCCTCTTCTCCCTCACCTTCATCCATTTATTGCTTTCCTTTGACTAATTATTTCTCTCTGTTCACAATCGGTAGTGAATGGAGGATTAACTGAGCCATGGGTTTGCCTCTCAGTAAAGTTGTGCGAGTCCAATTGTCTTGTAAAAAAAACTGCATTGATTCAATGATGTGCATCGTTTATCTCTCAAACAGCCGAGACATGATCATGTAATTCACAGCTGAACAAAATGGACAGACTCTTGCCCTGGGATTCAAGCACAGGCATTCTCTTTATTTCTTACTCAATGTTTACTTCTTACTATCCCATGCATATTCTCACACACACACACACACACACACACACACACACACACACGTTATATCTTACATCTGATCCTTCTGCATTGAAATGGTCCAGCGCTTGCTTCCTTAACTCGCCCTTAATAGATCCATCTAGTCGCTGAGAGAGAAAAATAGTCACCATTACTGTGTGGCATACTATAGCAAAATACAGAAAATACTTAAAATAACTATATCCTACAGATTTGTCCTTTGCTGATGGACAGTGCCATTTGTCTTTGTAGATCATTCAATTTAATCTGCTGCACAGAACATAAATTAAGGATGCAAAAGGATAACTGGCTCAAAGGCTTACTAACTATTTCTCAAACTTAAAGTAAAACAAAGAACTGCAGATATTGGACATTTGAGGCAAATTAAAACAGAAATTGATGTAGAAACTTGGGTCTAGCGCCATCTTTCAGAAGAGTCACAGGACTTGAAACATTAACTCTGTTTTGTCTCCACAGAGTTGTGCTAGCCATAGCTGTTTTTGTTTATTTTGAATTCTCAAACCTAACTGGTTTCATATTGAAATAAAAACTCGATTGAACATGACATAGTCAATGTTACACAGAGCAATTTTTGATTAACTGAATGAACAGTAATAACTTATTACAACCAATTTGTACAATGGCTATGAAATAAGTCTGGATTTGAAGTTGGAAGTGAATATCATTTCATACCTTTAGAACACGAGCTCAAAGAAAGAGCAGCCTAGTGTTCATGAATGCAACAAGCTATAAAAATTCCCACTTTACTTCTAATCCCTAATTTTAGATCAAACATGTACTGGCAACCTCTCTGTCATTCTTATGTCAGAATAGAGACCATACAATAGTCTGACCCTTTCAATTAACTTGACCATACGCTTGGTTTGTGATGGGAGATTCACATATTAAAACAGGAAAAATAACGTTTAAGAGAAAATTGGTGCTTAGAAAAAAACTCGCAAACTCTTCACTTTGATT
The DNA here is from genome assembly GCF_047496795.1 of Chiloscyllium punctatum. Taxonomy (NCBI): domain Eukaryota; kingdom Metazoa; phylum Chordata; class Chondrichthyes; order Orectolobiformes; family Hemiscylliidae; genus Chiloscyllium; species Chiloscyllium punctatum. Next base: position 63,581,288 of record NC_092740.1, read on the forward strand.
ACCTAAAATAAAGTGGTGTAACTACAAGAATTCTGTAAAACACGAACTTGTTGCAAATAAATGGTACGCACTTATTACAATGCACTTTAAAATGAGTTTTTGTCATTCACAACAGTGATCCTTAGGCAGAATAAAAACAGAATAAGGCTCAGAGAATTAAGTGACACGAGTTAAGATGCTCTGTATTTAGTGGCCTCTCCAACTGGCTGGAAAACAGTTCCTCTTCAAGTATTTGTTCAATTCTCTTTTGAGTGTGATAAATAGAGCTGCTTCCATTGGATTTTCAGCTGTGCATTCCAGATCACCTTAACACTGCATAAAAATAAACTAACAGTCTCTCCAGTTCTTTATACATCTTTCTTTCAGTTACTGACCTTCACGGCAGTGCAAATAATTTCCTCCCAAAACTCTCAAACTTTACCTAACTTCCTTTCCTACACTTAAGGGAAACAACCTCAAGTTCACTAGTTGCTCCATATTACTGAAGTTCTTCATCCCTGAAACACTTCCAGTAAATCTGCTCTGCACCTTTCCAATGGATTCTCCAACATTGCAATACTTCGGACCTATTTCAATGCTTGTAAAGTACTTAGATCACTGCAATAGTAACTCAAGGTTAATTTGTTTTCCCTCTGTGTACTTCTTAGCTCAGAGCCCAGATGAGCTCAGGCACAATCTTTATGACCAATGCCACTAACAATCTGCTGCAATTCAAGACTGTCAGCAAACAGGTAATTTAAGATTTTCAACATTCGTACCAATAATAAATTTGATAGATTTTGACAATAACACTTTTAAAATGCACTTCCAAACACGCCGCAACATTTAAGGTCGCTTTTTTTATTTGCAAATAATTCCCCTCTTTGGAAATCCTTTTTCGATTCTGCACTTGCACCTATATCACTAATACCACACCTAGCCCCAAGCAGGAACTTATCAGTTGATTTTTCTCTAGTTCTGATCTACTGCTGTTGATACAAAATCCCACGTGTCTGAAGAGGAGTAGCATGCATGATCAAATGTACTGTCATCAACATTCATGTGTGAACTTTTCCCAGCAGTTTATAAATCCAGAGTGGGAATACTGACCTGGAAACAAAACTGTCGGCATTTCAAATATTCTGCTAAAATATCCAGCATCCGAACCATTTGAGAGAAGATAAGAACTCTGTGGCCTCGCTCCTTTAGTCGACAAAGCAGCTTGTCCAACAGTATCAGCTTCCCGCTATTACGGATCAAATGCTAGGAAAACAAAAAAATCAGAAAGTAATTCAAACAAGAGACCTGCATGCCTTTTAATAAATAAGTAAACACAATCAATTGAATGTTCTACAAAGACAATGGCTAATCTCACCAAAGTCTGCCACATTATAATTACATTAATTTCAAATTCATAAATGGATATTGCATTTTTACTCATATTCCCTGTTAAGAGTTACAATGAAACTGATCATAAAAATGCATGCCACTGCTTTGAATATCAATAAGCAAATCGTCAAGATGATTGTATAGGTTTCATTGAGTTATACCTCAGTAATCTGATTTCCTTCCTAAAGGACAAGAACAAATTTAATCAGCAAGAGAATCAAGGGTTATAGGGAAAAGGCAGGAAAGTAGAGTTGAGGATGATCAGATCAGCCCATGATCTCACTGAAGGGCTGAGAAGACTCAATGGGCTGAATGGTCTACTTCTGTTCTTACGTCTAATAGATGGGTTTTTATGACATTCAACCAGGGTACCAAGGTCACTATTACAGGCACTCTCTTTTTCTTTAATTTCCAAATTTATAAATCTAATTTAAATTCCATCAACTTCCAAGGTAGGATTTTAATCCAAGTTGCCAGAACATTAAAATAAAACAAAGAATTGTAGATGCTGAAGACACTAAACAGAAACAGAAATTGATGGAGAAACTCAGCAAGTCCAACAGCATTTGGGGACAGAAAGCAGAGTTAACATTTCCAGTCCAGTTCTTCAGAACCAGGTTCTAAAGTAGTATCACTGGACTCAAAAATGTTGACTCTGTTTTCTCTCAACAGATGCTGTTGGACCTGCTGAGAGCTGCTCTAGCAATTTCTATTTTGGTCTCAACACCATTATCCTGGGCTTATGGATTGTTTCCAAATCCAGTGACATTACAACTAAAATACTGCCTCACCTGAAAGTTGTGAAACTAAAAATTAGCATGTGTAAAAATGAAAAAGTGACTGTGGAACTGCCAAACTGCATTTAAACAAAATCCGACTGGCTCACGGAAACCCTTCAGGGACAGAAACCTGCCCCTCTTAACTGATACGAATCCCACACCAACGTACGTCCTGAAGCAGCTTAGTAAACCACTCAAACACATAAAAGTGATTCGTGAATAATGATTCGGTAAAGCAGCCCACACCTCAGTGTAAATAGGGATGTAATGAGTGCTACACTTGCCAACTCTGCCCACATTCTATTAATATACAGCTTCCATCATTTACAAACATAATTTGTTATATTTAACCTATGATTATGTTATTATTGTTTCCTAGTATCAGAAATGGCAATGTGAAAGATATTCTAAACTCATCTGAATGAGTTTTTTGGGCATCAATTCAGTTCTTTTGACCCAGTAAAACAAAAACAAATCAACACAATTGTTTAATAGTCAAGTCTTAAATATTTAGATTAAAACATTATCCACACATGCTGGAATTAATCTAATCCATATGCACAAGTAGATAATAAATGTACACATATATGGTTACCTCACATATCATACCTGTAAGGCCTCCTGTCTGTTATAGAAATTATTATCTTCCGGAATTTTAATGAGGTAGCAATGGTTACAACATTTTTTAAGTTCCATCATGATATTGAGAAAGCCGGAAGTGCTGCCTTTACACCCTTTGCTCAGGGCTTTATAATTCCTGGTTAAAATCCACCTATTGCATTGTAAGATAAAAATATTGGCAATTAGCACCAACATTATAATATCAATCAACAGTCAGGACTACCAACTAACAACCATTAATTAGGTATCAAGGTTTAATATACAGATATTATTTAAGTAGTTTTAATGGTTCTAAACATAATATCACCCCATAGCACATTGAAATCAAATAGTTACAAGTTTCATATGCAACCATTTATCAATTCAGCATGCCTAACAAGAGGAGTTTTGTATTATACATCTCCACAGGAACTTCCTTTATATACTTTTCCCTTTTATTTTGCAAATCTGTCAGTGCTCATAAAGGCAAGATATAAATACACATCATGCCTTTCTGCAGAATACAAAGCAGGTATATGCTCTAAAAGTCTCAATAGCTCTTTTTCATTAGTTTAGTGAAAATTATCATTTTTAGAAATTATCTATAAATTATGTTCAATTATCTGTTGTGACCAATTCAAATTGATTTTCATTTACTATTATTAATAAAACATTTGAACATATTTATTCATGGGAGTTGCTTACTTATAGTATTGCTTTTGGACTGCACTCATCTCTACTCGCAAGATTTGTTCAACTTTAGCAGGTAGAGACTTTTCAACATCTTTTTTCACTCGTCGCAGCAAGAATGGCTCAAGTTCTCGATGAAGGCTGGTGTATCCAACTTCTCTTCCTTTACCATGTTCCTCTTCAAACACTTCCCAGGAAGAAAATCTTTTCCCCCACAAACAGAAATAGCACTTTTATTTAGTAGCATGGATCAGCTATTGATAAATAAAACTACTTCAAAGCATTAAATAGATAATACAAATACTGGAAGCATTGAATGTAATAGTAAACGCACCTAATAGTTTCAAAAATCTTTATATTGTTGAACAGCTGTTTTACAGTATTGACAAACTGCTGAGGTCACTTAAACCCAGTAAAGATTCACCTGACATGCTTTTAATTTAACAATTTTTCACCTAAAAATTAATTATGACACTTTTCTCAAAAATTAATTCCTGTAACAATTTCAAGTGTTAAAATTAAGAAATATAATCACGATAATTCAGAGGCTATTTATGATCACATGCCCAATACAAAATCCAGCTGCAGAGGTTCACTTTAGAGGTAGAAATTACAGAATTTGAATTAGCGCATTTTGAAAAGATTTGTAGCTCAGGTTGAAGTTCTGGATGTAGGTTTGCTCACTCAGCTGGAAGACTCGTTTTTATATACAGATGAGGAAGGACACCACTTCGACTGGGAGAACACACCCTTCCTAGGACAAGCCAGAGACACTCACGAGAATTTCTAGAAGCATGGCAATCCAACTGGAACTCTATCAACAAACACATTGACTTGGGTCCCATTCACCATCCAGAGAAGAACAGGAAATGACATCACCACAGGAAATGACAGCACCGACTGGAGGAAATCTAAACACATAAATACAAAGCAGGCCATGCCACCAGTGCTTCATCTGGAGGCTCACTTACGTTATCTAGTACGGTGACGAAATGTGAAAAATGAACCTTCCAGTTCAGCAAGCAAACCTACATCCAGAATGTGAATTATTAAAAGCATAGAACTATTATTAATAAAACATTTGAACATATTTATTCATGGGAGTTTATTCATGTATTGAAAATTCAACGGGTTAAGTTGCTAACTTCAAACGATGTCTGTAATTGCTACAAAATACAGTCAAGACCACTAGGTTGAAAGAAGCCTCTGCCTCACAAGCGATGAACTGTTTTATTCCGTAGCTATAATTTTGTTAAATACTGATTATTTTTATACAGAGCCTGCAGAAGTTGGAGCTGTCAAGAATGAGCCACCAAATGTTAGCTCAAATTATTTATCTTCTTTTAATTCTGGTGTCAGAAAAGGTAACAGTCTTGCAAACAATATTGAATCCCCTAGAGTGTGGAAGCAGGTCATTCGGCCCATCGAGCCCACTCCGACCCTCTCAAGAGCATCCCTCCCCCTGCCAACCCAACCCTGTAACCTTGCATTTCCCATGACTAATTCATGTAGCCTGCACATTCCAAAACACTATGGGCAATTTAGTATTGGCCAACCTACCTAATCTACACATCTTTGAACATTCCATACAATTAAATAACATTGCCTGGCAAATAAAAAGTAATCATGAAAGAAAAACCCTATGCTTACACGATGCCTCAAACTGTATTCAACAAATGAAGCAGGTTTTAGGACAAGCAGCGAATTTGCATTCAGCAACATGATAATGATCAGAAATCTGTTTTTCATGACAGCAGCTAACATAAAATTGACCAGGACACTGAGTGAGGGTATTTTCCCAAAGAATGAAACCTTTCCACTGTAACACAATTTATCCCTAATTTAGCACCTATATTACCAAAATCTAAATTCTTCTTACACTTACTTTTCTGGCATGATGAAGTGAAGGAGGGACCAGAGTTCTTTGAGTGAGTTTTGGAGTGGAGTCCCAGTTATGAGTAGCCTGTGATTTGACTTGAAGTCAATCATGGTTTTATACAGGAGTGAGTCATCATTCTTCAGACGATGGGCTTCATCTACTCCAATGAAAGCCCAGTTTACACCTCCGAGGAATGACTGAAATAGAATAACAAATCATAACATTTAAGTGTTTTAAACACAGATTAATTAAAGGTTTTACATTTTGAACCTCTATCTGGAAAATCTTGGGATGGATTTTATCAACAGTTAACTGTGCAGATGTTTTTATTCAGTGGGCTAATAATGCATCATAAAAACTAATGAACTATAGAATCCACTAAATTATGGTACGATATAATTGTAAAGGGTAGCAATCCACCAATCAATCATCCAAATGATAGATGACGGTGTCTGATCAACATGAGAATCATCTCAACAGGACCAATGAATTACCTTTCCAGTTTTGCCTTCCAGCAATAATACCCAATTTTTTCCACTGTTTGTGTATACACAGAGGGGAGTAAATATGGGGGTTAGAGATTTAACTAGTAGATTGTGGGTCATCACAGGCAATGATCAACAGCTATTTTGCAGTGTTTTCACAGCTCTGCCTGATCCTGACCTTCCATACATATTCCAGGAATAGCGGGGCTTGGTTTCCAGCATGCTTCCCCAATGAAACTTAACAAATATTTAAATACTTAAAATTAGATGGTTTCAAGGTGGATATTTGCTTATCTTGCCCTCGTAATGTATTGCATTCGGACGGTCTGAAAAATATCCTTTACTAATGTGACTTCCTATTTTTCCATTGCAACTATCTGATCTATGAATTAAACTACATTGTTAGTAGGCAGTCTTTTCTCTAGTATGTTCTCTTTCAGTTATTTGTGGCACATTATTACCAATCCATAACTGCTCTTGAGAACGTAACATAAGAACCAGGAGCAGGAGTAGGCTATCTGGCCCTTTGAGTCCACACCGCCATTCAGTAAGATCATGGCTGATCTTTTTGTAACCTCAGCACACTTACCCACCCTCTCACCATAACCCTTAATTCCTTTATTGTTTAAAAAATTATCTTAGCTTTAAAAACATTCAATGAGGAAGCCTCAACTACTTCACTGGGCAGGGAATTCCACAAAATCACAACCCTGTGGGTGAAGAAGTTCCTTCTCAATTTGGTCCTAAATCTGCTTTCCCCTAATTTTGTGGCTATGCCCACTTGTCCTAGTTTCACCCACTAGTGAAAAAATCCTCTATACTTGTAGCTTATCTATTCCCTTCATAATTTTATATGTTTCTATAAGATCATTTCCCCCCCGCCCCCCATTCTTCTAAATCCCAATGAAAATACTCAGTCTCTCCTCATAAGCCAATCCCCTCAACTCAGAATCAATCTAATGAACCTCCTCTGCACCCCTTTTTCTGTGCATCATTTCTCAAGTAAAGAGATCGATACTGCACACAGTACTCCAGGTGTGGCCTCATCAGCACCCCGTACAGATGCAACATAACCTCCCTGCTTTTAAACTCAATCCCTTTAGCAATGAAAGACAAAATCCTATTTGCCTTCTTAATTACCTGTTGCATCTACAGACCGACCTTTTGTGATTCATGCATAAAGACACCCAGGTCCCTCTGCACAGCTGGATGCTGCAATTTTTTACCATTCAAGTAATAGCCCTCTTTGCTGTTATTCCTATCAAAATGGATGACTTCACATTTATTAATGCTGGAAAGGTGAAATTTTTAAAATGTGCTAACAATACACAAATGGTAATGCAATATTTTAAAGTCAAGCATTATTTTTTTTCCCAAATCAAAAAGCAGTTCTGGTCATTATCATGAAATTCTGAATGGTGTCCCTTCACAGATGCTACCAGAATGACTGAATATTCTGAATTTCTGAACCCAACATCATCTTTGAGTTTTTTTTTTATTGTTAGTATAATTATACATATTGATTTCATCAGCTAATCATATAAATTAAGAAAATCTCTACAAATGCAAAAGTATGTTCGCAACATAGCGCCCTTACAAAATACTTGACAGTTGGTTGAGTATAGTGGAGACTTGCATTGAAAATATTTGTGACAATTACAACTTGAAATTAAAAAACTACAGAGCTGGTTACGTACTCACCTTGTCCTTCAGCAAGATTTCGTACGTTGTTAATAATATATTGAATTTCAACCGTTTAGTCTGAGGATGCATCCATTCATATGTTCTTATCTGGCATCAAAGCAAATTTATGATAGTCAAAAAACTTAAGTCTGCATGTTTACTGATCAATTATTGTGCACTGACAAGAATTAAGGAGCACGCATTTAAAATACTTGAGAATGAATACAGGCTAAAATAGGTCGTTCACTTCTCAGATAGTAATGAGCCTCTGCAATGTGTTACCAGCTTGCAGTTTGTTTACTCTTGAGACTTTCAAAATGAAGTTGGACTGGCTTTTCATTGGGACAAAGAATACATGATTTAATTAAGCTTATGTGGATAATTTAATGTAATGTGGTTCTGAAAAAGAGCCACATTGGACTCAAAGCATTACTGCTGTTTCTTCTCCACCTGCTGAGTTTCTCTAGTACTTTAATTACACTTTTATTTAAGTTAAAAACCAATGGCCACTGTAATCTATTTAAGTGGTTTCAATTGGAGGGGGTGAAAAATTTCATCTCCTTTATCGCCCTGGGATTTTGCCTCTGTCAAGTGGCTACTGGTGCGTGACAAGTATTGAAGTCCATTTCCAGACCAAAATGTTTCTATGTTCAAACATGGAAATTACTACATGCAGTGTTTTTTACTGAAATCTCCATTAAGTAACTACCTTCTTCACACAAAAATACAGGCTTAGCAATGATGCACCAGTTCTAACAAAGTATTATCAGATTCTGCTATCTTCTGCTAAAACCGATGACCATTTCTGGTTTCTTTACCCTACTGCGAATCGTATGCTTAAATTGCATACCTATTGCTTGAAATTCTTTGTCCCTGAGATTATCTGCCTCCTTCACCATAGCCCACATGACCAAATTTCTTCCAAGATACATTTCCTGTAACTTAAACTCTCATCTCTCGAGTTTTCTCCTGTCTCTCTTTGTGCCCCCTCAGAACTTATCCTGCCAAATCCTGTTGTCTCACCCCGCTTCCATTTAACTGGTGCCCACCCAACTTCCCTTGCACCTCTTCTTCACATCTGTTTTTGTCACCTATCTCCACATACAAAAAAAAAGAATTTGATCCTGTCATTGTAGATCAACCACACATTGCTATCTCTTCATCTCCAAATTCCTTGAATACATTGTTGCTTCCCAAACCAGAAGGATCACCGGACTTGAAATGGTGACTCTGCTTTCTTCCAAAGATGCTGTCAGGCCTGCTGAGTTTCTGCAGCAATTTCCATTTTTGTTTGTCTTCCATTGGACTTGATGGTTGAATTCCTCCAGCCAGAACTTTATTCATGCTGCAACACCTAGATAACTCTTCTCAGAATCAGAGTGGCATTCTCTGTGCTTGTGACAAAGGTAAACTATCCCTCTTCATCCTTTGCAACAGCAGCATTTGGCACTGCTAAATGCAACATCCTCCTCCAAAGTCATCAAACTCCTTGAAAGCACACTCATCTAGTTCCAGTTATTATCAAAGGATCATCTGCAATGATTTATCTTCCTACTCCTACACCATCTGTCACTTGCAATGACAGCAAGGATTCATAGATATTTCTCATTTATATGCTGCCTCTTAATGTTTTCTAGGAGAAAGTGAGGACTGCATATGCTGGAGATCAGAGCTGAAAATGTGTTGCTGGAAAAGCACAGCAGGTCAGGCATAGCAACACGACAGCTGGAGGAAGAGCACCTCATCTCCCACCTAGGAACCCTCCAACCACAAGGAATGAACTCAGATTTCTCCAGTTTCCTCATTTCCCCTCCCCCCACCTTGTCTCAGTCCCAACCCTCGAACTCAGCAATCTTCTTCCTGACCTCTCCGCCCCACCCCCACTCCGGCCCATCAGCCTCACCTTAACCTCCTTCCACCTCTCGCATTTCCAACACCCCTCCCCCCAAGTCCCTCCTCCCTACCTTTTATCTTAGCCTGCTTGGCACACTCTCCTCATTCCTGAAGAAGGGCTCATGCCCAAAACGTCGATTCTCCTGCTTCTTGGATGCTACCTGACCTGCTGCGCTTTTCCAGCAACACATTTTCAGCTCTGCCGCTGCCATCCAAAAGCTGCCAGCAGTGCACTGACACAATCCACCAACTCTTTATTGCTTCTAAATTGTTTGTGTCCATCCAACACACTGTACTAGATGAGCAGAAATTTTCTCCAACTAAACATTAGACAGAAGCTATTATCTTTGATTCTCACGACTTAGTCACCAACTCCACCCAGCTATCTTAGGCTGCAACAAACTGTTCAAGTGTTTGACCCAGATAGAAGCTTCTGATCACATAATTATGCCATCTTAAGATTGCATCCTCCACTGCCTTAACAGTGTACAAATCTGTCCTGGCTCAGCACATCTGTTTTTGAAACCCACATTATCCACATCTTTGTACTACTAGATCGGACTGTTGCAAAGCACTCCTGGTCAGCCTGCCACATTCTACTTTGCAAACTTGAGGACATCCAACATTCTACTGTCTAGATGCTAACTCTCACCAAATCTATTCACCATTCCTTCTGTTCTTATCGACATACATTGGCTCAGTTTTAAAATTTTTATCCCAGTTTTCAAATCCTTCCATGACCTAAGCTTTCTTTAGTTAATCCAGGTAACAAACCTCCAAGACGTTTGCCTCTATTTCTGGCCTCCTATTCATTACCAGTATCAATCAATCCAACTTTAGTGGTTGTGCTTTCAGCTACCAAAGCAGTAAAGTTCCAGAATTTATTCCTTGAATGTTCCAGCATCTCTTTACTCTCTAAATTCCTACTCAGAACTTCCAATCTGACACGGCCTTATGTGACTTATGTCAAATTTTGCTTGATACTGCTCCTGTGAAGTACTTTGGGATATTTAAGTAAAGACACTATATTACTTTTGTTGCTGAAAGAAATTACAAGAGCTACAAGATATGTTGCACCTGATATTGATTTGGCTTTCAAGTTTACATTAAGTAAATGGATTTCTTGCTCAACAGCACGAAGCTCAGACAATGCATTGTTTTAAACTGACTATACTTTTCTGAATATACAGCTAAAGTTGAGCTGCATAAAAATAATCTAGTTGCTAGATGCGACAACACATAACATCAAATAATAAGTTACCATATTACGGCTACTGATGTCCCCCAAGTAAACTACGACGTTCATTTCGGGCGCCCACATTTCAATTTCTCGTTGCCAGGAAGTGAGCGTTGAGAGCGGAACGACTAATAGGAATGGGCCATACAGCTGGTGCTCGTGGAACACATAGCTGAGAAAGGAGATGGTTTGTATGGTTTTCCCAAGACCCATTTCATCAGCAAGAATAACACTATTGTTCCTATGAAAAAAGACAGCAGTAAATTATTGTTGCAAATTAGCATACCTTAACTCATTTACATCTTTCTAAATTGTCAAAAACTTTAATGCAGGGAAAGCTATTTAAACTATGACACTTTTTTCATTTTAGCTTAAGTATTTAAAAAGTAAGAGTTGTGGTAAGAAGGGACATTAAGATGCAGAATACTTTTAGAGAAAACTTGATACATTGGGAATGCACAAGTTGAGCAAAATATGAATAATGGGGACGTTCTAATTGCCTACATCCTGAAATGAAAGAAATGAAGGAGGAGGAGAGGTAGCAAAAAGAGACAGAACAGGGGAAAAAAAAGAAATGCAGAGAACCAACAAAATAGGCACCCAAGGCAAATAAATAAGTGGCTAGGATCACATAGCAACACTAGATCTGAACAGCAAGATATAAGAATGGTTTCCAATTAGGGTCAGACCACCTCTTGCGGAGATCATCCAGGAAGTAAGGTTGTTAATTATTCACTTGGCAATTTCCGGTCTTCAGGAGGCGGGCAAAAGTAAAAGTCCGTATCAGGTCTAGAACAATATTCTTAAATAAGGTAAGATAGTCTAGTTAAACAGGCAGCTGGATGACAGTCAGTTCCTTGTCTGAATTAGACGTTGATTACTATATCAGAAAGTTAAGAAAACCAAGTGATTCATTGCGACACACTAGGTTGTTCAAAAAACAGAGAGTAAGCCATGTAGTCAGAGCAAGTGACTTCACCAGAATGAGCTAACAAAAGATTGAGTATCTGGGAATTTAAGCCAAAGTGGGATTTAGAACTTAGGGGGAAAGAGTGCTTTAAATGGAGGTTTACTGCAAGAAATACAATCTCCGAAGTGAGAGGTGATTCAGAGAGGAAATAAGATGTAGATTGAGGGGCCTACCTGCACTGAGAACAACGGCAGCTTGTTATCATGAGTGTTGGGAAGGCAGCTGGTGAGTAGGATTAGCACTTATTGTATTTAAAGTGAATGTTAAGTACTTAATTTGCGTTTAAGTCTCTCGTCTTTTTTTCTCTAATTTCCTGAGAAAAACGACAACTTAGCAAGTTCGAAGTTATTCTTAGGGCAACAAATATATTTCAGAATTATGGGATAGCTGGTCAGAATGGCTAAATATACATCCTGCAGTATGTATGAAGTCAGTGTTCCAGACAGACACCGGAAGTCTCAGGAGCTGCACAAACCTGAGCTCTGGGTTTTGGAGCTTGAGGAACAGCTCATTTTTTTCTACATCCTCAAGTCAAAGGACAACGTGGATAACATGTGCAGCGAGGTAATCATACCAAAGACTGGAACTGAATAGGCAGAAAGGAAACAGGTAACTACAAGGCTGTCTACAAAAAAAAGGCAGGTAATGCAGGAGTCCCCCAAGTCTTTCTTGCTTGCTCATCAGTATTCTATTTTTGAACTTGTGATGAATCTCAGCTAAGTGCATCCAGAGCCAATGGCCTTAACACCACAGATGACTCAGCTGTACGTGGGGGGTGAAAGAAGAATGGAAGAGCTAAACAAGACTCCAAGATAGTGCGCTGCTTGCCTAATGCCAGGATCAAAATATCAAGAAGGGGTTGTAGGACATCTTTCTGGAGGGGGGAGATAAGCCAGTCGTGGTCCACAATGGTATTAATGACATAGGCAGGAAGATGGATATGGTCATGAAAGTTTATTTCAGGAAATTAGGAACATTAAAAAGCAGCCCCTCAAAAGCAATGATTTCAACTTTATTCCCAGTATCAAATGCTAGTGAGTGATAAGACCAGGAGGATTAACTGAACACATGGCTGGGAAACCGTTGTAGGAGGGAGGGTATCAGATTTGAGGCATTTGGATTGGTACTGGGGCAAGTAGGACCTGTAAAGATGAAGATTCCTGCAGGAACTCCTGCATTACCTGACTTTTTTTTGTAGACAGCCTTGTAGTTACCAGTTTTCATTCTGCCTATTCACTTCCAGTCTTTGGTATGACTATCTCGCTGTACGCATTATCCATGGTTTCCTTTGCCTTGAGGATGCAGAAAAATGAGCTGTTCCTCAAGCTCCAAAGCCCAGAGCTCCGGTCTGTGCAGCTCCTGACACTTCCGGTGTCGGTTGGGGTTGGTTTAAACTAGTTTATCAGGGCGATAGGTACCTGTGAGGTAACTCAACTTGGAAGGGAATTGAGCTAGTAACAGGAAGTAGAAAAGCTGCAAGGGAGTTAGAACAAAGAAAGCAAGCTGAGGATAGTGTATGCCTCCAACATGGAGTGACACAGAGAGAAAGTTAAGGGCACAATGTTGGATGCACACAGCATTCATAAAATTGCTAAGTCTAAATGCACATTTAGGGGTAAATGGTTATGATATAATTGCGATTGCAGAAACATGACTGCATGATGACCAGGACTGTACACTGAATGTTCAAGGATATGTGACATTTAGGAAGGAAACATAAGGAGGAAAAGGAGGTGGAGTTGTGCTGACAATACAAGATGGGAATCAACATATTAGTTAGGGAGGATCTCAGATTGGAAGAACAATGTGTGAAATCTGTTTGGGTTAAGCTCTGAAACAGCAGACATTGGTTGAAGTTACATCGGCCACCAAGGAGTATGGTAGTGTGGGATAAGGTATAAATTAGCAGATGTAGCACAGGTTGACTTCAATCTGCAAAAAGATTGTGCAAACCAATTGAGCACTAAAGCAATGGAAAGTATATTTATGGTGTGTGACAGGGATATTTTTCTGGAGCAATATGTTGAATAACCAAATGAAGGGCTTGCTAATTTAGATGTAGAATTATGTAACGAAAAAGGACTGATTGCCAATATTGCAAAATAACCTTTAGGGATGAGTGATCAACAATAAGATAGAAGTTTACATTATGTTCAAAAGTGTAGTGGTTCATTCTGAAGCAAGCTGAATAAATTTGAATAAGGGAAATTATGAAAAAATGAGGCACAAATTGACTGAGCTGGATTAGAAAAATACTTCAAAAGGCATGACTATACATAGGCAATGGATAGTTTATAAAGAACTGTTACATGACTCACAGCAACTACACATTCCAAACTGCAAATACTCAAAAACGTTTCATCTACTGTAGACAACAAAAATAGTTGAGGAATGCGTAAGATTTAAAGAAAGAGTTTGACAAAGGTGCCAGGAGTAGCAGTAAATCTGGATTGGGAGGTTTACCGAAGACAACAAAAGGAGGACCGATTATATCTAATTCTGGGCACAACACTTCAGAAAAATTGATAGTATTAGGAAGGATGCAGAAAATATATATGATAATAGTTTCATGGATGAGGGATTCCAAGAATGTGGATAGATTTAAAAGACTGGAGTTCTTCACCTTGGAGATTACTGGAGATTTAATAGGACTGTTAAAGTCATGATACGTTGGGATAAGGAAGAAAAAAAAGTGTTCCCATTGGTGGAGTGGTCAAGGGACCCAAGTACAGACGAACCTCGATTATCTGAACGAGATGGGCGAACATTATTTCGCTTGGATAACTGATTATTCGATTAATCGATTCAATGCCTGCCCTCTGGAGATCCGAGTTTGCTGAAATTTCCTTTTTCCTCGCTCTGCCTGCCTTGCTCCTTCTCTGTCTCAGGGTTTGTTTCTGAGCAGACACACACTTGTGTGTGAGGGACCTCCAGCATTGCTGAAGCCTCCCGTTCCTCCCTCCCCACCCCCCCACCATCAGTTCAATGGGATTGACAATAGACAATAGGTGCAGGAGTAGGCCATTCAGCCCTTCGAGCCTGCACCGCCATTCAATATGATCATGGCTGATCATTCCTAATCAGTATCCTCTTCCTGCCTTATCTCCATAACCCTTGATTCCACTATCTTTGAGAGCTCTATCCAACTCTTGCTTAGCACAGTGAGCACTTGCTAAGTCCGCTCCCCATTCAGGAGACTAGGCAGCAGTCTCCCCCCACACCCCAAAACCCCGTCTAATACCATCCCCCCTCCCTGCCCATGGGGTGGGGGCAGACTGGACTGGACACCAACAGCAAGACTACTTTTGCCTTTGGTTGGGGGGGGTGAGTCTCAAAGCAGCACACAGACACGCACGCAGCCCCACACACAATGTTTACTGCAACTTTCTGAGACCTTTGCCCTGTACAGGACAATGTTGGCGATATTATCTGGGGAAGAGGGGGTGGAGTTTAGGATACATCTCTGTGTGTAACTCCAGGGAAAGTATGGCAAGAGAGTGGGCAGGTGGTCAGTCATTTGGAGACAGTTCTGGGGCTCCCACTGATGTCCAGGACTGTTCTCGACAGCATTTCAGTAAGCCATCTTCATTTTTAATCATTGCAAACAAAAGACACGATCAGTGTTGGAAACACCTCTTTGATGGAATGTTTCTATAGGGACCTTGAGATCTTCTTCCGATAATCCGAAATTCGGACAACTGATACTCGGATAATCAAGGTTCCTCTCTGCATCAAAGTGAGTGACAAAAGAAGCAAAGGGGACTTTGAAAAATATTTTCATGAATTTAGTGTTTAGAATCTGTAAGGAACTGCTGGGGACTAAGGTGGAGCAGGTTCAGTTATGCTCTCTGCAGGTTATTATCTGAATAGATATAATTGTAGTGCTTGAGGAAAAGGTACAGGAGTGGGGTTAGGGGAGTTAGCATATAAATTAAGGGCTGAATTCTTTCCATATGTGCTGTAAACATCCCTATAGATGCTATAATATAGAAACAACTAAAAATGACAGGAATTCTCAAAAAAACTTCACAAAATTAAAAAATTATGAGATTTGACTATTAAATAATCTTGCACATGTATGATAAGTAACATGCTAAACTCATCAGAATCTCATAAGAAAAAAATCACAATACTATTAAATTTGCATATGATTAATGTAATTTTTCTGGATAATACAGGCCAAAAGTTTAAATCAGAATTGTCTCCCTTGGATCTAAGATTAAAATTCCAAGAAATGTTAGCAAGTGAAACAATTACAAATAAAGAGATAACATTTCATAATGAGTACTTCGTAGATAGGCGGGTGAAGGAAGATAGACCTGAAATCAATCTTTGTCAATGTTATAAGCTTTATTTACAGAAATAAATAAAAATGTTGACCCCTTAAGTTAGCTAGCACAGCTTCAGTCTGCTCCTAATTAAAGGTATGAAGATTATTCCTCAGTGCCCAGCACCTACACACAATTAAATGTGTTATTAATACAAAGCAGCTAAACTGAGTTTTGGAATTTTAAATTTCAATTACGTTAAGCTTCAAAGCTTTACGTGAATATTCATTGTGGTTAGTGTTACTTGAATAAAAATGTTGCCAGAAGTTAGTTTCACCCATAAAACTGCTATATCCACAATCAAAATTACAAGGCTAATAATTTTCTGTACAACATAGCTCTTCAAATTGTGCTAATTTTCTTAGGTATGTCGGCATTAGTTGGAACATTTTAAGGTTATGTTTTAAATATTTATGAGTGAAGAAAATGACAGGTCAAAATATTCTTAAAAGTAGTTTTCAGTAATTTAGAACCAAATGGAGAACCAAATTCTTATTCAAGTGTCTATTCCTATTCTGTGATAAACACATTTTACCTCTAGCAATATAACTACCGGACTACCAGCGTTAAATTCAGTAAATGCTTTGCAATGCAAGTTAAACAATGAATTTGTTCTACTTCAGTCACAGATTCATGTGGTGTTCACATTTGCTATAATGCAAATGTATTTAGCAGAAACTTTTAACTGTAACATAACTGACAAAAAGTATACCCAATTTTCCATTGAGTCTAAAGTGGAAATTATCTTAATTTCATACATGGATTCAAAATTACTTACTTGCACCAGGAGTGTGCCAACCAATTTAAACCATTTAATTGATAATCTCGGAGTTCCAACACATCAGCACTTCCTATATAGCTTGGCTGCTTCTTTAGTGTGACAAACCTCGGCCTTTGCTTTAAAACCTGCATAAACAACAAAAATAAACACTAAACAGTGCTCCATGAAGCAGATTTGCTATATACCATCAATTGCTAGTTATGAACAGATACCAAAGGAGCAGTACTGAAAACAACTAAATAAGAGGCCTAACACATAAGGCAGATGAAGTCAGGCATGGTTGGGAACATGGGACTAAATATCATAGCGATTACAGAGACATGGCTCTGGGATGGACAGGACTGGCAGCTTAACGTTCCAGGGTAGAGATGCTATAGAAAGGATAGAAATGGACACAAGAGAGGAGGGGGACTGTCTTTTAGGATTATGGATAACATTATGGCTATACTGAGAAAGGATATTCCTGGGAATATGTCCAGAAGCATTATTTGGGTGGAACTGAGAAATAAGAAAGAGATGATCACCTTATTGGGATTATACCATAGAACCCCCATACCCCCAACTCCACCCCACAACAGTCTACAGGAAATTGAGAAACAAACTTGTAAGGAGATATCAGTCATCTGTAAGAATAATACGGTAGTTATAGTCAGGGAATTTAATTTTCCAAACACTATGGGAGTCCCAGTCTGTGTTAAGAACTTGGACGGAGAAGAATTTGTTAAGTGTGTACAAGAACATTTTCTGATTCAGTATGTAGATGTACCTACTAGAGAAGGTACAAAACTTGACCTTTTCGTGGGAAATAAGGCAGAGCAAGTAACTGAGGTGTCAGTGCGGGAGCACTTTCGAAAAGGATAGTGACGGAAATGGATAGACTGGATAGAAAAGTTAAAATTTTAAAGTTTAATTTTTAATTTGAATTTTAAAAGAAATAAGTTGATTAGGGATAGTCAACACAGTTTTGTGAAGGGTAGGTTGTGACTCACAAAGGTTTGTGTTGAGTTCTTTGAGAAGGCAACTAAAAAGGTGGATGAGGGTAAAGCAGTTGATGCGGTGTATATGGTTTTCAGTAAGGCATTTGATAAGGTTCCCCATGGTAGGCTATCACACAAAATACAGAGGCATGGGATTGAAGGAGGTTTAGCGGTTTGGATCAGACATTTGCTAACTGAAGGCGACAGAATGGTGGTTGATGGGAAACGTTCATTCTGGAGTTCAGTTACTAGTGGATATGTGCTAGGTCCATTGCTGTTTGTCATTTTTATAAATGACCTGGATGAGTGCGTAGAAGGATGGGTAGTAAATTTGTGGATGACACTCAAGTCAGTGGAGTTGTGGACAGTGCTGAAGGATGTTGCAGGTTACAGAGGGACATGAATAAGCTGCTGCGCTGGAAAATAGAGTTTAATGTGGAAAAGGAGCAACAGGAATAAAGACTACTGGGCTAATGGTAAGATTCTTGGTAGTGTAGATGAGCAGAGAGACCTCTGTGTCCATGTACATAGATCCCTGAAAGTCGCCACCCAGGTTGATAGGGTTGTTAAGAAGGCATACGATGTGTTAGCATTTAATGGTGGAGGGACTGAGTTTCAGAATCACGAGGTCATGTTGCAGATGTACAAAACTCTGGCACGGCCGCTCTGCGTACAATTCTGGTCACTGCATTATAGGAAGGATGTGGAAGCTTTGGAAAGGGTTCAGAGGCAACTTACTGGGATGTTGCCTGTATGGTGGGAAGGTCCTATGAGGAAAGGCTGAGGGACTGGAGGTTGTTTTCATCTGAGAGACGGTTGAGAGGTGACTTAATTGAGACATATAAGATAATCAGAGGGTTATATAAGGTGGACAGAGAGAGCCTTTTTCCTCTGTTGGTGATGGTTCACACAAGGGGACATAGCGTAAAATTGAAGGGTGTTAGATATAGGACAGATATCAGAGGTAGTTTCTTTACTCAAAGTAGACTCACCAACTTTCAGGGCATTTAAATGGCCATTGGATAAATGCTTGGTTGGAAATGGAATAGTGTGGGTTAGATAGGCTTCAGATTGGTCCCACAGGTTGGCACAACATTGAGGGTCACAGGGCCTGTACTGCGCTGTAATGTTGTGAATGAATTGGACGAAGGCCAATTTTGATGGTATTAGGCAAGTAGTTTCAAAAGTTGACTGGGGGCAGACACTTGCAGGTATAGAGAGAACTGGAAGATGGGAAGCCTTCAAAAATGCGATAACATGAGTTCAGGGACAGTATGTTCCTGTTAGGGTGAAGGGCAAGAATTGTAAGGTGTAGGGAATGTTGGAGGACAAAAGAAATTGAGGTTTTGGTCAAGAATAAGAAGCAAGCATATGTCGGGTATAGGCAGTAGAATCCCTAGAAAAGTGTAAAGGCAGTAGGAGTATACCCAAGAGGGAAATCAGGAGGGCAAAAAGATAGCTTTGGCAATTAGGGTCAAGGAGAATCCAAAGGGATTTTATAAATATATTAAAGACAAAAGAGTAACCAGGGACAGAATAGGGGGTCTGAAAAATATACAATGCCATCTATATGTGAAACCGCAGGAGATGAGGGAGATACTAAATGAATTATTTTGCATCGTGTTTACTATGGAGAAAGACATGGAAGATAAAGTGCATGTGGAAATAAATCAGCAACATATTGAAAAATCTCCATACAGGGAACCTCGATTATCCAAACATGATGGGCGGGCATTATTTCGTTCGGATAATTGATTATTCGGTTAAACGATGGAAGGAAGGCCTTACAAGGAAAGGCTGAGGGAACTAAGGCTGCTTTCGTTGGAGTGAAGGTTGGGAGGTGACTTAATAGAGACGTATAAGATAATAAGAGGGTTAGATAAGGTGGACAGTGAGAGCCTTTTTCCTCAGATGATGAAGGCTAACAGGAGGGGACATAGCTTTAAGTTGAAGGGTAGTAGATTTCGGACAGATATCAGGGATAGTTTCTTTACACAGAGTGGTAGGAGCGTGGAATGGCCTACATGCACATTTGTAGACTCGCCATCATTAGGGGCATTTAAATAGGCAAGGCCCCGCCCCCAAACCCCGTGCAACAACACCCCAACCCCCGTGCAACACCGCCTCCCTCCAACCCCTGTGCAACACCACCCTCCCGCCTCCAATACCGCCCCCTCTAACCCCTAACCCTGTGCAACACCAGCCCCCGCCCCTAACCCGGTTCAACACCACAACCCCGCCCGCCACCCAACCCCATATACACTTGTCCCCTCTCTGGGGCAGTTGGACTGGACACCAACAATAAGACTGCTGCAGGTACCTTTGTGGGATTAGTCTTCAAACAGCACACGTGCACACAGCCACAGCCCCACACACATTTTACCGCAAATGTTTTATTGACAGGTTCCACCTCTGCCCTGTACAGGACAATGTTGGAGATATTACGGGGGGGAAGGGGGATTTAGGGTACACTCCTGTTAGAACTCCAGGGAAAGTGTGTGGAGAGAGAGGGCGGGCAATCAGTCATTTGGAGACAGTGCCTGTTTATTCGCTGTAAACAAAAGATGTGATGACTGTTGGAAACACATCTTTGATGTAATGTTTCCATCGGGAACTGGAGATGTCCTTCGGATAATATGATTTTAGGATAATTGGTATTCAGATAATCGAGGTTCCTCTGTATTACATAGATGGTAGTGCTGGACAGCTGAAAACGCATCAAGGTGGATAAATTCCCTGGACCTGATCAGATATAACCCCAGAACTCTGTGGGAAGCTAGGGAAGTGATTGCTGGGTCCTTTGCTGAGATATTTGCATCATTGACAGTCACAGGTGAGGTGCCAGACGATTGGAGGTTGGCTAACATGGTACCACTACTTAAGAAAGGTGGTAAGAAAAAAACCAAGGAACTATAGACCAGTGAGCCTTGACATCGATGATGGGCAAGTTGTTGGAGGGTGTCCTGAGGGGCAGGATTTACGTGTGTTTGGAAAGACAACGACTGATTAGGGACAGTCAACATGGTTGTGTGTCTGGCAAATCATGTCTCATGAACATGATTGAGTTTTTGAAGTAGTAACAAAGAGGATTGATATGGGCAGAGCAGTGGATGTGATCTATATGGACTTCAATAAGGCGTTCAACAAGGTTCCTCATAGGAAACTGGTTAGCAAGGTTAGATCTCACAGAATACAGGGAGAACTGGCCATTTGGAGACAGAATTGGCTCGAAGGTAGGAGACAGAGGGTGGTAGTAGAGGGGCACTTTTCAGACTGGAGACCTATGACCAGCAGGGTGCCACAAAGATCGGCGCTGGGTGCACTGCTTTTCATCATTTATATAAATGATTTGGACGTGAATATGGGAGGTATAGTTAGTAGGTTTGCAGATGACACAATTGGAAGCATGGTGGACAGGAAAAAAGGTAACTTCAGAGTGCAACAGGATCATGATCAGATGGACCGAGGAGTGGCAGATGGAGTTTAATCTAGATAAATGTGAGGTGCTGCATTTTGAAAAGGCAAATCAGGGTAGGACTTATACAAATAATGGTAAAATCCTGGAGGTTGTTGTTGAACAAAGAGGTTGTGGAGTGTAGGTTCATAGTTACTTGCAAATGGAGGCATAGACAGACAGGATAGTGAAGGCAGCATTTGGCATGCTTGACTTTATTGGCCAATGCAATCAGTTTAGGAGTTGGGAGGTCATGTTGGGGCTGTACAGGATATTGGTTTGGCCATGGAATCAGTATTCAATTCTGGTCTCCCTCCTATTGGAAGGATGTTGTGAAACTTGAAAGGCTTCAGAAAAGATCTACAAAGATATTGCCAGGGTTGAAGGATATGAACTATTGGCAAAGGCTGAATAGGCTGGGGCTATTTTCCCAGGAACGTCGGAGGCTAAGGATGACCTATGGAAGTTTATAAAATTATGAGAGGCATAGATAAGTTGAATAGTCATGGTCTTTTCCCTGGGATGGAGACCAAAACTAGAGGGCATAGGTTTATGGTGAGAGCGGAAAGATATAAAAGGGACCTAAGGGGCAACGTTTTCATACAAAGGGTGCTGCATGTTCGCAATGAGCTGCCAGAGGTGGCGGAGGAGGCTGGTACAGTTACGAGATTTAAAAGGGATCTTCGAATGGG